>NW_022196915.1:17906237-17939568 GCF_008632895.1 Mastomys coucha
TATATATATATATATATATATATATGTTCAAGTCTGGCCAGTGTGATCCAGACCCCACTCATGGTACCAACTCCTGTTATAGGGTTTTAGTGCCTATGAAGAGACACCATGACCAAAGCAACTCTTATAAAGGAAAACATTTCATTGGAGCCGGCTTACAGTTTCACAGGTTTAGTCCATTATTATGACATGGCAGTGTGCAAGTAGACATGGTGCTGGAGGAGCAGAGAGTTCTACATCTTGATCTGAAGGCAGTGCGGAGGAGACTGTCTTCTGCAATGGGTTTTTCTGTTCAGAGACTGGGGTTTGGTGGGTTTCTGTGGCAAACTCAGGAATTGGGGGTGTGGTGGTTCGAATATGCTTGGCCCCATGGGAAGTGGACTATTAGGAGGTGTGGCCTTACTGGAGGAGGTATAGCCTTGTTAGAGGAAGTGTGTCACTGTGGAGACAGGCTTTGAGTTCTCATATACAGGGTTTGGGGCTTAGAAGTTGGTGGGATTCTGTTTCTTGGCCCTGGTCTTGGCCTTGGGGTCAAGTCAGGATCAGGGTGTTTTTCCTTTGTCCCTTTATCCTACAACAGTGGTTAGCCAGTGCTCTAACTGATGAGCCATCTCTCCATCCCATACCCATTCTAATCTTGATGACCATTTAGTCATTTCCAGTTCTAAGAATACATTGATGAGAGCACATTTATTTATGTCTTACAGTGGACATGCACACTTATTTCTCTTGCTTATGGCCTGATAGTAGAGCTGATGAATCCAGAGCCATACTGCTTTTACTTTATAAGCAGCTGCTAACCCATTTTCAAGGAGATTGTTCTAGTTTACATATCCATCAGCATGGAGTGACAATGCTGATCCAGGCACTGTTCCTGTCACCTTGCTTTAACACCCAGTGTCTGGCCAACAGTATTTATTGAATGAAGTAATAAATTATTATTACTTAGCTGGAAATTTTAAAGAAGAAATAATGATATGACTAATAAACCATATTTATGAAGTCCTACCTATGATGATTTTTATATTTAAAAACCAACTTTACTAGGGTGAAATTTATAAGTCATAAACTTATAAACTTCATAAACTGTAAGATTTTAAGGTATAATTGAAAATTTTATATACTCATATAACACTAACACTTTGAAGACTCAGTGATCCTTCCAAACAGTCTACCACAATTCTAGGCAAACACTGACATACTCTGTCATTAACTATTCATTTTGTTTTCCCTTGAGTTTTAGAAATATAGGGTCAAAGAATGTACTCCTTTGTCCTTGCTTTTTTTGTTCAGAATAATATTTGAGGTTCATCATGTTTTCAGTAATGAATCCCATCTTTGTTGTTGAGACATATTTCATTGTGTAGATATATCACGACTTATTTATCCATGCACTTGTTTGTGAACATTTTGATTATTTCTAGTTTTTAGTTAGCAAGAATAAAGCTGCATACATTTGTTGGTTTGATTTAACCTTTCAAAAATATATTTTAAGGCATCATCTTACACACCATGGATATGTATACTTATTAATTACAAAATAAATTTAAATATAAAGCTGCTATGGACATTCTTGGCCTTTTTGTGGAAACACAATTTAAATTTTTTTTTATGTAGAGATTTATATATGTGTATAAATGTTTTGCTCCATTGTAATCTGGTGTGTGACTGGTATATGTTCTTGGAGATTAGAAGAGACCATTGAAACTGGAAGTACAGAGGTTGTAAGCCATTAGGTGTGTGCTGGGACTCTCTCCCCAGTCCTGTGCAGGGATACATGCTCTTAACCACTGAGCCATCTTTCTAAACCTAGGGAAAAAGTACTTAGCCTTAAAAGTACTTCCTTTTCGGTAGATTCATGAACATACTTTTTGAGCTTCATGAAACCTGGGAAATTTGGCAGGTAAGGACCCAGCATGTGTGAATATAAGCAAATATTTCTCAGTTGGTGAACAAACAAACAAATGTGTAACTACCCATGTGCAAGATCATTTGTCTGTCTCATGATTCATTTGTGATGGGCCATCCAAGACTAAACACTCAGAGCTTCTCTAGGGGATGGTGACATGGAACAAAAGCCCTTTTAGGGGGTTGGTATGAAGAAAATCCTATTGCTAGTACTTAAGATTGTAAGAATGGAAGAAGGGGACTACAGACATTCATAGCCGGCACAAGCAAGATGGAGGGTCGAGTCACATATGATGTTCAGGGATGCTGGCTACAACCTCTTTAGCTGTACACTGGCCAGTTTCAGTAGTAGCATCCACACCATTGTGACCTTGATAATGAATATTTTGAACCACCAGCATGAACATCACCAAGAAGTCTTTCTTGAGCTTGAAGACAGTTGACACCACTCTAGACTGGATCACAATCAACTCCTTTTTTCTCTCTCCCTGAGACAGGTTTTCTCTGTGTAGCCACACTATCTTGTAATGAGCTCTGAAGACCAGGCTGGCCAGGCACTCAGAGGTTTGCTTCTTCTGCCCCTGGAGTGGTGGGATTAAAAGCGAGCGCCACAGCCAGGCTCACAACCAACTCTTAGCAAGATCTCCAGCTGATTGTGTTCATGTTCGCATGGAGAAGCGCTGCACTATAACAGACATATGCTTCCTGGGGTTGTTCAGAGTTTTTGCTGTGTAGATCATGCTGGCCGAGTCCTCTTACCACAGTCTCCAGACTGCTGGCTTACAGTAATGTGTCACCACATGCTGTGTTAATGTTTCTTATGTGTGGAGTCATACAGTGTTTAATTTTGTCAAGACTTGCTACTTTGACACAGCATGGATTTAGAATCTCATCCAAGATCTGGCACTTGCCATTAGTTCATTTTCATCACTGCTGAATTCAAACTTTTAAGGGGATAAAAGAAAGCAACCAAACTATCACTTACTATGTAATGACAACGTTCAACCTGCCCTAAGATAAAAAAGTAAAAATACATCATCTGGTTTGTAGACAATTCAAACACTATCACACTTCGGTGTGCCTTGGGGAGCTGTAGAAGGTCATGCTTTAGTTTGTCAAGTGGATATTACCAGAGCATCCCAAAAGCACCTCCTAGCCTAACTTCATATCTTTATTTTTAATTAAGCCATTTGGCAACGGGAGGTGCTACTGATTGTTTCTTTCCGCCTACCATTTTCACTTAGTGGACGAATGGCTCCGTAACGCGCATGCTCCTTTTAAGCCAAACCCTGATCCTCTCCAACAACCTCCTGGGCACTGGCACCTCCTTTCTAGCAGGCGGAAGCGAAGCCCTCAGCTTCGACCTGGCACCTGCTTCCTCTCGTCCAATCCCACTGGACATTGTCCTGGCTCCGCCCACTTGCGGTCGCCTTCAACCCCGCCCACTTCGGAGGGAGCCCTTGGGGTCGACTGCACCTGCGCAATGCGGCTAGTGGGCGGAGCGAGGACCCGAGGCGGGGCTGCCGCGAGGGCTCCGAGCCCGGGCTGCTCGGAACTAGCAGTCCTCCGGGCGGGTCTGAGGTAGTAGGGGTTTCGTCATCTTCTCCGCCGCCCTCGAAAGTAAACTTTGCCACTCCACCCGCGGGGTCCCCAGTTCTCGCCGCAGTGCCTCCGGGCGCCGCGGTCCTGCGACAGGGCCTGTCTGCCTCCCCCGGCGTGGGGCCTTGGGCGCCATGGACGCGTCGGCGCTGGAGCGGGACGCCGTGCAGTTCGCGCGGCTGGCAGTGCAGCGCGACCACGAAGGCCGCTACTCTGAGGCGGTGTTTTACTACAAGGTAAGGACGGACATCCGGCTCGGTCCGCGTCCCCAGATCGAGTGTTGGCGGAACCCGAGGCTGAGGGGCGGGGTCCTGCTCGGGCCGCGGAGCCCTGCTTGTCAGGCCGCAGATGCCCGCCGTTCTACTGCTTGGTTGCCGCCGGGTTGGGATGGGGAGTGAGTGCCCTGTTCGCTGTCTGTTGGCCTTGATGCAACACTTGATGTGAGGCCAACCGTGGGTGATCTGTCAGAATATGCCAATAGTGCATGTTCGAGGTAGAAAAGAAAAAGTAAATTAGGAAAGAAATTCATCTTACTCTAGCATTCGATGTATGTATCCGTGATATTTTTTCTGAATGTATGTGTGTATACACTGCTTTTTAACCCAAAACTTGAATCATCGTTTGTTCTATTTTGACACCCCACTTCTGCATTGTACCTAGATAACATTTCTAGATAGCATGTTCTGTATTTGGTTGTGGCTTTCCAGCATTATAGTGGTGCAGTTAAAATCCTTAGAGTTTTTTTTTAAAAAAAATTGTGATACTTCTTTTGGAGGATTGACTGGGAGCACAGTTGCTAAATCATCCTTTGCTCTCCAGTCGTGAAGGTTTGCAAACACACCCCCCTCCAGTTGTGTCTTCATTATATGGGCATCTTTTCCTTGATTATACGGAAATAGTAAATTTTTTCCCCCTATGCTTATGTGCTATCAGTAAAGCATGGTTTGCTTTCCGCTAATATTTTGCTATTCTTATTTTAAAACCTACCTTATATTTAGACAGTTTTGATTTGTTTTAGGGTCATTCGTTTTAAGTTTCCTAATTTTGATTTTACAATCCTACCTCCGTACCACAGCCGAGTGTGAGTGTGTGTGTGTGTGTGTGTGTGTGTGTGTATCTGTCTGTCTCCCTGCCCCGTCTCCTTCTTTCTCGGGGATCTTGCTATATAGTGAAAGCTGTTTTTAAATTTGTCTTCCCTTTGCCTTAGCCTTCCCATTGCCTTAGCCTTCCCATTGCTGAGATTTACAGGAATGCTTGACTACCAGGTGATAGTTCTTTAAAAGAAAATTCTGTTGTAGTTTTGTGAAACAACTTCAACAAATACTAAGTCAGTAAAATACTACCATATAGTCTAATGTGGCCGCACCTGCTTATTTGCTTGTAATCTGCTCCCCGGCCCCCCAGTACAGTGAGGTAAGAGGATCACTGAGTTCAGGCTGACTTGAGCTACCTTGTAAGACTCTCTCAATATAAATAGCCTTTTCTAAAACAAAAGAAACTATGTAACCCTTTTTTTTTTTCCTTTTAGAAGTTGTCATTTAGGAATTAAAACTCATCCTTTAGGAAGTTAAAAAGTGAGGAGGGTTCCCATCTTCAGCACTGTGTAAAACTAGAGTCAGGAGGACCAGCCAGCTTAGGACATATGAGAGAGGACATATGAGAGGAGGAGAGAGACAGAATGAGGGGGGCGGGGTTGAGAGAGCAAGCATACTAGAGCAAGAAAGAGCTCTAGTTAGCACTGTAATCCCAGCACTTTTCAGGTAGAGGCAGGTGGATCTCCATAAATTTAAAGCTAGCTTGGTCTGCTTTTCAGTTTCCAAGCCAGCCAGGATTACATACTGAAACCCTGTCTTTAACTTTCTTTTCTTTTTTCTTTTTTTTTTTAAAGGAGAGTAAAAAAGTAATTGTATTTTTGCCTGATTCTGTTTTTTCCCTGATTCTGTTTTCACTTGTGAATATAAATGAAATGAGTAAAATAAAGTTGGTAACTATCTGACTTTTTAAAAAAGTGAGGTGAGGGGCTGGAAAGATGGCTCAGCGGTTGAGAGCACTGACTGCTCTTCCAGAGGTCCTTAGTTCAACTCCCAGCAACCACATGGTGGCTCACAACCATCTGTAATGGGATCCGATGACCTCTTCTGATGTGTCTGAAGACAGCTACAGTGTACTCATACACATAAAATAAATAAAATCTTAAAGTGAGGTGATTATTTGAAAATCAGTACTTACCTGTGAGGGATAAAATAGACTCTAAACTAATATTTAATTTACATATAAGAGGTTCAGTTATTGAAGTATGATGTATTTTAATGATTATGGTATATGTAACATTAGGAATTTAATGTTTACTGTTTATGTGGAAATTTATTTTTTTCTCCCTTAAAATAGCCAGCCTTATGGACCCTGAAGAAGTCATCCTTTCTGCTCCACCTGGGTGTTATGGTTGAAGTTCTCATGGGGTCTAAACTGCATTTACTGACTTTATAGGACTCAGTTAAACAACTTCTGTTCAAAAACTGGCTTGCAAAATGATGAAACAGCATGAGGCCTATGAGGTGTAGCTCACTCAGCTCCTGCAGAGAGGGGCTGCCACTTGCAGGAACCTCTGTCTGCTCGTGCTGGGTGGGCAGCATTGTTAGCCTTAGCCCAGTAGTGGGAAATGGGAGCTCTTCCTCACTAGTCAGAGCCCAGTTGGCTATGGAAGTTACGGGATGCTAGAAGGCAAATCGGGTTTTCTTAATTCAGTTTCTCTCATAAAACTGAAATCTACTTTAATATGTTCTATCCTAATATTTTAATTCTAATTTGAGACTTTTTACTTTTACATTTTCTTGTGATTTTTTTTTTAAGTTGATGTTTTGTTTTGTTTTGTTTAATGATTTGGTTCTGGTGGTCCTGGATATTGGAACTAGGGCCTTGTACATGCTAGGCAACTGCTATGCCAGAGTTAAGTTCCAGGCCCTGTTTTAAGGCTTTTAAGACTCAGTGTGCCTTTTCAAAGTATATAATTTACATCTGATTTATACATAAGGAAACAGAAAACATGTAAATCACAGCTATTCTGAAGAAGTGTTTAATAATTGGGTTCTTAAATTTTTAACTGAGTATAAGGATATTGAAAATGGAAGAAAAGGTATTAGAGGATTTTATAACTTATTTGCTGTATGAAAAATATCTTGAAGATGTTTTTGTTTTGTTATCATGAAATGAATAGAAAATTAGTAGCAATTAAAAATTACATTATGATAGGCCTTTTGGATTCTTTGAGTTATATTATTATTATCTTTTAAGGAGGCTGCCCAGGCTTTAATTTATGCTGAGATGGCAGGATCCAGCCTAGAACGGATCCAAGAAAAGATCAATGAATATCTGGAAAGAGTCCAAGCTCTACATTCTGCAGGTCAGTCATAGCCGCCACTTGCTTCTCTCCTGTCCACCTACCACATTCACTCCATGCTTTTCCTGCCTCTCCATCTTGGATCTTGATACTCACTCTTTCTGCTCACTGAGAAGAATCTCTTAAAGAAATTTAACACATCATGATGTGGAAATGAATGAATAGATCTATTAGAAGAATGTTAGAGATAATAGAGTATACTTAGTTTTCTCTAGCTTCAGAGATAGTAGATTCTCTACATTGAATTTATCACTGACACAGGATGGGGACACTGTCAGAGCCTGCTGTTAAAGTATCACACATGTCCTCTTCTGACCCTAAAGTTAAGTCACTAATTGTCTTTAGTTTTTTTTTTTTTTAATAAACAGCATAGCACGTGCCACAAGAGAAGCATATAAGAGCTTAGTGATCAGTTTTGTTAGAGAAAAAGGGTTTGTGTCATCTGTTTATGTGGGTGGAAAAAGATAATGCTAACATTTAGCTTAGAAATATATTTACCGGGCTGGCTAGATGGCTCAGCGGGTAAGAGCACGGACTGCTCTTCCGAAGGTCCTGAGTTCGGATCCCAGCAACCACATGGTGGCTCACAACCACCCGTAATGAGACTGGACGCCCTCTTCTGGTGCATCTGAAGACAGCTACAGTGAATTAAGCCGGAGCGAGCGGGGCCAGCAGAGGTCCTGAGTTCAGTTCCCAGCAGCCACACACATGATAGCTCATGGCCATCAGTACAGCTACAGTGTACTCATACACACAAAATAAATAAAGTAAATTTTAAAAAAAAAAAAAAAGAAAGAAATATATTTACCTCTTTAGGATGATTTTTAGACTCTCCACCCCCTTTTTTTCCTTTGCTGGATAATTCACAGAGAAATACTCAGGAATTTTACTCTAAATGGATGTTGTTACTGCCTGCCACTTGTTCTGAGTGGAATGAACAGTTACAGGCACAGAGCTAGGATAAAGTCTATGTGATCTACTTGGATTCCCTGTTACAACAGCAGTCTTCTAAAAGGTTGCTAGGTTACTTTAAGATAATGTCCAGAAGTTGCATGTGTTGTAGGAATTGTCTATGTAGACAGTTATAGTAACCCCTGCATTCAGAATATCTTCTTTCAAACTCTGAGAGTAGCTCAGTTGGAGCACTTATTTAACATACTTGAGGTTATATTATGGGTTTCCTTCTCAACATGGGGGTGGGGTACATAGGACCCAACATGATTAAAAAGAATTTCATTTTCCAGCCAAGTAAATGAAGTTTATGCCTTGTTTTATAAATAATTCACATTATTTCATATATTATTTCCCCAGAAAATTATTTTTAAAGTTTAGAAGGTAGTCCTTCGGGACTATTTCTATACTTCTTTATTTTTCCTTTCTTTCTTTTATTTTCTTTCTTTCTTTCTAAAATGAAATTTTATTTTATTCTTGGTCTTATGTTTGTTTGTTTGTTTGTTTGAGACAGGGATTCTCTGTATAGCCCTGGTTGCCCTGGAACTCACTCTGTAGACCAGGCTGGCCTCGAACTCAGAAATCCGTCTGCCTCTGCCTCCCAAGTTCTGGGATTAAAGGTATGCACCACCACTGCCCAGCTTCTTTGTCCATTCTATAGATGTTTCCCTTTATTTCAACAATCAACTGAATGAATGTTTGGGCTAACCGGTAAGTAAGTAGGTGGTAGAAGTGCCCTCAGGAGGCCAGAAGTTAAATGCAGAAACAGAACAATAGAAACACTGCAGTGTTGTAATTTGGCCAAATGTTAATATAGACTTCTCTAGAAGGAAAAAATTGTATGATGATACTAGCGTAGGAGTAGGAACTGTTAACTAAAGGGAATTTCCATCTTTTTCTGACTTATGTGTACACAGTCATATCCAGTCAGTGTTCTCTAAATCCTTAAAGTTCTTCAAGTAGTTGTGAAAAAATACAAAATTATTTTTTTCTCTAGAGAATTAGGAAATATCTCATTACTTTGTATTAAATACAGCAGAACTTTATTAGATTTTTTTTTTTTTTTTTTGGTTTTTCGAGACAGGGTTTCTCTGTATAGCCCTGGCTGTCCTGGAACTCACTCTGTAGACCAGGCTGGCCTCGAACTCAGAAATCTGCCTGCCTCTGGGATTAAAGGCGTGTGCCAACACTGCCCGGTGGAAAAGGATTTTTAATATAGACAATATTTTAATTGTTTGAACATTTTCCTTATTTTGGTCTGTAATATAGCATATGTAATCTGTAAGAAGTCAGTGGTTTCTGTATTTATTACTTTAAGCAAAAAAGGATTATAGGTTTCTCGTTCTGGATATTTATTGAAATGAAATCAGCTAATATAGAACTGTCCCATTCTTTTGTCACTTGGCTTCTTTCACTAAGCTTTTGTGAGATTTTCATTTGTGAGGTTTATAGGCTATCTCAGTACTCTACTCCTTTTCGTGGTTAAGTAAGTACTCCACGCCACGCTTTGTTTGCCACTTATCAAGTGGTGAGTATTTGGGCTATCTCCCTTTTGTGTATTGTGAATGATGCTGTGCACATTCAGGTACTACTGGATGCACATTTTATGCTTACAATTGCAGCAGCAGAGCTGGTTCAAGTTTCTTAGTTCCGTCTTGCTCTTAAACACACACACTCTCTGTCTCTCCTCTTCTGTGTGTGTGAAGAGTGCTGGCAGTGGCCTTATTCATGCAGAGCAAGTGCCCTACCACCTAGATAGCCTCAGCTCTGCAATCCTTACTTTTTGTTATTGTTGTTTATTGTTTGTTTTTTTGTTGTTGTTGCTGACCAGATTTTGCTGTACAGCTTCAAACTCTGATATCCCCTTCTCTACCTCCCAAGTGCTGGGATTACAGAGTTCCACCACCAGAATTGACTTATTATTGACTTTTCTATTTTTAGTTGTCCTAATGGATGTTAAGTACCATCTCACTGGGCTTTGATTTTCATTGCTTGAGAGCCGATGATACTGAGCATCTACACATGTGCTGTGGACTAGAGAGATGGCTCAGGAGTTAAGAGTATTTGCAGAGCACCTAGGTTTGATTTCTAAAACCCACATGGTGGCTCGCAGCTGTCTGTAACTCCAGTTCCAAGGGATCTGACACCCACTTCTGACCTCCAAGAACACTAGGCATGCACATGGTGTACAGACATACATACAGGCAGAACACCCACACACATAAATAAATAAATCTTTTAAGACAAAACAAAAAAACCCCAAATTGAAATACTTATTTCAAAGAGCAGTAAAAGCATGGTGGTTTTCCCTGGCCCTTGATAGGTAAGAACAGCAGGAGCTTTATCATCAGGGCCTAGTATTGTCTTACTAAAGAGGTAATGACTGTGACTGTCCTTCTCCTTCTTCCTTTCCTTCTTCCTCTCCCTCCTTCTCTTCCTCGTATCCATTTTGGTACTAGCCATTGAACCAGGGCATATTGTGAGGCAAGCTCATTTTGCCCCTGAGCTGCACCCCCAGCCCTGTGTGTTTCTTAATATTTAGCATTTTCCAAGTTTTTGCTTTGCTTTTATGGAGGGAGAAGAATATGAGGAAGACTCCTTTGTTTTGTTTTTTTATTTTAATGAAGGGAGTGCTATTGGAAAAAATAATTGAAGGGAAACTTTAATAAAGCATTTCTAGTATCTTGTCCCTGATGTTTGAATAATTGAGTTTGGACAGGGGGCTTAAGATTATGAGACAGGGAAGAAATTCCTTTCAAAAAAGATTTTTGTGTACTTTGCTAATGTTTTAAATGTCTTAAATATATTAAAGAATGTCTTAAATATATTAAAATATTGGTGTTTCCTTGGCTGCTCCAAGTAATATTCTGTGTGTTTTTTTCTTTATCCTGTACTAGTTCAGTCAAAGAGTACTGATCCTTTGAAATCAAAACATCAGTTGGATCTAGAGCGCGCCCATTTTCTTGTTACACAAGCTTTCGATGAGGATGAGAAGGGGAATGTGGAAGATGCCATAGAATTATATACAGAAGCTGTGGATCTCTGTCTAAAAACCGTAGGTATAGCTGTGAGTTAAACTTGATGGAATTATGTTAAGAAACCACTTCACTTACTAACAAATTTATTTATTCTGCCATTCTATCATTATAAATAAAACTAATGTAATCTTCATAAAAATGTTGAGTAGAAAGTTAATAACAGTTTTATACCTTATTACGTACAGTTTTACTGCTATTGAATCACTAAGCAATTGTGTTTTAAAATTACATTTGCTCATTTTTAAGCTGTTAGTAACTAAAACTTGTATAAGAACAGTTCATTATCACAGATCTGTGAATTTAGTATAATTTTTTTTTCAATTTCATGTAGTAAAAAGAAAGTAATGGTTTGGGAGAGCTTCATTAACTTGCCATATAAAATTTATAAGCTAAGTGGTTTAGCATGTAGATTAGTATTTAGTGCTCCTGGTGGACCATGGCTGAGACACTTAGCTTCAAGAAGTACCTACTATTTAAGAGCACAGTGCATTTGTCAGGGTTCCCATTGTTTTCACGTGCCAGCTTTCTGGCAGGTTGTTGGGGTCAGAAAAACCTTGATTTCTATAACTTTGGAGAAGATAGATAAGTGCTGCTCTGTCCAGGCTCCTTCTGCTCAGCCCTCTGTGTACATGTTTATATGTTTATGGTCTAATTAGCACTTGTTTAGAGAAATGGCTTTTAAGTTCACCCCAGTGACAAGATACACAACATAGTTTTAAGTGATAACCTTTAAAGACAGAAATAAAATGTTGTATTTATTTACTCATAATTTCAAGAATTTTCAAAAGAATATTTTATTTTTGTATAGAAATATGGATTAAATAAATAAAGAACTGTGCTTTAGAATGTCTATCTCTTTCTCTTAAGTCTTCTGAAACTGCTGATAAGACTCTGCAAAATAAATTGAAACAATTGGCTCGACAGGCACTAGATAGGTGAGTTTTGTCACTCAAATTCTTATCAATGGATAGCATGATTTTTTTTTTAAACATACCATTTATTGTAATGTGTGATAGAGGTCTTAATGTTGCTCCATAAGCTGAGACTTAAAAGTCTACCCTTTCTTGCTGAGAAAATTAACCTTCTTTCTAGCTCCTTGCTTTAGCCATCTATTATTCAAGAAGTGTCAATTTTTGTTGTATAGAAAACAGTGCTGTGCTGTTTGGTTGGTTTTATAGTCCTAACATTACTAAGTGTCTGTGGGATTTTTGTTGCTTGAACCTAAGATCTTCTGCATACTATTCAAACATTATACCAGTGAGCTATACTTCCAGTCCCTGACAGTCATATTTTAAATGGAATACTTCCTCTGTATTGTATAATATCAAACTTCCAAGACAGGTTTTCTGAAAGCCCTCCAGAATTACTATAAAAATAGATGTTGGGAATGGCCTTCCATTCCTAGCATTACATCATGTGTGTGGCCTTCATTTCAAGCTTGGGTCACTTCTGAGCCTGGTCTGAGCATTTTATTTGAAGTTGAGTCTCCCCTAACACTTTGATTCTGATTGCCCCGTCTCAGTATTCTTTCCTATTGTTCTACCCCACTGTGGAATACACAGAAAGACCAGTTGTTGTATTTGTTGTTGATGCCTGTATTGCATTCAGCCTTCATTCTCTATTGGAAGCTTGAGGAGACAGATTGTATCTGTTTTGTTCAGTGCTTAAGTAACACCTAGTAGGGTGCCTAACAGTTGTGTTCAGTAGGTAGTTGTTGAATGAATAGATATGTGTAATGTAAATATGTATGCATACATACACATAATATGAATAAGGTATAAATGAATTATACCTCTTTCAAGAGTTGAAGTAGAAAACTACTGTCTTATAAAGGAAAGGAGTGGAAACTCCATCTTTTTCTAGAGTGTGAACTTTGAAATCACCTTAGTTTGCAGCTCTACCATGGCTGTGTTCTGGCTCTTTCTTTGAGCTATATAACTTGTCTCTTCCCTGCTTCAGCATTAGTTAAGCTTTAGTTTGTTTACCCAAATTCATGAAGGAATAACACTTGACACAGTTGCCTTCTCCAGTTTCCATGACATGGGTTACCATGTTCACCTGGCATAGCTCCTTTTCTATTGTTATAATCATCATTGGTTTTTATTCTTGTGTAGATAAATCGTCCAGTATTTCTGAATGCATCCTACGCAAAGGCCAGTAGGTTGAGGTTTTAATTATAGGTTACTGTAGGATCTGTTAAAGATTCAGGAGCTTCTTTCTAGGGAAATCTATATCTTGACATATAATTTTGGAGTGTCACAAGACTTGTGAAACTCGTATGTGGCTCTTGGATTAAGAACATTTTTAGCTTGTTAGTTCTTTGACAGAACAATCAAAGCCCCCTGTATATCATGGATGCCCTTTGTCATCAGTCCTGCTTTCCTTTCACCTCACGCCTGCCTTCTCTCATTCATGCTTTTCACAGGCCTGTAGACTTCCTTTTGCAGTTGCCATAGTTACTCAGCTGTCTGTTACTGCTGCCCAGTGTATGTCTGCTTCCTCCCTACAGTGAACTTCTCTGATTCAGTCATTAAATATAAGCATCCTTCCTTTGATTCACCCTCTTTCCTTGGTCACTAGGGCTATTATTTCTTTGGGGTATTCATTTGCATGAAATGCTTCTGTCCTGGCATCTATCATTTTGACACCATTGTCTTTTTTATCCACAGAACCTTAAAGATAGGATTTATACATTATTATACAATCTTTACCTTGCATAGTATCTGACATATAATAAATGTTCATTTAAGTAGTACTTATAAAACATGTGTAGTAGCTTATAAAGAGAAGTTTTGATTAGGATTAAGGGTTTTATGATTAGGATGCTTTGCTAACTGGAAGTAAGTTTTGTGTCCTGTAACTTTAAATGAAACAGTTAGGAAGTAGAGGTGAGAGGATTAGAGCTTTGAGACTACTTTGCAGCAAATTTGAGCCCAACCTCTTTTTGAGACTCTGTGTCATAAAAAACAGAAGCCTAAACTAGAGGAAAACTAAAACATTTCTTCTGTGCTTCTGTTTTAGAGCAGAAGCATTGAGTGAACCTTTGACAAAGCCATTTTGCAAACTCAAGTCAACAAATATGAAAACAAAGACTCCTCCAGTAAGAACACATTTTCCTCTAGGACCTAATCCTTTCCTTGAAAAGCCTCAACCATTTATAAGTCCACAGTCATGTGATGCACAAGGACAGAAATACACAGCCGAAGAAATAGAAGTGCTCAGGTAAATCCACTTACAACTCATTGTAATGAAAAATTTAAATGTAATACTACAGATCATTTCATTCTGAATTGTCTTCAGATCTTTGTTGTGATACATTGTGCTGTTATTTAACATCATTAGATTATCAGCTTGAATAGTTAAAATGTGTTGGTTCTAATATGTTTTAGTGTTAGCATTTCTTCCTAGACATCTACTCTGCAGAACTGAGTCCTGGAGATTGAGGAGCACAGCAGCTGGGTCAGGCTGCTAATGCTCTGTGCACCTTTGCAACCACAACTCTCATGGTCATGGGGGTTACTTTGACATAGCCAGCACACAAGTGCTGGAGCTGTGCATACTTTTTCATTTTTGAAGAGTTAAAGAAAATGAAAATAGGCCGGGCAGTGGTGGCGCATGCCTTTGATCCCAACACTTGGGAGGCAGAGGCAGGCAGATTTCTGAGTTCGAGGCCAGCCTGGTCTGCAGAGTGAGTTCCAGGACAGCCAGGGCTACACAGAGAAACCCTGTCTCGAAACACCAAAAAGAAAAAAAAAATGAAAATAGAATTATGACAGAAACCACTTTGTGAAACCTAAACTGTGCATGACATCTGACTTTATAGGAAATATTCACAGACCCCTGGTCTGGGCAGATAGCTTAGTGTATTTGAAAGCAGCCATGGGGGCTATTAAAAATGCAGAACCTGAGCTGGCATGACACTTGCCTGTAATCCCAGCACTCTGGAAGAAAGACTTATAAATTCAAATTCAAGATCAGCATGGGCTGCACAAGGAGACTCTACCTCAAAAAAGAGTAACAGCAAGATCCAGGATAATGTCGAGTTTCTTGACTGTCTTCTGAGTCAGTTGATGAGTTGAGAGAGGATAATCTTTGAGGCAGCTGGCTGTTCTTGAGTTGGGGAGGTCATTTTATTTTGGGCACTCATAGTTGGAGGTTGAACTGAAGGGAGCGGCATTGTCTCCTAGGTCACAGCCTTCCAGAGCAGCTCCTTTCTTGCTGACGATTTTAATTATACACGTATTAACCTGATTCCTTTGCCTAGGGAAAATAGTATGTGAACAAACAAAATACAAAACAACAACAAAAAAGACCTTTTAAAGCTGAGGCTTTAAGTTAGTGTTTTAGGGTTTTACTATTTTTGTGATAAAACACCATGACCAATACATTTTAGGGAGGAAAAGGTTTATTCAGCTAAAGTGTTGTTCAACTATGTTTTCATATCACTGTTTGTTGTTAAAGGAAGTCAGGAGAGGAATTCATACAGGGCAGGAACCTGGATGCAGAAGATGATGCAAAGGCCAAGGAGTGCTGTTGCTTACTGGCTTGCTCCTCATGGCTTGCTCAGCCTACTTTCTTATAGAATGCAGAACCATGAGGGTAGACATGGCACCATCTACAATGGGCTGGACTCTACCCTATCAACTACTAATTAAGAAGATGTCCCATAGGCTTGCCCACACCCAATCTTTTGGAGCCGTTTCCTCAACCGAGGCTAGCCAGAACAGTGAAAATTCATCATTTTGTCTACTTAAAATCTGTGTGCTACTTTTATATATACTACAATTTGAAATTCCACACTGTAACAAAACAACTCTCTGAAAACACAGCTATTCTTCATACAAGTGAAAATGAGGGTACCTGTCCCAACATTTATTATATCCATCCATTGCTGACTGCTTTATTATCCAATGACTAAGTAAATTACTCTGTATATACTCTTAAAAAAAAGCAGTTCTATTAGAAAGAGATTGTTACTAACATGGTGACACATTCTGCAATTCCAGCACTTGAGCTGCTGATGCAGGGATTTTTGAGTTCCAGGCCAGGCGGATAGCCTGGGCTGCATAGTGTAGTAAGCCCTATCTCAGTTAAACAGCACCAACAAATAAGTCCCCCAGAGGAGATAGCTAATAGACATAAAACCAAAACAAAACAAGCAGAGCCTCAACAAACCTCACTTGAATTTGTCAACAGATCATAGCTGTTTCTACGACATTTTCCTCTTTCAGGACTTTGTCCATATTGGCATAGCCAGAATATAGAAAGACCACATTTTTTAAGGGTTGTATTATGTTTTTAAATTCCTAAATAACTAAGTTACTGCTTTGTTTCTTTGGAAGTAGGATAGACTTGGCTTTGTATCCTTGTCTTGGACACAAAAGCCAATTTTAAGACTACAGTTTTTCTGTAGTCCCTCTCCCCCCCATTGCTAGTGCTATTTTAGCTAATTAAATATTTGTGCTGAAGGTTGAATCTTACACATGATAGCAAAAGTGCTACCACTGTTCTACATCCCAAACTCAGAATGTTAATTTTAAAAGAATGTTCTTATTAAACTGAATTGAATAATAACAGTGATTACCTGGTATTTTTTTTTTTTTTATCAAAACTGTCCAAATAAAGCCTTGAATACCATGAAGTTGTTGATTTAATACACTTATACTTTGTCGCTGAAATTTTACCTTTGGTATTAGCTAAAAGGCTGAGAAGCTATTGTCATTTAAATTTAGAATTTAAGTAAGATTGGTAATTAACATAGACTTGAAAACTCAGATCTTTTTCTTGTGCCTTGTAGGACAACATCAAAAATAAATGGTGTAGAATATGTTCCTTTCATGAGTGTTGATCTAAGGGAACGTTTTGCTTATCCAATGCCTTTTTGGTAAGTAAGCACTTTTAACTTCCAGGATCATTTAAAGAGTTTTTCAGTACACTGAAGTCCAGTTTGCTTCATAGCCTTAAAATTAAATTTTGTGTATCATGTTGGTTGGGAAAGAGTATTTATGGGAAAGAAGTTGGAAATTGCCCAATAAATGTACTAAGGAGACATTTGTCTAGTTGATGATTGGATCACAATAGAAAAAAGTTGAGAAAGTAACTAAATGTCTAGAGATGTACTCAAATACCTACACAAAGATACTGCTACACAATTATAAGAATAAACCACTCTAGTATGTGCTGAATGGATATATTTAAAGAGATGTAAATTTGTGGTTTCAATTTATATGTATATTAAGATAAGGCTGGTGAGATGGCTTGGTGGGTAAGAGCACTGACTACTCTTCCAAAGGTCATGAGTTCAAATCATAGTAACCACATGGTGGCTCACAACCATCCGTAATGAGATCTGACGCCCTCTTCTGGTGTGTCTAAAGACAGTGACAGTGTACTTACATATAATTAAAAAAAGAAAAAGATAAGTCACATCTCTAATACTGGAGTGTCTAAAAGAAAAAATACAGCATGAGCAATCAAAATTGGGGACAATTTAAAAACAATTGAAAAAGTAGGATTATAAAATAAACTCCTTTAATTTGCAGGACATAGTTCATTCAGGGAGGTGTGGCCATAGGCTTGGATGTTTTCTTTCACTTTTTTCTTTTTTTGTATAATTATTTGCTTAATGCCCCTTGCTGAGAGTTATAAGCTTCAGAAGGACAGAGACCATGTCTATTTGACCGTGTCCCACCCCATAGCTAGCACGATATCTGTTTTAGAGTAAGTACTCAAGTTGTACTGAATAAATTAAATTTGGAGAAGAATAGATGAATACTAGCATGAACTAAGTGGCAATATTTTTCCATTTTTGTTATCCAAATTATTTTACATAGAGAATACTGAAAAGAAAAAATAATTGTAAACATTTTAAGTTCATTTAACAGATTGACAGGAAAAGGGCTCCATAATGTAATTTCATTTAGAGCAGTGGTTCTCAACCTTCTAATTCGGCAACCCTTTAATACAGTTCCTCATGTTGTGGTGACCCCAACCATAACATTATTGTTGTTTCATAACTAATTTTGCTACTGTTATAGATTTTTAATGTAAATATCTGATATGTAGAATATCTGCTATGTGACCCCTGTGAAAGGGTTATTCAAATTCCCTAGTGGGGTCATGACACTCAGGCTGAAAATCAGATGTAGAAAGTGAAAGATTAAAAAAGAATTTTTTTTTGGCTGGTGATATGTTAACCTTTAAGTCATAAACATTGTATTTTATAAAATACTGTTAACAGCCTTATGAGTTGAAGACAAGAAATGTGTTTAAACACTGACTTAAATTACTCAGTAATTTGAGAGAACAAATACTATGGAATCTTAAATTTATATTCTGTAGGGTGAGCATAAGTTCAAGAACATGACTCAAAATTTTTCAAAAAATGTAGGTAATCTTTTATACTCAAGAGATTTACAACATGGGCTCATAAAAGTCTAGAGGTATCCTACCTACAGTGATTACAGTACTTGGGGAGTTTTCAGGTCATACTTGAGCACAAAGTCTTCTTTATCTACTACTCATTGGCAGTCTTGGATTAAAGAATGTTACACAACTTTGTTTTAGTTTGCATATTACACATTACACAAAGTCTTTTGAAATCTAGACAGATGTTGCCATTGCTGTAGGAAAATGAAGGCCTGGGTGGGAGAGATGGATGGTTTTATTTGGTATTATAGGTCAGCTTCAAAGAGGCACTGAAGCACAGAGCAAGTACAGTGTTTTGGATAACATGGTGGATTTGGCATCACAGACTTGGATTCAAATGTCATTTCTTAGCTGTATGACCTTTTTGTGCTTTCCCCAAAAATGCTTAACTGAATATAGTTGTTTTGAGAACTCAAGTGGAGACTAATATATAAAGTGCATTAGCATGATGCTTGGCACAAAGGCCACTGTTTATTAAATCAGTCTTTTTGTCCTTTCGAGAGGCAAGGGAGATCTGTAGCTCCTAAGCCTCAGTAGACAAGCTTGTGTCCTTAATGACTCCATTTAGTGTTGAGTTTCCTGAACCTCTTAACTGTGCTAAGTTAAATGTCTATACGATATTTCTAAGTAAATATAAGCTTCTGTCTTCACTTACTTATGTTTATTTTTTAAATTGGAGAAGGTGTTCAGATTAATTGAATTCAAGGTTATGTGTAAAGAGCCAGATTTGACTGGCTATTTCAGGAAGACAAAAGTGTAACTATATGATCTCTGCATCAAAAAGAAGGTTTCATTCTGGCTTCAAGTCGTCTTTAAAAATTATTATATTCTTTTAACTTTTATTGTTACCTCAGTGATAGATTGGGCAAGCTTCCATTGTCACCTAAACAAAAAACTACATTTTCTAAGTGGGTACGACCAGAAGATCTCACCAACAATCCTACGATGATATATACTGTATCCAGTTTTAGCATAAAACAGGTAAACATGTATTTTGTATAATGTTCAAGAAAGTTGTCACCAAGGAAATTTGAATCTAGATTTGATTTTTCTTAGATTCTCTGTATTTAGATGCATGGGTATAATTGCGAGAATTTCTCATCCTTCACGTTATTCTCAGCTTGACTTGGTAGTGCATACCTGTAACCTCAGCACTCATGGATCAGTGCCATATTGGGCTACATAGTAAGTTTGAGATCAGTCTGCACTGTCTAGTGAAGATTCTTTCTTAAAACAAGACCGAAGTCTTGTTAATTTTTTTTCTTCAGAGACAGCATTTTGCTGTGTTCTCCGAGTTGGCTTTGAACTCAGTAATCTCCAGCATCAGACTCCCAAGCAGACTGCAGGTGTGTGCCACCATGCCGGTACATTCTGTGTATTTTGGCTTTACCATTGGGAAAATGATAAGAAATTGTCTTGAGCACTTACAGATTTTTTTTTCAGTACTGGGAATTGAATTTAGGTCTTAGCATGCTAGGCAGTCACCCTATCATTGTGCTACAGCCCCAACTCCAGCTACAGATTTCTGCTTTTGCAGTTGTGAAACTTCAGAATTAAGTTTTGATGAAGAAATAGTTATAAAAGACTTAATTATTTAAGTATTTAATTCTTGGGGGCTAAGTCAGTAATGTACCTGCTGCATAAGCATAAGGACCTGAGTTGGCATCCCTAGAAGTACATAGAAGGTCAGGTGGGGCTCAGTGATGGAGTGAGGAGAGATGGTTCAGTGATGAAGAGCACCAGCTGCTCCTTCAGAGAACCTGGATTCAAACCAGCATCCACATGGCAGCTCACAGCTGTCTGTAACTCTAGTCCTGGGGGATCCAGTGCCACCTTTTGACCTCTTTGGGCACCAGGCATACATGTTATACATAGAATTACATACAGACCAAATACCCATACACATAACATTTTTAAAAAAGAAAAAGTCAGGGCTGGAGAGATGGCCGAGCAGGTAAGAGCAGCGACTGTTCTTCCAGAGGTCCTGAGTTCAATTCCCAGCAACTACATGGTGGCTCACAACTATCTATAATGAGATCTGATGCCTTCTTCTAGCATCTCTGAAGAGAGAAATGGTGTACTCATATACATAAAATAAATAAATAAATCTTAAAAAAAAAAAGAAAAGAAAAAGTCAGGGTGACTGCACACTACTATAACCCTAGCCTTGGGCATGCAGAGATAGGGATCCCTGAAGCTCTCTGGCCAGCCAGCCCACTTGAATTGGTAAGCCTCAAGTTCAGTGAAAGACCCTGTCTCAAAAAGTAAAGGGTAGATGAGTTTGATTCCCACTACTCATATATGGGGGCTCACAAGTGCCTTCAACTCCAGTTTCAGGATATCCAATGCCCTCTCTTGGCCTTTATGTGTATCCATACTCATGTGCACATACAGTCCAAAATAGACACATACAGCCCAAAATAGACACATACAGAGACACATAATTAAAAATAAACATACACATACACACACAAATATATTTTAAAAGTAAAGGTAGAAAGTGACTGAATGGAACATTGCCACCATCATTGACATTGGGCCTCCATGTATACCTGCATGTACATGCTTACACTCACGAGCACACACGCACACACACACAGAGTTGGGGGGCACACCCTAAGGATTTTAAATTAGCTTCACTGAAACACTTCTTCTAGGATTTGTTTGAATAAAATATGTAAGTTGGCAGCATGACATTTCTGTTTTCCTGTTTGAATAATAAGATATTTAGTATAAAAGCTAAGGATATAGGTATAATAAATATTGTATAAGTGTTGAAGTTACATGAATGAAAGAATGTGTTGTTCTTATTAACAGACAATAGTATCAGATTGTTCCTTTGTGGCATCATTGGCTATCAGTGCAGCGTATGAGAGACGATTCAATAAGAAGCTAATTACCAGGTAAATTCTTGTGTTTATCTTTTATATGATTGCTACTTAACTGGAAATTTAACACTTAGACCATATGCATGTCGAAAGTGGAGAGGATATATCACTAAACTTTTGTCCTTTCTATGGAAGTTAAGCAGATGATTCTAGAATGTGGGAAGTTCTTCTAATGCAGTAAGAACATATACATATATAACAAAATAATGTATGTGGAATATGTTTTGAAATTAATGTAATGAAAGTAGAAATCATGTACTATTTATATTTTGTAATTTTAACACTATAGTAAGTTGGCTACTAGGTACCTGTGCTTATTGAAGGATTCAAATAGATTAGTTTGAGTTAAGATGGGGTACAAATGCAAGATGTACATGAGATTTTGAAAACAGCAAAAAAATTGTGAAATTGGAAAATATTGTGTTGAGTATATGTTCAACTTATAATTGGATTAATTAAGATGTATTATTAGAATTAATTTGATTTTTAACTTTGTTTTTTTTTTTTTTTTTGGAGACAGAGTTTCTATGTTGCCTGTCTGTCTGTCCTGGGACTCATTGTGTAGACCAGGCTAGCCTTGAACTTACAGCGATCTACCTGCCTCTGCCTCCCTAGTATTGCAATTAAAGGCTTTTTCTTTTTAACTTTTAATGAGGCTGTAGGAAAATAGAAAATGACATGTATTAATCTTGGCTCTGACAGCTTTGAAATGTATTGAAATGTTTCTGATTTTCAGTTTTTGAAGGTTATATTAAGCACAAAACTACTCAGTGTAACTATAAACATAATTTTTATTAAGTTTGACCTAAGAATAAAGATAAATTGGACAGTCTTTTATTTTAGTTATTTGCCATATAAATAAACAGTTTTGAGTCTGCTTGATTTTGTGCAATATATTTTAAAAGAAATTTGGTAGTAAACGTTCTTAATGTGTATGGATGGGTATTTGGCTGTACCATGTGCCTTTTGTGCAACTGTAATTCATTAATTACATGATCGGATGTGATGTTCCTTTAGTCTGCACACAAAAATTGTCCTGGCCAGGAGAAGTGATACAGTACCCTTAGAGATTAGATGAGGGTGTTGGATTGCCTGGATGTTGAGTTAAAAATGGTTGTTAGCCACCATGTAGGTGCTAGGAACTGATTCCAGGGCCTCTGCAAAAGCAGCAGATACTCTTAAGTGCTGTGCCATCTCTCTAGACCTCATTATATAGTTTGAATTTATGTGGCTTCATCAGAATTGTACTTAGTGCCTTAATTATGATTTACTGAAATGACCTTACTTCTCAAAACCAATGATAAAAGTTAATTTTAACTGGCTTAAAATATGTCTACTTAGTATATGATTTGTTAAAACAGTTAAAAATTGAAGACTTTAGACTGTAGCTCAGCTAGTAAAGTGCTTGCCTAGTATATACAGGACGCTGAGTTCATACCTATAATCCCACTATTCTGAACGTGGAAGCAGGAAGATCAGAAGTTCAAAAATCTTCCTTTGCTGTGTGGAGAACTAGAAGCCTGAAGTATGTAAGACACTGCTTCAGAATATTGTGAAAATTTATATTCTAGTTTATAATTTTTGAAACTATTTTCTTAAACTGGGTGTAGTGTTCCATTTGGGAGGCTGAAGCAGAAGCATCATGTGTTCCAGGCCAACCTGGGTACATACTGGAATCCTATCTCAAAGGAAAAACCTGGGTACATACTGGAATCCTATTGCAAAGGAAAACCAAAACCAGAAAGTATTTAAAATGTTAAGATATTCTTGTGTGCATTTTTATAAAATTGGGAAGAAAGTAGCATTTATAAATGAATGGCATTTATTTAAATATAATATAAAGTCTTATATATTAGTTGATGTTGAATATTAATATTGGTATTTTAATATCTATTTTCCTTTCCCAAAGCATAATTTACCCACAGAATAAGGATGGAGAACCAGAGTACAATCCCTGTGGAAAATATATGGTAAAACTTCACCTCAATGGTGTCCCAAGAAAGGTGAATGTCTTTTCCTTCCCAGTTCCTACTTCCACCTCCTCTTTCTTCACCTCTTTACCTTTGAATCTTGAAGGAAAACAACTAAGAAAGGTTGACTGTGTAAAGATTTTAAAAGTTAATTTAGTTGATAAAGATTTATTTTTTAATTTGTGTGTGTGTGTGTGTGTGTGTGTGTGTGTGTGTGTGTGTGTGTGCATGTAAGCAAGAGCCACATATGTACATGTAGCTGTGGAGGCCAGAAGATGTTTTCAGATCCTCTGGACCTAGAGTTAGAGGTCCTTGGGAGCTGTTTGATATAGGTATTGGGAACTGACTGATCCTCTGCGAGAGCAGCAGGTGTTAACCACTGAACCACCTCTAAAACCCCATTAAAAAAATCTTTTCTTATAGATAGGTTTCATTGTTTTGCCCAGACTGTCTTTAGTTGATCTCAAGTGATCCTCAGGAGTAAACTGAAGCTACAGGCATGAGTAACTGTACTCAATTAAAACCTTTTTTAAAAAATGCTTTTCAAATACCTTATGCCAATTTCTAATAAAGAATTGCTAATGATTAAAAAATTTTGACCTTTTTTGACTTGTTTCCTTTCTGATGGGATGTTGTTAATGTACCCCATTCTGGCCTCAAACGGAATGCTTCCTGCCTCCCTCGGCCTTGAGGACAATGAGAAGGCTCTAACTTTTTAATTAATCAGGAAATCAGGATCAGCTAAATAGTTTCATGGGTAAAGGACTTCCCTTGCAAACCTAGTGGACATGAGTTCAATCCTTGGAACCCCTTGGAACATAAAAGTGGAAGGACAGTGAGAGTGACCTCACGACTGCCTCGGCATGTGCTTGCACACATGCACAATGAGAGTGACCTCACGACTGCCTTGGCATGTGCTTGCACACATGCACAGTGAGAGTGACCTCATGACTGCCTCGGCATGTGCTTGCACACATGCACATGCATCATGTGCATTCACACACAACAACAATAACTAATAATAACTTTTACAAATAATAATTTTTAAAATAAAAATGGCTTTATTCCCAGCATTCAGAAGACAAAGGCAGGCAGATAGAGCTCTAAGATTGAGGCCATCCTGGTCTATATAATAAATTCATGCTACACAGGACTACACAGTGAGATCCTGACTCAAGAAATAAATAAGTAAATAAATTAATTAAGGAAACCAGATAAATTAACTCTATTAGATCAGAAGACTTCATAAATAATTATAATGAGATATAGGAAACTTTTATTGTTTCTTGTGACATATATATAGTTTTAAATTATACTGCTGTGGTTTCTTTTAGCTGTCTGAACTCCATAATAAGGCCTTCCTTGTATTGTTAGCATTCTCTAGCACCTGTCTACCCCCAGGTTCCTGTGTCAAATTCAGCATCACCTGAGAGCTGTT
Organism: Mastomys coucha; assembly: GCF_008632895.1. Classification (NCBI taxonomy): domain Eukaryota; kingdom Metazoa; phylum Chordata; class Mammalia; order Rodentia; family Muridae; genus Mastomys; species Mastomys coucha. The sequence continues at coordinate 17,930,855 of NW_022196915.1, forward strand.
AGAATTGTAGAATTTTAGGCCTTGCTTCAGATGTACTGAATCAGAGTTGCAATTTTTGTTTTACCCATTTTTACTTTATGTATGTGGGTATTTTGCTTTCATGCATGTCTGTAGATCATGTCCATGGCAGTGTCCAAGGAGACCAGAAAAAGACCATCAGACCCTCTAGAACAGTGGGTTGTGACCCCTTTGGGGGCTTGAGTGACTTTGTCACAGGAGTCACCTAACACCATCGGAAAACACAGATATTTACATTACGATTCATAACAATAGCAAAATTACAATTATGAGGTAGCAATGAAATAATTTTATGGTTGGGGTCACCACAACATGAGGAATTGTATTAAAGGGTTGCAGTATTAGGAAGGGTAAGAAACAGTGCTCTAGAATTAGAATTATAAACTATCATTATCTTAAATTGTGGGTACTAGGAATTGAACCCAGGTCCAAGAGAAGAATAATCAGTGCCATTAACCACCAAGTCATTCCTTTTGCCCCCAGAGTCTGCATTTTAACAAAATCACCTGGTGACTGAGACTGAAAATCATCGTTCTATAGCTCAGTAATACTTCCTCACCCCTAAGTAAGTCTGTTTTGGTAGAGTTTAGGATTGAGCCTGCTAGGGCTTTGTTCATAGTGAGGCAAAAGTTCTGTCTTTAAGCTGTATTGAATCCCCAGTCTGTCTAAGTGACATGAACTCACTTAGTTACATGCTATTCCTGAACTCATGCTTTAATCCATACAGACCTTGAACTTGTAATCCTGCCTCAGCTTTTGCAGTAGCCTAGATTGCAGGCCTAAAGCACAAGCCCCAGGCAACTTCCTGAAGTAGTGTGTTTGTGATGAGACCAGAACTTGCCTTTGTAACAGGCTGGGCGCTAATCCTAATGATGATGCTGTTGTTTGGGAACACCCTTTAGAATTGCATTGATTACTTAAAAACTAAACAATTTTAAGAAAGATAATAACCTCTTGTTTAAAAGAGTCTTTCAATGTTGAGGATGGTGGCACATACCTATTACCTAGCACTCAGGAGGCTGAGACAGGAGGATAGCTGGTTCAAGGCCAGCCTGGGTTACATAGCCTGTCTCAAAAAAATTTTTTTTTGAAGTAGTAATCGTTGTACTATTCTTAGATTAAAACTCTTCTTTTACCACTATGTTTTGTAAATAATTTTTAATATTAATTAGATATCATGTCTGTGGTGTTGCTTGCTCAATTATTTACATGTATTTTTTAGTTATAATATTGTACTTTTACAATTATAGAATAGGAATTTTTTTGTATGGTTAAACCAAAAATAGTAAGGCTCTTTTGTAACTTTATATGTATAATATAATATGTATAATATAATGTACATTCTCTAAATAATTTAATTTTATATATACACACATGCATATACAAATACATGTCTCTTGTAACTAGTGGCTTGTCAGTGAGATTATCTTGTAAGACTGCATAAAGACATTGTATTAAAATGATGAACATCTTATGAGGCTATCATTACTTAATAATAGATATATTGTGTCTATTATCCATGCAAATTTTTTTAATCTTGAGATGTAAAGGTATTTTGTTTCATTTAAGGAAGTTGATGTTCTCTTTCTGCAGGTGATAATTGATGATCAGTTACCTGTTGATCACAAAGGAGAATTGCTGTGTTCTTATTCCAACAATAAAAGTGAATTGTGGGTGTCACTTATAGAAAAAGCATACATGAAAGTTATGGGAGGATATGATTTCCCAGGATCCAACTCAGTAAGTTATGGGTATATATTATAGACACCTATAGATTAAAGTTTAAAGTTAATAGATGTGTTTGTTTATGGGGAAAAAAAGCAGATTATCAATGCCCTGAGAAATGTGGTCAGTTTCCTTATGATAAGAGTACCTATTTTTTTATGTAAGGACAGCACATTGTGCAAATTATGTATCCAGAAAAGCCTAAAATATATGTCTGCTGTGCTATTGAGATACCGAACAGTGGGGTTTTCCAGGTCAAATGAGGAGTGGGTATCATACTGATACTCTATTCTATTAACTTATTTATTCATTTTATATCCCTATCACTCCTTCATCCCCCCTTACATAGTCTCTCCCCTGATATTTAAAAAAATTCTCTTGAGTTCAGAGAGCAGAAAAACAACTTTATCTTCAGATTTAAACCTACCAAGATCATTATGCCAAATCAAATGAGCTTTAACAGCTCTCCTGAGGATTCTTTTTTAACAGCCTAAAACCACTGACAGTCTTGAAATGTGTTTATGTTTCAGAATATTGATCTGCATGCACTGACTGGGTGGATACCAGAAAGGATTGCCATGCATTCAGACAGCCAGACATTCAGTAAGGATAATTCATTCAGAATGCTTTATCAAAGGCAAGTGTATTTCCTGCCCTATCTCCTTTTGTTTCATTTCCTCCCTCCCGCCCTTCTTCCTTTTGAAGTAAAGAAGGCTGTTTAAAGGCATCATGCTTTCTTTAGAATAGAGATTGCAAAGCTGTCACATTTTGTCTTTTGACAGTGCAGGTGGACGCCCCCCTCCCTTGTGATCGTCCTGTCTGAGTGCAGGGATTCTGAGTGCTGGGATCACCTCATACAGTGCTCCTACAGGCTTCGTAGTTACCTTTAATGGTGGCTATAGATAATCCAGATTTTAGAAAATCCAAAGTAGTTGAATATGGAATTCGGAATGTGGAAAAACTATATGCTCTTCTAGTACTAATCAAGTTTGAGGGAAGATGGGAAAAGAAAGTCTTGAGAGTTTAAGCTTTAAGAGGATAATTTATATGGAGGTACAGGGAATTTTTCCAAATCATAACAAACACAATCTGTTTTGGAAAAGTAAATTTGTTATTTCATATTTTCATCCTTTTTTGTAAGCTGAAAATACAGCATTTGTTTTTCTTCACTGATAGGTTTATGCCTGAGAATTAAATTATTCTGGGGAAAAAAAGGAAATAATTCATGTTAAAATAGCCAGTTGTTAAAAAAGTTTCAAATTTGAGGTTTTCATGTATGACAGTAGAGAATATAGGAAAGATAGTGTGATCTGATATTTCAAATGCATTTCTTTGATTTCTTGTGTTGGGGCTTGTGCAGATTTCACAAAGGGGATGTCCTTATCACCGCGTCAACCGGAATGATGACTGAAGCTGAAGGGGACAAGTGGGGCCTGGTTCCCACGCATGCGTATGCTGTTTTGGATATTAGAGAGTTCAAGGTTATGCCTTATAATTTTCTTTTATTTGCTTTCTTGATTGATAAGATGTTACAATATCGCATTGATGATCAGACTTTAGAGCCATCCTGAGAGTGTAAACAACCCAGACTCTACCATTAAAAATTAGGACATGCAAAGGTGGAAAATGAAATTCAGTGACAGTATAGATAGTGACAACAGAACAACGATGCCATTACACCTTTTTCCTTCCCATAAAAGTCACCACCATTGAGACGAATACACAGCTCTGAAGGTCCTAGGTTACATGTTGGTGTTTTGGGTTAGTCATGGTAGAAAGGTATATAAGATAAATATCTGTGAAATGAAAAGAAGAAAGATGGCTAGAAATGAGAGATGCCATGGATCTGTGTGCACATGGATTTCTCTTCTGCGACATCTTTGCACACTGACAGGTCTTTAGACCTTTTCTCAGTATGTGCTTGAGCTAAGGTCTTAGAATAGAATATGTGACTTACTTTTCAGGTTATTGTTATTTTTAAATGAAAAACTGCTGAGTTCTCTGAAGTAGAAGATACAAGTATTATCAAATGCTCTTATTTGAATGGTCATTCAGCTAAAACAGTATTCATTATTTGTTAATTAAAGTAGGTGTTATGTTAGCACACAGAAATAGGTCATTTAATCCCAGGATATAATCCAAGAAATTTGTGTGTGATTTTGTTGTTATACAGACATAATAACATATATACAGAAGCCTAGATGATATGGTCTACTACACAGCTAGGCAATATTGTGTCTGTCTGTCTGTCTTGCTCCTAGGGCCTTCAGGAAGAAATACAAGATTAAATCAAACACAAGAGAACATGGCACAACAGGAGACACAAGATATATGAAGCTGTTGTTAGCTTAAGGCATACAGTTTTACAATTAAGGCCTTTTTTTGAGAGAGGGTTTTGCCATGTATCCCAGGCTGGCCTTGAACTCATAACTCTTCTGCCTAGCCTCCCAAGTACTGGGATTACAGGTATGTGCCACCATGTCTAGCTTTTTTTTTTCTCAGTAGGAGTATATTCTAAAATGACACCCCACCCCAATACAGGGAGTGTATAATGCCATAAATATTTGTCATTATTTGGTATTGTTCACTGTACATAATTACATGTGCTATACTACATTCTTTACAGTTGACAGTACAATAGGTTTGTTTTTATAAGCCTTACAATAAAAGAAAAGCATACATTAAAAAAAAGGTGGCTGGGCAGTGGTGGCACATGTATTTAATCCCAGCACTTGGGAGGAAGAGGCAGGCGGATTTCTGAGTTCGAGGCCAGCCTGGTCTACAGAGTAAGTTCCAGGACAGCCAGGACTATATAGAGAAACCCTGTCTCAAATTAAAAAAAAAAAAAAAAAGGTGAATAAAAGATAAAATTTCAAACTCCGAAGCCAGTCCCACAACACCTAGAGGAAGCTCTACTCCCAGGCGCTCTAACACACCCAGGATCAGAGGTGAAGAGGATACAATATCTGTCCCAACACCAGGAGTAACTGGGACCAGCAGGACCCAGGCACACAGGAACTCCGCCAGTCCACTAACTCAGGTTGCTTCCAGTCTGTCTGGGCTGGTGCCCTGAGCAGACCTTGGGTGCAAATTCCGCAGCCAGTCCCACAACACCTAGAGGAAGCTCCACTCCCAGGACCTCTAACATGCCCAGGATCACAGGATCCCAGAATTCCAGGATCCCAGAGACAGCTTGACTCTGAGGAGTTCTGACATAACCAGGATCACAGGTAGGACAGGCCCCAGTCAGATTTAGCCAGGGCAGGTAGCACTAGAGGTAACCAAATGGCGGGGGGTGGGAGGGGAAGGAAGCATAAGAAAATAAACTACACAAACCATGGTTACTTGGCATCATCAGAACCCAATTCTCCCACCATAGCAAGTCCTGGACACACCATCACACCCGAAAAGCGAGATTCAGATCTAAAATCACTTCTCATGATGATGATACAGGATTTTAAGAAAGACATAAATAACTCCCTCAAAGAAATACAGGAGAATACAGGTAAACAGCTAGAAGCCCTTAAAGAGGAAACACAAAAATCCCTTAAAGAACTACAGGAAAACACGATCAAACAGGTGAAGGAAATGAACAAAACCATCCAGAATCTAAAAGTGGAAATAGAAACAATAAAGAAATCAGAGAGAGAGACAACCCTGGAGATAGAAAACCTAGGAAAGAAATCAGGAGTCATTGATGCAAGCAACACCAACAGAATACAAGAGATAGAAGAGAGAATCTCAGGGGTAGAAGATACCATAGAAAACATTGACATGACAGTTAAAGAAAATGCAAAAAGCAAAAAGCTCTTAACCCAAAACATCCAGGAAATCCAGGATGCAATGAGAAGACCAAACCTAAGGATGATAGGTATAGAAGAGAGTGAAGACTCCTAAGGTAATGGGCCAGTAAATATCTTCAACAAAATTATAGAAGAAAACTTCCTAGCCTAAAGAAACAGATGCCCATGAACATTCAAGAAGCCTACAGAATTCCAAACAGACTGGACCAGAAAAGAAATTCCTCTTGTCACATAATAATTAAAACACCAAATACACTAAACAAAGAAAGAATTTAAAAGCAGTAAAGGAAAAAGGTCAAGTAACATATAAAGGTAGGCCTATCAGAATTACACCAGACTTCTCACCAGAGACTATGAAAGCTAGAAGGTCCTGGGCAGATGTCATAAAGACCCTACTAGAACACAAATGCCAGCCCAGCCTACTATACCCAGTAAAACTCTCAATTACCATAGATGGAGAAACCAAGATATTCCATGACAAAACAAAATTTATACAATATCTTTCCACAAATCCAATCCTACAAAGGATAATAGATGGAAAACACCAACATAAGGAGCAAAACTACACCCTAGAAGAAGCAAGAAAGTAATCTTTCAACAAACCTAATTCACCTCTTATAACAAAAACAACAGGAAGTAACAATTACTTTTTCTTAATATCTTAATATGAAAATTAATATTACCAACATATCTTAATCGATTGCAATCCAAAAATATGAGGAATTAGAAATTTGTTGGCTGTCATCCAGTGGTTTCTCTAATTTGGTAATTGGAGAAATTGTTCCAATATTGTACAATCCATATACACTTTCTGCTTGTTTGTACGTGACAGTGTCTTACTGTGTACCACGTAACGGTATTGAAATCATGCTTCTCCTATCTTAGCCTATTAGTAGTAGTGTTTATTTCATGTTTTTACACTATACTATGGTTTTCAGAACAGCTTGCATATTTCAAAAGTATTTATACAGCCAAAAGAAACCTAGGCAGTTAACTTGGGAGGTGGCTTGTAAGAGAACAACAAAGAGTGAGACTGAATGCTTTGCTTGACGTTTGTAACTCTTGTATCAAGTTTGAAGAAGTTACTCTTTCTCTGAGATGAATGTTTTTCCAAATTATCACACCCAATGAACCAGATTCTTACCATCACCTAATGTCTGTGCCACCCTCCAAGCAGAACCATTATTCATTGAAACAGTTGGTGAATGACTTTATGGGTAAACCATCTTAATACACATACTGTTTCATAAATGAATGCAACCTGTTCTCTGTGGGCTAAGAATAAAGTCACTCACTCAAGTCAATTAGCTTTGATCATAGCAGGAAGTCTGTATCCAAAAATCATGCCTACAATTCATTCCTTGGTGCAACAGAACTGTCAACTCTCAGCTTAGCTATGATGGAGGTAAAATCCTTTAGTGATGTGAGGATCACTGAAGTACAGCCTTATTACAATGAAATCCAATGTCTAAAAATTGCTTTTATTTTGGGCTTGTACCACAGTAAGAGCCAAGATTTTAAACTCTACTAAATAGAAAACAAACAAACAAACAAAAAGACTTTATGTATTTATGTTCATTTAAAACAATACTAGTAGTGATATATTATTTATATTGAGAAAAACATGTATTTTCAGTATTGCTGTAGACAAGCATCTACATAAGACTGTTAAATTGATTGTTGTTTTATATCAAACAACTTTTATAATACTTATTTTTATTGTTAATATTTTATAAATGTTAAAGTATATGACAAAAAAGGAATTGTAGGTATTGAAGGGGGTTCTCTGGGAGGAGTTGGGGTACAAAAGGGAAACAAGAATGTGATGCAATTCTGTTTACTTAAAATATGTTTTTAAATGTTAACAAATTCAGATAAATTTGAAATCATGTATCTTTTCTCATCATAATGCATATAAAACTTAAATCAATAAAAAAAACTGAAAAAAAAAAAAAAAAAGGATATAATTCCAGAGCTCAAGAGACAGGATAGGAAGCAAGTTAAAGGCTAGCCTAGGCTACATAGTTGCTCTGGGATATGTAATAATACCTTTCAAACAACAAATACATAATACTTAAGAGTAATAACCACTATTTGTAATATTTTGGCCAGTGATTGTGTTGGGTTCAGTTCTAATCAAACAAGCCACCTGGCTTATTAGTTACAAACGTATGTAATGTACTCTGACATCAGAATGGCTGTGATGTCACTAAGCAGGAATTTTCAGAAACTATAACTTTATATGTTCACTGTGGTACATAAGGTTCATCACTGGCCAAGTGCTGGTGTGATATATGATTGTATAGGGATGGGAGGCAGTATGAGCCTGCCACAACAGTTAATCTTTAAGATTCTACTGGACTAGCAGGCATGAGGTCATAGATTCAGTCCTCATTCCTTGGTAAAACTTTTTATGATCTCAAGGCTTTATGAATTAGGCAGCATTCCAGCCCCACCCATGTTATATAAAATTGTGTATTTCCTTAAACATGGCAACAAAATTGATTCCTTAAAGTAAAAATAATGTAAAGTAGGACAGCTGAAAGGTGTGCTTTCCTTTAGAATGCAATTTTCTACACACAGGAGTGCTGCAATCAGTGGTTACTATACAGTCCCGAGCTCCTCTTCTTGTTAGTCTCCTGTGAGGTGTCAGTGCAGTGTGAACACGGTAAGATAGTGGCAAAGATTTAACTTTGTATAGACAGAAAAACAACAGCCTTTCTAGTTACAGATTACCGCCATGAGTTGCATAGTATTGGTTTCTTAACAGTGATTCTGTAAAGACATATTTTACGAGAGCATATGTAAACAAAGTAAGCTGTGGCCCAGTAATATATTTTATTAATAGTTACTTTCAAGTTGCAGACTGTAGCATTATTACCCGGCTTGAGCAGATTTATTGCCTGTAGAGTACCCCATTTTAAGTTTGTATGTGAACTTTGTGCTGTCAGAGTTGCTCCTTGCCCGAAGCCTTGATGTATGTTAAAATTGAAGCTTTAACTAGTATCTTTGTATCTGAGTTTGAACCTTTCTTGGGTTCTTCTTTTATTGTATGGTTTTATTTCTGCTATATTTAATCTTAGAAAAATTTACTCAAATCTTTTTTCTCAAATATGATATTTTCTTCCTTTTTCTTCCTCCTCTTTTTCCTCCTCCTCCTCTTCCTCT
>NW_022196915.1:17939578-17972078 GCF_008632895.1 Mastomys coucha
TGGAATTCTGAGATCTGTCTGCCTCTGCCTTTCAAGTGCTAAGATTAAAAGGCATATGCCACCATGTCCTGCTGATTTTAACTTTTTATGTTAAAAGCCTGTAATGCTTCTTTTTGTATATAGTCTTAAAGCTATAATCTCATTTATGAGTTTTCCACCTAGCATTTTCTTATATTAATACATTCCTATTTGTGTGTGTGTGTGTGTGTGTGTGTGTGTGTGTGTATGTATGTAACATTCTTGTGTAACCAATGATCTTCATCTTAGTTTTCCTACTCCTTTGGGTCAGTTCTCTGTCTTCCTGGAGGGAATATTTCTTACTTTACTCTCAGGCTCATCCATGGTTCAAGCCCTTGCTTTTTAGTGCACACAGCCTTGCAGGATTTCTTACCTAAGGCTTTCTCCTTTGCTGGAAATAGCTAGAACTGGGGTGCTGCAGCATATGCCAAGCTTTCTAAAATTCTCTTTCATTTCTTCCTCTATTCTGGGTTAAATTGCTATTTTTCTGTTTATCAGTAAGCATCTGCAGCCATATGCTCTTGATGTTTCTGATGCCTGAGATATGCCTCTGAAAAGTTTGGCAGAATTTTCCACTCTTTCATGTTCCCCTTTTAAGTGTTAAATAATTAAAGTTCATTATAAGGGTATTATAACTATATATGAGCATATAAGTATGTGGTAAATCTCTTTGTTATTTATCATTTTGTTTTGTCTTTTAATATAGGGACTGAGGTTTATTCAGTTAAAAAACCCTTGGAGCCATTTACGCTGGAAAGGAAGGTACAGTGAAAATGATGTGAAAAACTGGACTCCAGAATTGCAGAAGTATTTAAACTTTGATCCCCGAACCGCTCAGAAAATAGATAATGGTAAGTATCTCTGTAATTTACTGCCATTTTAGGAGTGTGAGGGGTGCATGAGTGTATGTGTGTGTATTCATATGGATGCCACGTTTCAACATCAGGGATCTTCCTTTCCACAGAACAAGGAGCTTTCTGATTGGCTAAATTGTCTAGCCAGCAAGACCCCAGGATCCACCTGCCTTTGCCTCCCCAGCACACACTGGTATCCCAGCTTTTATGTGAGTGCTGGAGATGGAACTCAGATGCAGGAAGCACCTTACTGACTGAGCCAACTCCCCAGTCTGTCTATTTTTGTGTTTTGCCTGCATCTGTATATGTGTACCATGTATGTACAATGCCTGCAGAAGTCAAAAAAGGGCACCAGATCCCCTGGAACTAGAGTTACAGATAGATGTGAGCCACTGTGTGGGTTCTGGGAACCAAACCCATGTCCTCCTCAAGAGCAGCAAGCGCTTTTAATCACTAAACTTCCTCTTCAGTGCCTCTAGCCTTTAATGTCATTCTTAAACAACCTGCTTTCAAGATGAGCTGTACTTTAACTGTCTTAAGAGTCTCTTTTATTTTACTTTATTTTATTTTATATATATATATATATATAGGTGTTTGCCTGCATTTATATCTGTGCACTGTGTGTATGCTTGGTGCTCTTAGAGGTAGATCCCTGAAACTGGAATTAGAAAAATGTTGTTAGCCATCATGTGGGTGCTGGGACAGAATCTGGATCCTTTGAAGAGCAGCCAGGTGCTCTTAACCACTGAACCTTTTTCCAGTTTGCTTAAGTTACTTATTGCTAAATTTAAGACATTTAATTTTTAGGAATATTCTGGATTTCCTGGGATGACCTTTGCCAGTATTATGATGTAGTTTATTTGAGTTGGAATCCAGCTCTTTTTAAAGAATCAACTTGCATCCACAGGTAAGTTTTTATACATTTTAGAGTATGCTTCATAATATTCTCTACATTTGAAAGATTTTTAAAATTTTAAAAATTATGTGGAGTTAGGAATGGGGCTTTGTACATGAGTACATGTGTCTGGGAGACTAGAAGAAGGTGTTGGGTTCTCTGGAGCTGGAGTTATAGACAGTTGTAAGCCACCCAGTGTGGGTGCTGGGAATTGAACTGTGGTTATCTACAGGAGCAGTACATGTTCTTTACCACAAGCTGCCTTTACAGTGCCTATTTCCCATATTAATTCCCTGAATTTTCAAATTCAGGAAGATCATCAACCCCTCTTTTTGTCATTCCCAGTAGCCATTTTTTTTTTTTTTTTTTTTACTATTTTATTACACCAAAAACTTTTTAAAGGATAAAACAAAAATCCTGATAGCTGTTATGTGCACATATTTAATCCTAGCTCTTGGGAGGCAGAGGCAGGCAGATTTCTGGGTTCAGGGTCAGTCTGGTCTACAGACTGAGTTCCAGGACAGCCAGGGCTACACAGAGAAACCTTATCTAAATAATAAGTAAATAAATATAATCAATCCATCCTGGGTTCAGGGTCAGTCTGGTCTACAGATTGAGTTCTGGGACAGCCAGGGCTACACAGAGAAACCGTTTCAATAAACAAATAAACAAATGATAGCTTAATTGCATTTGAAATACATCACAATCTAAAGTTGTGGTTAAAATGTTAGCCATGAGCTGGAGAGATGGCTGAGCAATTAAAAGTTCCTGTTGTTCTTGCAGAGAACCCAGGTTCAATTCCCAGCACCTACAAAGTGGCTCACAACTATCTGTAAATAATTTTGGGGGATCTGATGCCCTCTTCTGAACTCTATAGGCACCAAGCAAAGATACATGTAGGCCAAACATTCATACTCCTAAAATAAAAAAATATATATATCAAAAAATATTTATTTTTAAAAATGTTTAGCTGCATGAGAAATTTAACCATTAATATCTGTTTATTTTTTAGTACTTGGGATGCTAAACAAGGGCCTGTGAAAGATGCTTATAGCCTGGCCAACAACCCCCAGTACAAATTGGAGGTGCAGTGTCCACAAGGGGGTGCTGCAGTTTGGGTTTTGCTTAGTAGACACATCACAGACAAGGTACAGATACCCTTCTGATGACTCACCCATCATTCAGAAATTCTTTCAACTATAATTAATTGTTAGGTCCATAATTTTATCACTATCCATTTCCATTTTTATAGTGCTCTGAAAATGTTTTCTCAAGTAAATGAGTATCATTAGGTAGATTTTATTTTTATTTTTATTTTATTTTAACTGTTCCAGTCGATTGGAGGGGACTTTATTTGGTCCCAGAGTAAATTTACTTATTTTATAATTAGATACTTAAGTCTTATTCAGGCTTCTCTAAAGGAGGTGCTTGCTTTTCAATAAGAACATGAAGGTTGATACATACTTTAAAACTTATTAAGATTAGTATATTCTGTAAGGGATTTAAAAAGTGGGTCATTAGTTTTGATTATAGAAAGACTAATTATAATCTTAATCATTTACATAGTAGTCATCTATTCAGAAAAGCATGGTTTTTATAGAACTAAATAGCTGAAGTGCTCTTGAAAATGTTTTCTAAACACTTAGAATAGAGAACATCTGGAGTCCATTTTCCTAACCACTGTGGATTCTCTGTGATTTTAGGATGACTTTGCAAATAACCGTGAGTTTATCACAATGGTTGTGTACAAGACTGATGGCAAGAAAGTTTATTACCCAGGTAAGTTCTGCTGAGCACATGCTGAAGTACTCTTAAATATTTAGCTGGAAAGGAAAGGCTTTTATGTAGATGGCAAGCAGAAATCAATTATAATTATGCTGGTAGACTAACAAAAACCAGCAAAGCATACTGGGTATTTAGGTTGATGTATATGTAAAACTTTTTAATTTTGAAACTCTTAAAATTTGGGCTTATATATCTTTGTACATAATCATGAGAATTTCTACAATGTGCAAAGGATTATAAAGCACCAAAAGGGGAACAGAGGGAAAATGACATGGTCTGATTTTGTCTTTTTAAGAGCATTGGATTTCTTCTAAGCATTTATTAACTATAGCCCCAAATGAGGCAGTTTTGAGAAATGCTGGTGGCTTGACCTTGAGTAGCTGTAGAGTAAGACTAAGAAGACAGATTTGAATTTCAGTAGGATTGTATAAGGACTTCCTGGGCTGATGTAGGGGACCCTGGAATCAAGACTGATTCTGGGGTTTTTGTTTTGTTTAAGTAAAAGCAAGCTGTAGTAGTTATTGAGATGGGTGAGTGTTGGTCATATTGTAAGATTTTGTTACAGGTAAATGTCTCAGAAGTTAATTTTTGGCTTATTAAATTTGAGGCAGTAAGATTTCCAGGCAGTTGGTTTTTGGGTAGGAATATGAGGTCGGGGCTTGAGGTCCAGCTTGATGAGTCAGGCCTAGAGGTGGGTGGCATATGAAGACTGGACTGTATAAATCTTTCTGAAGAGAGCTGTAGCTGTAGCTGTAGTTGTAGCTGTAGCTGAATGCCCATGGCGAGACCTTTAGCTTCTCATGCATCTTAAGCTGGGCAACGGAGTTGCTACTGTTTCTAGGAAACTCGGTCACGATGCTTGATGAAACAATTGATGGTACAGTGAGGTTTGATAGAACTGTAGCAAAGAAGGCACTCCAAGAGGAAAAGAGAACACCTCTATCTCCTGCTGTCTGAGTGGTCAGAGAAGATGCAGTTGGACTTCTCATCTTGTAGTCATTGTTGACCTTGATCAGGAAGGTAGGGCTAGAGAGGATCAGCATTGTTTTATGTCTTAATTTGTTAGTCACAAAGGAAAAGATGCGTTCTTTACCATTACACCGATCAGGGCAGGCACTGAGCCTTACCAGTCAATCTCTCTCAGTTCTGTAGTTGGCATGGCACATGAGGTCCAGTGATCAGTACCAAGTCAAACTGTTTTCAAAAAAATACACAAATATTTTCCTAGCATGAAAACTACATCGTATTATAATTTGAAATACATTTATTACTACTTTTACTTTTAAAACTTAGTTTTTTTCTTATGTTTTCTTAATTGAACATTGCTCCCCTCTTTTCTGTAGTGATTGTTTTTAGGCTACTTCTAGAGTACAGTTTTATTTTCATCACACTAGAACAGGCAGTTTTGTTCTCCATTAAAGAATAAACAGAGACACAAATTAAACTTAGTCCATGGGCTGGTGGGATGGCTCAGTAGATAAAAGTATTTGCTGCCAAGTCTGCCAACCTGAATTCAGTCCCTATGACCCATGTGGTGGAAGGGGAGAAATACTCAAGCTACCCTCTGACCTCCACCCTGGGTGTGCAGACACACAAACCACTGTTAACAACCCTGTTAAAAGGTCTGAGAAAGCCAGGCAATGGTGGCGCATGCCTTTAATCCCAGCACTTGGGAGGCAGAGGCAGACAGATTTCTGAGTATGCAGAGAAACTCTGTCTCGAAAAACCAAAAAAAAAAAAAAAAAAAAAAAAAAAAAAGTCTGAGAAAAATCCCCACCAAATCATTGATTAGCAGAAGGAAAATGAGAACAGTTGTTAAAAGGGACTTTAGGAAGCTGGTTTAACATCCCTGAGGTTTATTTAGTTCTACATTAGGGGTTGGTAATGTTAATACATATGTTTATATGCTTTTTTGTATCTTAAAAAAATACAAAAACAAAAGCTAATCCTAACTTTGAAAATGTTTTCTGTAAACGTGCTATCTGTGCAGCTGACCCACCTCCATACATTGATGGGATTCGAATTAACAGCCCTCATTACTTGACTAAGATAAAGCTGACCACGCCCGGGACGCACACCTTCACCCTAGTGGTCTCTCAGTATGAGAAACAGAATACGATTCATTACACAGTTCGGGTAAGAGCCATCATCCATGGAGTGACAAAGGACAGTGATACAGAGTTCATGACATGCTCTGCTTTATATGGGACTACTTGAAGAGTTACAGGCTCTTGCTATGCATTTAGGCTGGCTTTCTAGCCCAGGCTGGCTTGAATTCATATACTCTGACCTCAACTTCCGGAGTGGTAGGAAAAAAAATTTATTTCTGAAAATCATTTTTCTACTTTTGTAGTTTTTCAATTAAATAGTTATGCTTTCTGAAAATAAAAATGTGAGTTGTGCTGGGCAGTCATGACATACACCTTTAATCCCAGAATTTGGGAGGCAGAGGCAGGTGGATCTCTGAGTTAGAGGTCAGCCTGGTCTACAGAACAAGTTCCAGGACAGCCAGGACTACACAGAGAAACTCTTGTCTGGAAAATCCAAAAAAAAAAGAAAAGTTGTGTTTTACTCTGAATAACATTTTGAATGAACACAATTTCATAGTAATGGTTTATTCCTGAGATGTAGTAGATTAATAAATGCAATTACATGACAATGTTCAGTAGGGCATCTGGTGAAGGCAGCACACACCTGTAATCCCGGAGGCAAGAGAATCTCAAGTTCTAAGCTAGCTTGAGATCACATCTTTTTTTTTTTCTTTTTTCCTTTTTTGTTTTGTTTTGGTATTTTCCAGACAGTGTTTCTCTGTATAGCCCTGGCTGTCCTGGAACTCTGTAGACAGGCTGGCCTTGAACTCAGAAATCTGCCTGCCTCTGCCTCCCAAGTGCTGGGATTAAAGGCATGCACCACCACTGCCCGGCTCTTGAAATCTCATCTTAAACCTCTCCAAAACAAAAAACAATTTTTAACTGTTTTTACTACGCTGCTGTCACATTGCTGGGAAGGTCACTGTAGTTTTCTTGTACATAGGATTGTCACATATAAGAAATTCAATTTGGATGGATTTTTAATGATAAGACATTAGGAACTGTTTAATATTTCTTGGCTCTGAAGTCACAGAAGCCAATTGTCCTGAGTTATACACCATTGACAGTCAAGACAAAAACCCTCTGGTTCCTGGCTATCTCAGTGTGACTTGATCCCAACTAGTATTTCAGCTGTAGAATAGATCCAGTGTGTTCTCTGATCATGTTGATTGTTGCTGTGACGTTTCTTAGGATAATCTTTAGTTGGCCTTTTTTTTTTTTTTTTTTTTTTAAATCTAGGTATATTCAGCTTGCAGCTTTACTTTTTCAAAGATCCCTTCACCATACACCTTATCAAAACGGGTAAGAAAGTCTGTGCATTGTAATCTCACTGTTTCTAGCCTTTTAGAAATTCATTTCCTTTCATCTCACTAAGTAAACACTTTCAGGAGTTTTACAGAAATACAAGGGAAACTACTGTTTATTTTGGTTAGAATACAAGATCTGTGTTGTGAATACAGTGAGCAGTACTGTTTCTGTGGAAATAGAAACCATGTAATTCTAGAGAGAGAACTAGCTGTATCTTTGCTTGTTAGCAGTCCACGTAGATGAACTCGGAGAGAATTTGAAAATAGTTTGCATTGTGGATAAAACGGATGTACAGAAGATTCCAGAGAGAAATCCTGGTAGGGAGAGCAGTTTTATAATTGAGAGATGGAGTATAGTAAAGCAGCCTGGGTGGGTGCAGACTTTGGCTGTGACAAACCAGAGTGGAGAAATCAGAATGTGAAATTTTATTAATACAGAAACTTGACTTTACAGATTAATGGAAAGTGGAGTGGTCAAAGTGCTGGAGGATGTGGAAATTTTCAGGAAACTCACAAAAATAACCCCATCTACCAATTCCATATAGATAAGACTGGACCGTTACTGATAGAGCTGAGAGGACCCAGGTTTGTATGAGTAGCTGTGTGTGTGAACTCAGGGCCTCATGAGTGCTAGGCAACCATTCTGCTGTGTGTATGTGAACTCAGGGCCTCATGAGTGCTAGGCAACCACTCTGCCACTGAGCTTACCCTAAGATGTATCTTTATTAACCCAAAATCCATAGTTTTAAGTTAATGAGAATATTTTAAATCCTATGTTTGGAAACAAATCTGTGCAAACATAGACAGAGGATTTATGATAATGATGACATTACAGGGTAGAGGCCAGTTGTCAGTAAGTGGTATGGAATTCAGCATCCATGTATAATAGTGACTTGACCTATTTCACATCAGGGCTAAAACTCAGTTCTAGATTACAGATTAAATGTCAAAAGCAAACAATATCTTCTAGAATATAATACAAATGGATATCTGGTATGAAATGCAGCTCAACATTTTTTTTTTCTGTGAGTGATTCCTGGGATGCCATATGGCCATATACATTACATGAATTTAGATTCTATTCCTGGCCTTTCTTCTGTTCTGTAGTCAATTACAATGTTAATATTTCATTTAGAAGTGTATGTTAAATGATGATATAAATCTAGCCTGGAGTGATGGCACAATGCCTTTAATTCCAGCACTCAGATGGTAGAAGTAGGCAGGTCTTTGTGAGTTTGAGGCCAGCTTGGTCTACATAGTGAGTTCCAGGACGGTCAGGGATACTTAGTGAGACCTGTCTCAAAAAGGCACAATGAAACAAAAAGTATGTTTTAAGTTAAGCTTAATGCAGTATTAGGCTTTATGGATTCAACTTCAAAACTAGGTAGAAATCATGAGCAATACATAATTTCAGAGTACTGCTTTCTCTTGGTAAAACTGAAGCATATATGCATAGAAATGTTTTATATAAAGTGTATTTTAAACTGCTTACTAATACAGCAATGCTGTTTGATTTTAACATTAGGCAATACAGTGTTGGATTTGAGGTTGTAGCAGTTTCCATAATGGGAGATCCTGGTCCTCATGGTTTTCAGAGGAAATCTAGTGGTGACTATAGGTAATGTTGGTATTTTGTTTGTGTTTGGTGTATACTCTATGGGACATGATGGTCTACAAACCTTACTCTCATTTTTTTCCTGAATATAGGTGCGGATTTTGCTACTTAGAACTAGAAAACATACCTGCTGGGATCTTTAATATCATCCCCAGTACTTTTTTGCCTAAACAAGACGGACCTTTTTTCTTGGACTTTAATAGTACTGTCCCTATCAAGACAACACAACTCCAATGATAGAGAACTCTCAGCTATTACTGGATTCCAGACTTAACAGTCTTCAGCTCTTCAGACAAGGAGACAAATCATGATGGTGAACCATCAGAATGGAATTAAATCAAAAGCATGTTACAGTGGAGTCTGGTGCTTGTTGTGGTGTTTGGTAAGAATTTTAGATAGTCAGAATTACCTTAATCACCTGAAATACTGTTTACATGGTTTTGTGCATACAGAGTTGGCATGTACTTAGGGGCTAACTTTGTATAAATTACAGGTTAGATTCAGCCATCACTGTGAGATGCTTTTGCTAATAGGACATGATGAGGGCAACGAGAGCCACAGATCCACTGAGTGCAAGAGCAGGCTATTTTAGGATCTTGAAATACATTATGTTTCCTGTTTTTACAGAGCACTTTCCTTTAGCCCATTTATGTTGAACCCACCATACATCTTAAGCAACTAATTACCAAATGAATTAGGTCACTGCAACTAATTTGAATTTTTCATTGTGTCTTTAAATGTTTATTGTTGAGTAGATGTTAAGTTTTAAAAAGCACAGTTTAGCTTAGCATGAAGATGCTCAGGCTTAAGAATGAAGGTTGTCAGTGTTAGATGCATTGTCCTTTGTAGAGAGAACTGAGGTATATTTACTGTTGCTGATTTTAATTCTTAGGCTTGTGAATGTAGTAATCAAACTGGAAATGTTAAGGTTTAGCGTGTAGGGTTTTTAATTGCTCTATAGGTGGTGCTTTCATCACAGGGATTTGAAGAGTCCTTGAGAATTTAGTATATGGTGATCGACTTATACAGCATTCATAAAAAGTGAGTGGTGAGGAATTAGTGTTTACATAAAAATCATCAGTACAGAACGATGCTCAAGATTTTCAAGTTCTGGAAAATAGGAGGGGATCTGTCATTGTCTCTACTTTATAATTATCAAAACTATTTCTACTGCCTTTGATTGAAATAAAATATTTATACTTATGGAAACTGTATAAAGTTTAATGTCCAGAACTTGATTTATTTAGTCTCATCTGTCCCTGTAAAAGACAGACAGACATGCATAGAAATTCTTGGCTAAAATTAGCCACATGAACTTTAAATGTAAAAGTTAATTTCTGCCCTCAAAAACATAATAGAAGGCTGCAAGGCATCTCAGTGGCCCAGCACACAAACACCACAAACACACACATACCCAGTAGAGAAGGCCTATGTGTAAACAGTGTTGACTCTTGTATATAGGAAGGCTGTACATTCAACACATACTTTCAAGAACTGCCATAAATACAGAATAGAGAAATAGCTAGGAGTATTTTTTTACTATGAATTTACTCACCTTGCATATTCTTTTTAATCTACTCATTGGGTTTATTACTGCTTTTTACAACAGGGGAAACAAGCCTTGAACAGTCTTGCTTTAGGTTCACAAGCTTTAACCCAGGGCCCTGATTCAGTGGCCCAACTGCTTTCTGTGTGGGGAGAGCAGGCTGGAATTGATAGTAGGAATGTGACTCTATTGAATCAGAAGCACCATTGTGGAACAGATTTTTTAAAATGAGAAATAGCTAGAGAGAGGAGGGTGGTTCAGGTACCTAATTTCAGTATACACATAGATGCTCAGACTTAAAGAAGAAACAACCCCCACTCTTGACACAGTAAAGGAAATTATCCAGAAAAGGTTATATTCTAGAATTAGTAGTACATGGTTCAGTTACTGTGGTTACTTCAAAAAATCAAACATGAGCTGGAGGGCCAAAAACTAAAATGAGCTAAATTTCCGAAATGGTAACTTCAGAAACACAGAAATAACACAGAGGCTGGGAGAGTGAGTCCCTAACATTGCAGAGGAGGTGGACATGACAAGAGTGACACTGCTTTAACCTGGAAGTGTGAAGGAAGACAGGTGAGGAAGTGATGATAAAACAGGGTCGACGGTTATATGTCCTTCCTGCTATGGGAGACAGCAGGCTGATGGGTAGGGGGAGCAGAAGCAGGAAGGCATGTTATGAAGCACCTGTGCTCACGTAAGGGATATAGCACTAAATTTCCCAACACAAGAATATTCTGTCTTCTAGTCTCTGCCAGAAATAGATTACATAATTTTACCTCAGAAATGTTGACAGAAAGGGGAAATGAGCAATGCCTCACTGCCAGCACAGAGCAGTTGAAAGGGACTTCCACCAACTCTGAGATGGAGTATTAACAGGCAAAGCACTTATGATTACTAGGCACTTAATCCCACAGCACATTTCAGTATGTAGCATATACATTATAAAGTCCAGTGCTAGTAGCTGGAAAGATGGCTCAGTAGTTAAGAGCACTGGCTGCTCTTCTAGAGGTCTGAGTTCAATTCCTAGCAACCACATGGTGGCTCACAACCATCTGTAAAGGGATCTGATGCCCTCTTCTGGTGTGTCTGAAGACAGCTACAGTGTACTCACATACATAAAATAAATAATTCTTAAAAAAAAAAAAAAGTCTAGTACTCTCAGATTTCCATTAGAAAAAGTACTTTAGTGCCACAAATTAACTAAATCAGACTGAGTTAGATGAGACCATATAACAGTATGTTTCCCCTGCCCCTAAGACTATGCTAACCAGTGAAACTAAAAGCTGGAGCTGCCTGCCTGTCTCTCCTCAGTGCTTCCCTTTGTAACAGCCAAAGTGGCAATTCTAATCTAGACCTTGGTATTTGAGCTAAATTACCGGGCTCCATCACCTTACCTGAAAAGGAGAGCAGATGACCCCAGCACCCAATGGTTTTTCTCATAGAAGTCACAAAGTCTTCTCAGCTTTTATTACATTCAAGGTAATAAAACAAGTACAAAATAACCTTGTAATAAGGATACTGTGTCCATCAATAAAAAAGGAGAAACCACTAGTGTATGAAGAGCTATACACACATGGCTAAAGTTAATACAGTTTGAAATGAGGAGTTTTTTTTCTTTCAGAAATGGTAGATTAATAAAACAGGACAAATAAAATACAGTGCTCTAAATATGCATAACCATAAACACTAAGTCTATACACTACAATTAGCATAACAGATCCATTGCTTCTATTTACCAACCATGCCCATTCCCTCCTAGCTGTAAGGACAGCTTCCTCTAAGGAATACTAGGTGCAGCATAACCCTTAAATAATCTCAGTTTTTGTAGAAATTATAGTCTACAGAGAAATAAACTCCTTGTCAGTCTAGATAGAGCAATGGCAACCATTCCTCACATGCACTTCTCTTAGAATAAAGCCCCTGGCTGGCAGGCTAAGGTCAGGCTGCAAACCGCCCCCAGCCACAAATCCCCTCTATGCTATCTACGTCCTACTACTTCATTCCCCATCCCCGCATTGGCATTCACCGTTCCCACCCCAAAAAGTGCAGTTCATGGTAGCTTTCTTAGGAAATGGTTCAACGGGTTTCCTAGAAGACGTGCTTCTTAAAGCCCCTCTGAGCACCAGAGGTGATGATGATGATGATGAACTGTGTTCCTGGCACTGTTGGTAACACTTGTACTAGGTCACAACAGTGTGTTCTGAACACTTGAGTTTTTGTTTGTGTGGGTTTGGTGCCTTGTGATATAGTGGAGAGAACATCTCAGTTTCCCCAAGTAGAGGGGGAAGTGGAGCTAGAGATGTAGGCTGGTGGACCCCAGTCTGGCTAAGTGTCCAGCTCTCCTGGCTCTGGTTCTTTCACAGAAACTAGTTATTGCTTCCACGCTGCCACTACAGGGAATGCGCTGCAAAGACCATGACCCTGGTCATGGTTTACCTGCAATGGCTCTCCTCTGAAAAACACACCAGCCCAAGAGCTCTTACCAGAGGGAAAATGTTTAGCCCTCAAGGTCACTGAAACTTGGTTAGTGCAGTTTAGAGTAAATGCATACTATTTGGCTTATGTTAAATGATTATTGGCACAATGTTCTTGAATTTCATGTATAAATATGATCTGCACATGGGCCATAGCCCTTGGGTGGATCAGCCAATCTGCACCATTTTTATGTCAGCAATAATTCCATCTCTTCCTTTTGAGCACTGTAGGGAGAGCTGCTTCATACGGGTTTCCAAGGCCTGGTCCTCAATGGACGTGCTGCTCTGGCTCCTGCTCCTGCCACCACCGCTGTTGGTGCTGCTGAGAACACGGTTGTTGTTGGCCTTGTCACTCATTTTATTCTCGGCCCCTTCTGCTCTGTCTCCTGCAGAGATACAAAGATTGCCAAATGGGGGCAGTCAGTTTCAAAAGTTCCATAGGCACCAGCATCAGCCACCTGAGCCCTCTGCCATTCCTGCCACTCACTGTACATCTCAGAGGGTTCTCCAACACTGGGTGACACACTGTATCACTCCCTAATGTGTATCTTTAGAAATGAGATGTACCTTTCTCATTTTGTAGCTAGGAAGCAAACCTCTCCAACAGGAACTTGCCAAGAGGACTGTTCTTAGGAGAGAGATGGGACCTAAGTTCTGCTTGATTGAAGTTGGCCAGGGACCCTAGAAGTGCCCTTGAAAGCAATCTGAGTGATCGGTCCCACAGTATGTTCCCCTGGGCCCCTGAGACCTAGCAAAGGTATAGATAGTGCACAAGTTGAGCTGCAACCTACCTCGTTCCACCTCACATTCAGGGGAGGAGGCCCCACTGCATTCACTTCGAGGACCCAGTATTGGGAACATCATCCCAAATTCTGACAGGGACACAGGGCTGGGCAGATCCAGGCTGCCAGGCCTTGCCACTGCAGGGAACTGGTCAGGCATTTCAGATGGACTTGTCGGTCCTGAACTAAGGCTGGACACAGACTGGGTTTCTGAGTCATCTTCAGACACCAAGTTGCTGCAGTTGTCATCTTCAAAGGCTTCTGAAGCCACTGTGATGAGAGAGAACATCAATCACATGGGATCTGCTAGATAGTGGCCCAGTCCCTTAAATGCTTGCAGACATGCTCTCTGTGGACATGCTCACACAGCATGGAGTCTACAGGCCCTGCATCTCTTGAACCTGCCTGAACAGCCTCCAGAGCAGTTGGAAAGGAAGCAGCTAGTCTAGCATATACAAAGGCCAGAGTTCCATCCCCAGGACTGGAGGAAAAGGGAAGGTAAATTCAGACACTAGCCCTTTGTAATGTATCCTATACTAGGCACTCTCAGACGGAAGACCAAAACAGCAAGAGTTGCTGGAAGGGCAGCCCTGTGTGGAATGTCTGTATAACTTCTGATCTCAAAAGGCACGCTACAAAGAACAGTGTTCCTTTCCAGTTTGTGGACAGAATATCCAAGGCTCAGAGACAGGCCATTCTTGTTTTCAAAGCCTCTTCAGCCTACACTCTCACTCTTAAGATCCTTCCTAGTTCCCATTGTGCCTGGGACATCTTTAAACATGGCCTAGCATTCCAGAGAGGATTGTTACAAGTATTATGCCACCTGAGACAGGAAATGGACCCAGATCTGAACTCCTATCCTAACTCCACTGTTGACTGTGTGGCCTTGTAAGTTACTTGACTGCCCAGGCTTCACGATGCTCTGCATACAGGATTAGTGAGGTAATATATAAAGTAACTTGTACATAGTCATTGATTACATTATAGTTTCATTTCCCTTCAACCTGGCAATTTAGCATTTGTTGATGGCCTTTAAGACATGCTGAGGATGGGGCCAGAGATGGCTCAATGGTTGAGCACCTGCTGCTCTTCCAGAGGACCCCAGGTTTGATTTCTAGCACTTACATGGCAGCTAATAACTAATTCCAGAAGACCCAATGTCCTCTTCTGACATCAGGCAATTATGTGGTATACATAGATTCATTCGGGGAAAAAAATACTCATATGCAAATTATTTTTAAAAAAGTAATAGCAATAAGGAAAAGGAAAAAAGAGAATTGCTGAGTAAGAAGCTAAGAAGCACAGGAAACGAAAAGCTGTGAGGCATTGTTCGTTGTCAGTTTTCTTTGATTAATGGAAGCTAGGCCAATCACCTATCGTTTCTGCACAGGATATCCCCGTACAGAGGAGACCCAAGTGCTCAGACCCCAGGGAGAGCTGCCTGTGTAGCTCAGTACCCTGTATAGCAGAGTAGACCCTATCCTCATGCCATTGAAGCACCAAACACATCAAGACCCCTCTATCCCACACCACTGGTGAAATGGGATCTGAATCAAATCTGGATCCCAAGTCCCTATTAAATCTTTCCTCAGAACTTCATAAAGCCTTGAATGTTCTAATGTGTACTTAGACTATCTGAGAGGGGTGGAGGTAGAACATTTCACAATCTTACTGTACCACAGAATGCTAACACTCAGTAGCAATCTGATAAGCACAGGGACCTACAATACATGGGAAACCACCAAAACAGCCTGTAGGTTGCCCAACTCTCAGATTCATCTGTGATGGACAAAAGGTAGAAACCGTGGGACAAGATGGCCCTGAAAGCAGATCACACACACACTGATTCCTGCTGGTCAGACTCACCAGAAATGGCATCAGGCTCAGGTTTGCTTGCAGGCAGGTTCTCCACCGAGGTGATGCTGCCCTCTGCCCCCACGCCACAGCCCCGAGGCCCCATGGCATTGGAACGCCGCCGCTCGTGGATCTCATCTGAGATCCTCTCCAGGCTCTTCAGGGCTGCCTTATACTCGCCTTTTGCCAGGGACAGCTTGGCCTGAAGGTCATCCACTGTCTTCTTCAGTTGCTGAATTGAAAGATGGGGGACTTGGTAAGCCAAAGTGGCCCTGGATGTCCCCACTGATTGAGGGGTTATACATGATTACAACACAAAGAACTTCCTGAGACACCCAATACAACTGAGGAAAGAAGGATTCAATGACTTTCACTCATGGCTCCCCATTCAATGTGAAGAAAATCTCTACCATCTCAACACCAGGTCATGTGACAGATGAGACTATTCAGAAATGGTTACTAATAGAACGCAGCCCTCACAGAAGTAACAGTAGACACATTAAGTCCTGCAGCCTCCTCACATGGTTCCTGATAGGAGTTCCAGGCCCATATCTGAATCACCTGCAGGGTCATTTACAATGTAGACTGCTGACCCAACCCTCAAAGGTTCTGGCATAGGGTGGGGAGCCTGGTACTCTACCAAAATGTTCTTGGGGCAGCCTGTCTTAGGCACTCAACACTGAGACCTGATAAAGGCTGGTACAATACAACAAGCAGTTGAGAGAGCGAATGCTGATAGCTCTGGACAACACACAACACCAAAGACCATGTTGAGAACAAAAGTCTAGGTTTATGTTTCTCCTTTCTCCCCTCATAGCTCAGCATTTAAGGCCTATTACCACAGTGAAGTTGAGTTTTGAATTCAAGGAGGGATGAGGAACAAAATATTAGTGACAAATACGAGGTCACACATACCTCGAGCTGCACGTAGTACTTTGCCTTTAGCTCAAAATAAGGCCTGTAGAAGACAAAACAAAACAAAACAAAAACGTAAGGATATGATCTCATGAATTCTAGATACATTCATTACAGCTAGTCAGGTCACTCAGCATATAGACCATGACAGTGATAAACAGCAGAGCTATTGGCTAACCCAAGGTTTCAGTGACAGGAAGCCCATTTCAAGATTTTGGAAACTTTGTATCCTGGCTTGTTTTGCCTTGTAGGGCGGCTGCTTTGGCCTATACTGGCCAAGTGAAAGAAGATAGGGCTGAGAAACCGGCTGCTTAAAATACTCCCTCTGCTGCAACCAACTATGGAAGAAAGCAACACCACTCCCTAACAGCTGGGCATAGCAGGACCACTGTTTCTTCAACTTTACATCAGTCCCCCTGAATGGTAACCAAGGCTAGAGGTGTCAGACAACTAATAGCCTAATTAAGTTACAGGCAAGAAAAATGACAAGTCCCATGGTGCTTTGTAGCAGCTTTGGTGTCTGAGCTGTTCCTCCTCCATCAACTTCCTAAGACCTGCATCTATAATTGCTAATTGTGACACCTTGCAGGACTCCTTTGGTATGTAAGGAAAATCTGAAACTTGGACATAAGCTCCCTTTAGTCCCTTTTAGCTGGCCAAACAGTTATCAGGCCAGCACTAGTGCACAGAATATGTGGTAGACTATGAGATGTCCAGGTGAAAGATGTGAACAAGGATGCCAAAGATGGAGAACAGGGTGGAGTGTGACCAAAACACGGGAAGGCAGAGTGAGCCCACTGGAGCCCTGAAGCCATCCCATAGGGGACACAGACTGGTGTGTAGGCAGACAAGTGTCACCCACCCAACAAACAAACAAGCAAAACAACAACATGGAAATGTTGGCAGAATGTGACCACAGAAAAGTCTGTTTCCTTAACAACATCAGTGATGAGTGAGCAGAAGTGAGTGTGAGAGAAGTGTACAGAGGGCACCAGGGATGTTAAGACTCCATGTACTCACACCAAACAAAGCAACCTGTGTGGAAGGCTTTCTCAGCTTTGGGGGTGGAGAGGGGTTTCCAGGACCCCTTTGCCCACCATGTCCCCCAGGAGGTCATATATACTGAAGGACAGTGGTGGAAAACAAACATTTTCTACAGATGCAGGTAGACATGTATGTTGGAAGGATCAGGCAGAAATCAGAGGGCAAGCCCAGGAGACGACATGGGTAGTACAGAGCAGACCAACCTCCTTCCTTTACTAACTTCTTCCTTTACTTAGCTGGCACCTCCCTTCACCTAGACACAGGGCTTCTGTCAAACTCCTAGCTGCACAATCCAGGAGGAGCAGACACTCACTCTCCCAGTTCTGACTCACTGTTGGGTCCAGCCATCAGAGTCCTGAGCCTTTCTCTTGGAAGCCCAGTGAATGAAACAGGGTCCCTGTCTCCCTTGGGTCATGCACTCCCACTGTGATTGTTACATGTAGAGGGGCATTAGGGAGAAGAGCTTGGGGAAGGCCCCACTTAACCAATCTTGTAGCATTTCATCAGCTCTTGATCCACAGAGAGCATGAATGATGGGTAGTACTCACCCCTAGTGTGCTGACAGGTAAAGTGAGGAATATGACCTTGTCCAGCACACACCATCAGCCACGGAGCCAAGGACACAAGTTGAGCTCCCTAAAGTGGAGCCTGTGAGGTGGATAATGGTTTGCTTTGGAAATTCCTTTCTGTGTCACCCATGAAAGCCCTATCTGGAACAATTCTTGCTTGCCGCCAGCATCCTTGTCCCTGGCGGCAGCAGCAGGGGGTGGGACAGGGTGGGAGTGTGTCACATACTACTGGAACAGGTTGCTAAGCAGGGAACTCCAGGGCCTACATAAAAGTGCTTGCTCAGACAACCCCTCGGTGGAAGTACATAAAGGGCAGAGCAAATGCAGAAGAGCCGCTCCCCGCAGACTTACTTGGACTTGTTGATGGCTCGCTTGAGTTTCTTCTCCAGCTGCCGCATGCGGCCCATGGCAGCATTGTACCGGGCTGCTGTCTCCTTGTGCACTAGCTCACTCCTTGTCTTGGTCTGCTCAGCCTCCATGACCTTCCAAACAACAGCAGAGACAAGCCAGGTCAAGTCCAGAACAGCTCCTGGCTTATACTGCATATACTCATTTCATTTTTAAAAAAGAAGTCCCTTGAGTAAATCGACAGGAAGATTGAGATTAAATTTCAATAAAATAGGATCTGCTTTCTTCCTGATCTGTTCTGGAAAAGAATGTCGGATAACAAACCCAAGTTGGCTATGACAGTGACTGGGAAAGAAAATAGAAAAATAAAAATCTTGAGAAATTTTTGAAATACTCAGATTTAACCAATAGCTACTTTTTTTCTGCTCAGGCCTGCAGAACCTGTGGGAACCCTGGGGTCAGCCCAATGGCCAGGCAAATGGCCAAAAAGCACCAGCAGCTACCTAAGTAAAAGAGAATCAAGACTAAAAAGCATCAAAACTAGGCACAACAGCAGAAAAGCCAGTGGGACAGCCTTTCCCCAAAGTCCTCAGATTAGCTAGGCACAGAAAAGCCCAGCATGCAAAAGGGTCAGACTTTACATTTTATCAGTTAAAATTAAAATGAAACAAAGTTGTTCATTAGAGTTTGAAGTTTGAAAAACACCACCATTAAGAGAAAGGTCAGAGTTTTGGTGGGAACACGGTGCTAACCCTATTGATAAACCAACAGTAAGAGACCTGAGTACCCCCACACCATGTCCAGGAGAGGCCTGGGACATGCTGGTCTTCCTGTCTTTAGAAAGCCCTGGATTAACGCCTGATCTGAGAGAGCTCACATGAAAAACTACTTTCCCTGACTTCTTAGAGCCACACTGTGCTAGAGAACCAGAAGAATGCCAGCGAGGTTAGGCAAGGGCATGGGGTCAGTCTCTTTTAACGGGAGGAACAGAGGGGCTCAGTGGGCCATAGTCCTTGGCCCTGCTGTTAAGAGACCCACAGGACAACTTTAGAAAGGGCTACGCTGTATGAAACTCAAGGGTAAGGAAGCACACAGGTTGCTGGCTCCTCTGACCTCTGACCTGGTCTATGAGACAAGCTGTGCACGAGCTGTGGAGAGCGGAGCTGGAGGGGCCTGCCCTTTGGATCCAGATGATGAGGGAGTCCTGGATGCTGGACACTGAGCTACAGAATCTGATTTATACTCCTGGATGTTGGGTTTTGGGTTGACCCGACTATTTTTATACCCCTTTTTGAAGAAAATATTTAACTTGTTTTTGTTTGGTTGGGTTTGACAATGGGACTCTGAAAATGTCTTTTAAATATATTTATTTTTATTTTATGTATGTGAGTGTTTTGCCTGCATGTATGTCTGCGTACCACTTGAGTGCCTGTAGCCTGCAGAAGCCAGAGGAGTGTGATAGATTTCCTGGAACTGGAGATACAGGCAGTTGGAAGCTACCAGGTGGGTGCTGGGAATAGAACCTGGGTCCTATGGGAAAGTAACCAGTGCGCTTAACTGCTGAGCCATCTCTCTAACCCACCATTGGACTTTGAAATGTTTGACTGCATTTATTGGTTTTCTTTTGTTTTTTGTTTTTGATGGTCTTACTGTGGAGCCCTGGCTGACCTAGACTTCCGAGATCCACTGTCTCAGCCTCCTGACTGCTGGGATTAAAGGCAGGCACCACATACCTGACTCTGAGGCCAGAGTATTTTATACTGTATATATTTTATACTGTATTTTATACTGTGATATAAGAATTCTTGGAAACATGGCTTAAAAGTGATGTCAGTATGTCAAGCTGACGGGGCCAATGGTGCTGGTTAATTTTTGTCAGCTTGACTTAACATGGAGTCACTTAGGAAGGAGTGACACCTTCAGACCTTTTTTTTTATTATTATTAATGACTAAATCCAATTACTTAGAATCCAAAGTTTCAGAGCTAGTATAACATAGTAATTTTCTCTTTAATCAGGTAAAAGTCATCGCCATGGTAATAATTTATACTTGTATAATAATTATGCTTAATAATAATTATTAAGGTGTGTATGTTTCTACTGGTAAAAAAAAAGTCGAAATGATCCCTAAGAATATTCCACTATCCTCATAGATCAGTGCCCAGCCCAGTCACCATCAGAGAGGTAGCCACTGGCAGCTGATGGGAGTAGACTCGGAGACCCACAGCCAACAAGTGGAGCTCAGGGCACCCTGCAGAATGGTGGGAGGGAGGGCTGTAGAAGCCAAAGGGGTCAAGGACACCATAAGAACACGGCCCACAGAATCAACTAGCAGGGCTCACAGGGACTGAAACAGCAAATCACAGAGTCCAAGCACCCTGCATACACACATGGTTGTTTAGCTTGGAGTTTTTGAGGGACTCCCAACTGTGGTAGTGGGTACGGGGCTACTTACACCAAGTTTATACCAACTCATGCTCAGGGAAGGCTTTTCCTGTAAGCTTTGCATATTCTGTAAACTCTGTAAACCATCAAGGCACACAAGTAGCCAGGCTTCACCTGAGGAGATTCAGTGGCCAGGCCCCCGCACCCAGACTGTCCTAATGGCCTAAATGGTTAAAAAGACAATAATGGCTGTTTCAGCCCCTCAAGGTAGGAGAGTGGCAGGTCCCTCCCTACAAGAAAAAAAAAAAATCCCACCAATCCCTGAGCTTGTCCCAATACCAGGTCACCCTGGAAAGCCCCACCCCACCCCAAAGAAACCCTATAGAAACTGTGTTCTGCCTGGTTCTCAGCTACTTCTCTCCCCTGAGCAGAGGTGGCCACCCTCCTGGGATTTTCCCTCCCCAGAATCTCTTATGTAGGTCTGTTGTGTGGTGTGGCTTTGTGGTATTCCTTGGCTCCTTACTGCAGGACACCCTTCCCAGCAGAGCTGTACCGCTGTCCCTGGAGCAGAGCCCAGAGCAGAGCTTTCGCTGGGGAAGCCTCCCACTCAGTCAAAGCTGTAACACTTTCCCTGGGGAAACCATCCCCCACTGGAGCAGAACTTTACACTTGCACTGGGGAACTTTCCCAGCAGCTGGAGCTGAACTTCCCTAGGGGAAGCCTACAGGGCAAGGAAGAGCTGTAACAGTATGGTGGGGTGTCTCTGACTCCTTTGCCTGCTCTTGGGACCCTTATCTTCCTACTGGGTTGCCTCTTCCAGTCTTGATATGAGGGGCTGTGCCTCGTCTTGTTGCATCTTGTTATACTGTATTCAGCTGGGGTCCCTGGGAGGCCTGCTCTTTTCTGAAGGGAAATGAAGGAGCAGTGAATCTGGGTGAAAGGGGAGGTGGGTGAGTGGGCTGGTGGGGGCTACTGGGAGGAGAGGAAGGAGGGCAGGCTGTGGTCTGGATGTATTGTATGAGAGGAAAATAAATAAAAGAAAAAGAATAGTCAAAAACAAATGTGTTGTTTTATAAATGTGGAATAATTTTTAAGAAAACGAGGAGGGTAGAGAGTCAGGCTAGAGAGATGGGACATGCTGGCTAAAATGACTCCTGAGGGTGGAAGAATCCTTCCCTTTCTGATTTCTAACACAAATATTACATTCACTTCACAATAAAACAAAATATCTCATGCTTGACACGGGGAAACAGCAGTATATATATATTTTTTACAATTGAAATATCCCATTGTTTTTACCCATGAACGCTTTTTATTAATATTTTTTTACAATATGATTTTTTTATTAGATGTTTTCCTTATTTACAATATCTCCTTTCCCAGGTTCCCCTCAAAAAAAATAAAAATAAAATAAAATAAACAAAAACAAACCCCTGTTCCCTACCCCCTCCCCCTGCTCACCACCCCATCCCTTCCTGCTTACTGGCCCTGGTGTTCCCCTACACTGGGGCATAGAACCTTCACAGGGCCAAGAGCCTCTCTCCTCCCATTGATAACCAACTTGGCCATCCTCTGCTATACATATGCTGCTGGAGCCATTAGTCCCACCATGTATACTCTTTGGTTGGCGTTTCAGTCCCTGGGAGCTCTGAGGGTACTAGTTAGTTCATATTGCTGTTCCTCTGAAGGGGCTGCAAACCCTTCAGCTCCTTGGGTTCTTTCTCTAGCTCCTTCATTGGGGACCCTGTACTCAGTCCAATGGATGGCAAAACAGCAGTATCTTGAGTCTAGTCTAGAACTTAAGCTTTTAATGAATTAGTGTACAACCTTTATGAAAAATGAAAACCCCACGATTCTCAAACAGCAATATCAGGTGTGATTCGTTCTGTTGTGGGAAGAAGATCTGTACAGAACCGAACGGTTCACTGGAAGTAGCTGCAACTGAAAGGCTGCAATTTAAACAGAGCATATCTCCTGCGAGAAGCAGGGCTCCCCCAGCTCTGTACTGACTCTCATTCTGCCTCAGCTCCCAGGCTGCAAACAAAGGCTCTCTAACCAGGAGAACCAAGCACTTGGCTATATTGCCAGCACCGCCTTCAAAGGTGACACACATCAGTATTTCTGCCATGCCCTATCAGGACACATTACTACGCTTTGTCTGCACCTTGAGTCTCCATCTACACAATCCCTAGCGCTGGAAAAGACACCTCCACTCCCACATACAGAGCTTCCTGCCCAGTGGCCACCAAGCATGTCAGTCGCCATGGTATGCTGCCTAGGCAACCACGGAGCTCCTCCATCTGTAGCCTAGAATCAGCCATAAGCTGTGTGCAGTGATGGGGAGAGGGAGCAGGCATGAGGCGGGGAGGCACAGTCAGGGCCCATGGACAGAAGCTCCACCAGGAAAGTGGGAACAGCATGGGGCAACAGAGATGGAGCCACATAAGAAAGCTGTCCTTGGGGCAGCCCTGGCTCCCGGAGCCCCTGCTGGTCAGGTATTTAGGCCAGACTCTCTACAAGGCTCACTTCTGTCTTGCTGCCACCAATCCCACACTTCAGAGCCATCTACACCAATCAAGCACCTACTGTGGCAAGGAACAAGAGGCCAAACCTGGAGCTCATAGCCTAGCAGGGTATGAATGTTCTGGAGGCAGTATGTACCTTCCAAGGCCCTGTGGGATCCAGCAGCTGGGATAGCTCTGGCCACTCAGAGATGGCATGCAGCAGAGGTGGCATGTGGAGGCGAGGGTGTCTTAGTATGTGGCATTTCAGGGAGTGGATGGGAGGAAGCATGTCACTGGGTTTTGTTCGTTATTCGTGATGGCTGTATCCCCTGTGTATCCCCATTCCATCTGCTATGTGGCACATGTAGGAAACACTTCTAACAGTCTTTACTCCGAGTCCCGTGTGACACTGCCATGGCATGAGCACACAGGACACAAAGATGGGCAATGGAGCTTTCCTCGTTCCTCTCTGAGCTAGAAGGCAACAGGTGAGCTAGGCTCGAGGAAATGGCTGTCTGAGATGAAAGCGGTCTCCTCCATTCAGGTGTTTAGAATATTCTCCCAAGATGGGCCTTGTCCTGGGGCCCACCCACACCCTCTCTGTAAGCTGACACATCCGTCCAGGTGGGGAGGGGAGGAAAGGGCATGCCGTGGCTCCCTCCCCACCAGGCGATTCCTCCATCCTAGCATGAATATCCTGGAAGCTGGAGGAGAGGCTGCCATGCCTTGTCCATTCCTCTCCAGGAGCCCTGCTGCCAGATCATCAACAAGGACTGCCTTCCTGTCCAGGCCACCCTTCCACCATCTGGTCCCCTGGAGCCAATTCCTCCCAGGCTGCAGCACTCCTGTCCCGGACAACAGAAAGCACTGCCTTCCCCAAATGGTGGCTTCAAGGTCAAATCGGCCAAGGGATGGAGATGCCTCTGCCCTCAAACCTCTCTCTGGTGACGAAGAACAGCAGACACTGAGCCCTGTGCCCCAAGGGAGGTGGCTCAGCTGCAGGCTTGGCACTGTTATTGGAACCACTTGCTGTTCCCCAGCCTTGAGCTGAGAACTGTCCCCATGGCCTGTCTATGGCACTGGGTGTGTGTTTCCTGACGTTTAGCCTCAGCTTCGGCTATAGCTTCAAGTACAGCCATCTAATGTCACAGGAGACAGAGATACAACCTCAGGAGAGGAACGTGTGGAGATGTAGGAGGAGACAGTTCTAGGAAGCTCCGTTCCTCTAATGAAACAGGCTACCTGGTATCTCCAGAAGCCAGCCAGTCCCTGCATGGCCTTCTGCCAAGGCAGCCCAGCGTGTTGGCCCCACGAGGCCTAGGAAATGTCCCCAGAAGCCCCATTGCTCAACTCAGTCAGAGGGTCACAGTCACTTAGAGCATTAGTCAGTCGGAGCCAAATGCGAGCATCTGGGCTGCAGGGAGCACTGGGTCCGTCTTCATCAAGGAGCCTGGCCTGCAGGCAGAGGCTCTGAATAGTTTATAGTGAAGTAGGGAAAGCTCATGGTCTCTTGGGAGTATTTGTATGTGGGTTTTTTAATTCCGTTGCCCGAGATGGATTAGGGTTCTCACAGGCTAAATACAAGCACTTGTTCTACTATAAAGCCGCCTGCTCTGAGGGAAGGACCATTTCTCATCAGATCAAGGAAAAGCATATCCCAGTCGATGCAACCATAACGGAACTGCCCATGATGGGGAAGTGCTGACCTGAGACCCAGAACTCCCCACGCATTCACAGGCTGCTGCCACCACACCAGAGGCCTGTGTCCTTCCATTTGGTAGCCAGAAGCTACATCAGATGGCCCATAGGCCACTGTGAAGCCCCCACTGACCCAAGGAGGTCTGAAGCTAGATTGTAAAACTCCAGAGCTGGTACTCTGTGAACAGTGTGAGGGTCTCAAGGTGCCTCTTCATGGGCAGTTACCCACTACCCTTGACTAAAATGTGGATTTTTCATAATAACAGATCCAGAGGTTCCTTTCTCCTTTTTTAAAAGATAGGGTCTCCCTGTGTAGCTCAGGTTAGCCTTGAGTCTCCTGTTTCAGTCTCCTGACTGGCATTATGGGCAGACACTACCATAAACAGGCACATTTGGTGATTTCTGAAATGGCCTCTTAACATGCCACTACAGATCTACAGCATTGGAGGGCAAGAGGATCCAAACGGAGGCTGGCCTGCAGCTGGGTGTTTAGTTAGTTGCATCTTTTCATCTACCTATTATGCTTTGCAAGATTTCCAACCTCCTCTTTGGTTTGTCCACAGCTGACCCAGAGAGACTTTCTCAGCCTTGCCTGGGCTGCAAGCATCACGCCCGCTAGGGGGCAGGAGGCTCAAGGCCACCAAGCCAAGCCACAGGCATGTGTCCCCAGCCTCCGAGAGCTGGTACGAAGTCCAGTCAGATCCAACTCCTGAAGTCATCTGTGCGTCACGTTTTTCTATTTAGAGGCACTTGAAGCCATCTTTAATCATCAGATCCCCCAGGACTTGAGCAACTGTGGCAGGGGACACTGACAAGGGAACAGCCACTGGCACTCACTGACTCCTGACCTCATTTCTACCCCACAGTGCCTTCCTGTCACTCACTGAAACCAAAACTACAGCCTGTGCCTCCCATCAGGGACAGCAGCTCATTTGCCTGCCCTACAACAAACCTCTGGCCTCGCTTTGACAATGGCCTTACAGACTCTCGTGGGAGGACAGGCTAGTGCCAAGGGGACCAAGAATCAGAAGCCCAAGAGCTGATCCTGGTAGAAAGAAGCAGTGTCCAGATAATCCTGTGATCCCGGTACCCGACTCTAAAGTGTCAAGCATGTGGCCCTACCTGTGGGAATAGAAATGTCCCCATTGTAGAAAGATCTACAGAGATGGGCCTTGGGGAAGTGATGCTGTAGGGCCAGTAGGGTCCCGAGGGGTGGGGCTGTGGTTTAGTGTCAGAGTGCTTGCCTATAGTGTCAATTCCTAACACTGAAAGAAAGATGGAGAGAGAGAAAGAAAGAAAGAAAGGAAGGAAGGAAGGAAGGAAGGAAGGAAGGAAGGAAGGAAGGAAGGAAGGAAGGTCGGTTTGAGAAAGCTCATTTGCCACTTTAAGAGGAGACGGCCTTCCGAGGACCAGAAATGGGTCTTCATCAGACACCACATACGTCAGCCTTGATTTTGGACTTCCTGGCTTCCAGAACTATGAGGAATGTATTTCTGTTTCAGAGCCAGCCAGTTTATGGTATTTTGTTTATTAGTCTGCCTAGACCAGACAATATCACTTCCAATTCTGAGCAAGAGGGAAGTCCTAGGAGCAGGTCACGAGACAAACACTGGTGACTTAAACCTATGTGACAATCACTCCCAGCTGCTGTCTACTGCATACTCCTCCCCAGACGCCAGCCTCACCTGGAAGGCCCTGCCTGAGGAGGGGCCCACTTGATTCTCGTCTAGGCACTTCAGCCACCAATAATAGATACCCAAGTGGCAGGTTGAAACTTAACGGGGCTACCACCTGGGACCTGCAGTCCTTCTGATATCATGGCAGCCAACCTTGGAGAACATCCTGGCCCCTCTACCAGGAAACCCAACTCTACTGCTGAGACATTAATGGACCATGTGAACCTGACACATTTCAGGCAATATAGAGAAAGATTACCTCCATCTGTCACTGGGAGATGGTCATGTCAAGTATGGCTTAAAGCCTTGCCACCCAGCAGACCACATAGGGCAGACAGTCCATGACCTTTACAGGAGGGTTTCATGCCGCCCAAACACCTGTCTCTACGGCAGGTAAGCCTGGGTCCCCACCATCAGCACACACATGGTCACGCCTACCCTCTGAGTAGCATGATTCAGCATTTCCTGCCAAGCAGAGTCAAACTGCCGTTTGTCATCCTCCAACAGTCGCTGCTCAGCCAGGGAGATTGTTTCCTTGGCTGCACGGAGCACTTCCGTGGCCCTCTGGAAGTCCTGTGTGGCTTTCTGCGCTTCCAGCTGAGCCTGTGGAGAGAGAAGGTCTTGTAAGGCCTGAGGCAAAGGCCAGGAGTCCCCAGAGATGAGCGGCCCATCCTGACCTATCCATCATCTCTGCCTCTCTCTTGGATGGGCTACACGGGGAGGTCCCTCGTACATCGGGTGGGGTAGCAGGTGGCTGATGACTGAGTGAATACCAGGTTGGTGGGCAGACAGTCTCCATGGTCTGGAGCTCAACAGAGAATCAAATGCATGGATCTTGCATCTGTGATGGCAATGGCTAATTATAAGCCTTTCTCCAAAGTCTTGGCTTAGGAATGAAGCCCAGGCAAGCACAGCAGTCCTGGGAATCTGCCCTGCACATCACAGGCCAGAGTGCTCCAGAGACCACAGCTGTAGGCCTCCGTTCTTCAGATGAGGCATGGTAGCTGAAAACAGTTTTGCCTGAGACTCCAGAGCTGGCCAGAAGCAAGGCTCCAGGCAAAGGCCCCATAGCATGAGGGCTAGCCTTGCGCATCCACTGCCAGAAAGCCCCCTCAGCCCACCCGAACACCTAGGCCCAGGCCTACTGACAGCACAAGCCCTGCTTTCAGGAAAGAAGGGTCAATACAAATGGCAGCTGCTCTCACATCCACGGCAGTATGTGGACGTATGCACACGGAGTAACCGGACGTGAATGCTGGAGATCACTCCTTGGGAACCTTGTTTTCTGGGACAAGGTTTCTCACTGGATGAACTCCCCTGTTAGGCCAGTGAACCCCAGGATCCACCCACCTCTCCAGTGCTGGGATTCCTACCATGCCTGGCTTTCTTACGCAGGTTCTGGGGATTGAGAACTCGGGTCCAGATGCTTGCACAACCAGCACTGTACTGACTAAACAATCTCAGGCCAACATGTAACCCTGGGCATCTAAATATGATTAACAAAAAAATGTAAACATCTCTCCCAGCCTAGAGAGAGCTCAGTTGCTACTGTGCTTGCTACACAAGAGGACCAGAGGCTCAGATCCCCAAAACTCACGTAAATGCCGGGGGGTAGCTGTGGCAGTTGCCACAGCTCAGAAAATGAAGACAGGAAGTTCTTGAAGCAAGCTCCAGGCTTAGAGTTTTTGACTGCCTCAAAAACTAAAGTGGACAATTGATTGGGGACAATTCCTGATACCCACTCACCCACAAGCACATGCACACACACACTCATGAGTATGTACTTGTTCACACGTGTGCCATGCATGTGAATATGCATACATGCACAACACACACACATGAAAAGAAAAAAAACACCTCATTTTAAAGACTCAGTAGGGAAATGTTGATTATCCCATTAGCCATTTTTTTCTGATCAATGATGAGATATGAGAAGTATTAAACTAAATCAAATAGACTGAAATTAGTTTCATCTGTTTGTTTCCTCATAGGTGACTCGCTACTGCTTTAGGACTGTTGAAGTTCCCTCTCGAGAGTGGGCTATGTGATATGACTGCATCAGTTGAAGTTCCCTCTCGAGAGTAGGGTATGTGATATGACTGCATCAGCAGCGGGGCTGGAGAGATGGCTTGGTAGGAAAAGTGCTTGCTGTGCAAGTGTGAGGACCTAAGTTCAGGTCCCCAAAATCCACACAAAGCCACACCCAGTGGCATGCATCTGAAACCCAGTGCTCCAGGGCCAGAGGGGAGATGGGTGAAACAGCAGAATCCCCTCAGATGCTCACAGGCCAGGTCAGCTAGTGTGGTGAGTACAGAGACAAACGAGACCCTATCTCAAACAAGATAGTCAGTGAGGACCAACCCCTGAGTCAGTCCTCTGGCGTCCACTCTCACAACGTAGCATACACGCTCCCACACTGCTAACCCCTCTCTCCCGGCTCACCTCCAATTCCCACCTGGGCAAGGGCAGGACATGGCTACATGCTAATCTGCCCCAGACCACTCCCAGAGTCAACAGGGTCCCTGGGCCAATTACAGAAGACCTGATGGGACACCCCCAGGACAGCCCCTGGGACTCAGGAGGGGAACAAGCAGGTCCCACCCTTCCCCAGAGGAAGCCTCACATGACTTAGAGGAAAGTTTCACATAGACTGAAGGCATTTTGCAAAGAAAATTAAGGGGAACAGCAGAGAACACCACAGCCTTGGGGGAAGAAACAGCCCCGTAACCCATGGTAACCCACAACGGGCATCCTGTGCACACCCGCAGCCCACAGAGATCCACTCAGGACTGTACCCCACATGTAGCTGATCTGCAGAAATCTATGCTTCAGGGTTGTGTCAGGGCAGAATGGGACTTGCTTCGTGTAAGAGGAAACTGGGGAAGGTTTCCCTAAAGAGAGGCCTGAAGCAAGAGCTGTGGCTCAGGGCTGATGGAAGTCAGGGGGAGCACCGGAAGTCAGGGGGAGCACTTAAGACTCTGAAGATGTATCATGAGATAGGGTTTGTAGGAGATCTGATAATGCCTGGAAAGGAACATTTTAAAAAGCCAGCCTGGGCTATACAGTAAGATCCTGTCTCAAAAAAAATTAATAATAACAATAACAACAATAATAATAGAAGCCTAAATGAATGCCCACCTACCAGTCATCAACATCCACCGAGGTAGCCTGACCACACACAGGGATGGGGATGCCCACCCTCTTTAGAACTGACCGCCACTGAGAAGTGACTGTATGGCACTGACACCTGGCTCTATACCAAGCTGAGCCTCCTGCCCATTCTTACTTCTCCAGACAGGTCCAAGACGGGAAATCTGGGCAGGCTTCAGAAGGTGAATTGTGACCCATCCCCCATCTCGAGTGTCCCCACAGCTTTTCCACAGCTCTAAGACACAGGGATTCATCCCCTGGAACCCCAACATTTTCTAAAGTGGGATCTCTCTGCCCCTTCTTTCAGTTGCTACCCATCTAGCTATCTATCTATCTATCTATCTATCTACCTAACTAACTAACTAACTAATTTTAAAGATATCTTCTTTTAGGCTTTGAGGTTGGGCTCAAACTCAAGGAAATCCTCCTGCCTCACCTTCCGAAGTCTGGGATTACAGAGATGAGTCAGTTCACACTTAATTTTTTTTAAAGATTTCATTAGACAGCATTGGCTGGCCTAGAACTTGGTATGTACAGTAGGCTGGATTTGAATTTGTCACAATCCTCCTGTCTCTGCTTCCCATCTATGCCCACCCTTGTGTGTGTGTGTGTGTGTGTGTGTGTGTGTGTGTGTGTGTGTGGAGGGGGTTACTGTTTGTAGCGAGTGTATGTGGTATGTGTGCACATGTGCACAAATGTGTTCATTTGTATAGTATGGGCACATGTGTGGAGAATCCTGAGGTTGACAATGGGTGTCTTCTTTATGGCTCTCCATCTTATATGTAACTGAGCCTAAAGCTCATCACTTCATCTAGCTTAGCTACCCAGCTTCTTCCAGGATTCTGTCCCTCTTCAGGAGCTGGGATTACAGGCAGGCTGCCACGCCCACCCAACATTTACATGTGTGCTAGGGGTCCCAACTCCTCACACTACCATAACACATACTTTACTCTTTGAGCCAGCTCTCTAACCCCTGTATTCATTCATTCATTCTAAATTTTGAGACAGGGACTCATATGGCCCAGGCTAGCTTTGAACCTGAATTTAATGTGTAACTAAGAGTGAAAACCTAAGGTTCAGTGGTTAAGTATACTTACTGTTCTTACAGAGGACAGGAGTTCATCTGCCAACACTCACATCAGCCTTATAACCACCTGTGACTCCAGCTCCAGGGGACCCAGCATCCTCTTACACACACACACACACACACACACACACACACACACACACACACCCATAAGTAAAAGGTAAAAAATAATCAAGTCTCAGAAAAAGAATGGGCATGGATTCCTACAGTGAGCACACAGTGAGGAGCCAAAAGAGATTCCTCACCAACATGGGCTCCGAGGGCGTCTTTTAGCCTCCAGAGTGTGTGTGTTGTTCTGCCATTTAAGGCCTCCAGCCTATGGCCTTTTGTTACAGTAATGCCAAGAAGTGAGGTACTGCATAAGGAATGCCTAAATGGTGGAAGCAGCTGTGCCAACAGGTAGGTGCACACTGGAGGCCACTTTCCATAACTCATCCCTCTTCCTCTTTTGCTCTCTCTGGGTTCTTTGATACAGAGTCTCATGTAGTCCAGGGTGACCTCCAACTCACTACGTAGCGAGGCTAGGTGTGAACACCTGATCTTTCAACCCCAACCTGGGATTATAAGCATATACCACCACACTGAGGGCTACTCATAAGACACTTTCTAAAACTACACATGCAGGACAAAGAAGGCAGGGCCCGTGGCGGGAGGGACAGTGTATGGTTCACTGGCCAGCCAGAGATGGAAGCAGGTGATTCCAAATTTATCAAGTGCCTTCTAGAGACTATGTTCCAGAACACAGAGGATATGCGTAAGGAACTCTCACATGAGACCATCCATGGGCTGTGAGAGGTGAAGCAAGAGGTCAGTTATGAAAGTCTTAGGCTGGATTTCTCAGGTGTTGGACTGAGACCCTGCCACTCAAATCACCTAAAAACTACTACGTGTGTTTGAGATTTAACTTGAGAGAACCCCCCAGTTACATCACAAGGTACAAAACCTCAACGGCAGAAGCCAGTTTAGCAATCCCAGAGAACGCTGCCTCCGGGATGCTAACAGAGTTCATGGAAACAGACATGGGGAGAATTTTTAAAGGCTGCTCATGAATGAGTGACCATCACTACACACTGGCTCCAGTCAGCCGTGTCTTCAAAGCACTTGAAGACATATGGGCACTCTACAAAGTGTCACAGGCGAGGGCATGAAGAGCAGAAGGGGTGGCCAGAAGACAGCAGACAGGGGGCATCTGTGTTCTATGACTCAGGGTCCACTCAGCTCCTACCTGCTCTCTGAAGGGCACCCAGACATTTGCACTGGCTACAGTGAAGGGTCTGGTGGAATGAGGCTTAAAGACCAACCCAGTCTAACCCCCTCACTTTTCTAAGGAAGGCTGAGTAGTGACACATCTTGCGTCTCTCATGGTCAGACGCCCAGGACACAGCATCTGCTGCCAGGGTGCTTCTGACATTGACCTTATGGATAAGTGGTTGGGCAATCTACTCGTCACCACTACCTCGTGAGAACCGTGGCTCAGCTATTTATCCTGAATCTGCTTGTCAGCCTGTTTCTACTTCCTTCTGGTGCTTGCATCTCCATCACAATGACTAGCGACTTACACAACTGCCAGCCACGTGCAGCAGGGCCTCCAGGAACAACACATTCCAGATCACACTCTTCCTGTGGATGCACAGACACCACAGATGCCAACTTCTCCCTGCCCACTCTCTCCAGAAGGGTGCACCCACAGTCCTGCTGGGCCTTCCTCCCACATCTACTGTGCTGGAGCAGCGAGGGGTACATCTGCTATGGGACTGCTGATGGCAGGAGTCCTGGGCCAGGCATGTGGCAGGGGCATGAGCTAAGGGACAGACAGCAGTGACTGTTTCCCTGGGCCCTGCATGCTCTATACTATACACTCAACTGACACCCTCCTCTGCTGTGGCAGCTTCCAAGTCAGCG
>NW_022196915.1:17977078-17983543 GCF_008632895.1 Mastomys coucha
GGTAATCGATTCCTTCAGTCCTGCTGCTGTGGTTTTTCCCTCCCATACCTAGAAGGCTGCCAGTGTGTACGAAATATTTGTTTAATTAAGGTGCCCACCTATAAGCCATGCTGTAAACAACTCCCTTGTGGCCACTTATTTTAAGGCATTTGTGATACTTTTGGCTCTCCTGTGGCTCACACTAAATAGAATCAGTGTCTCTGCATGTACATTTATTCTCAGAAGTATCCAGAGAAGGATGATGGGAAACCACCAGAATGATCCACTGGCAGTATGCACCAAGTCACCATGGATGCTGCCTCTCCAGACCCAGCTTATCCCTCATTTAACCTCATGTTTCCCAAGCTAGAGGACAACCTCGATCCCAGAGACTTCAGGAAATAGGCCCAGGGGAAACTTGAACCTCCTAGAAATCGTAGGTCCATGTTTCTGTGTTTTTTATCATATGGTAGGATGTGTGAAACCAACTTTGAAAACGCCCAGCATCTTGGTGCTTGAAAACGCTCAGCATCAGTTGTGGCTGAGGATGCAGGCAAGCTCCACGCCACCTCTCCATCCTGTCTCACCACTATTCCATCTTGCCCAGGAAGACACATCCCTGCCATGGTTTTTCAAGATACAGAAAGACACCCATGAGACCCAAGTGGGTGGTTCACCAAATCAAAATGGCCTTTACCAGGTGCAAAGAGAAGTCCGCAGAAAAATGGATGCTGATCTGACCAGAGGCATAAAGGAACCAGTCCGCAGAAAACCAAAGGACTAGTTTGCATCTCAGCAAGACCTTAAGCTTCGCTACAAGAGGCCATACACAGTAGCATGCACTTTTAATCAATTCCAGCACTTGAGACACAGAAGCGGGCAGATCTCTGTGAGCTTGAGGCCCAGTCTCCACCCACACAAACACTACAAGAAAACCATTGTGGGGAAAGTTCTAACTCTGAGAATCAACAAGCCACTGTGTGACACACAGACTTCTGAGACTGTTAAAACAGACTACTTCAGAAAGCAGTTTTGAGCAGGAGGCTGAAGCCACCAACGCAGATGTCTAAATCGACTCTTTTAATAAACTGATTTATCAGGACCTATGCAATAAGATGGTCAGGAGCCAGAGACACTGGTGGTGGGGCTTGATGGCTTTAATCCCCAGGACTCACATGGTATAAGGAATGCCAGCCCCTAAGAGCTGTCTTCTGACCTACACACACACACACACACACACACACACACACACACACACACACACACACTTTTTTTAAAAGAGAAAGAAAACTGCCAAACTTTCTGGGAACCAATGTCTTGAGTGATTTTGCTACTTGGTTGTTTTCTCAGTAATCTTGTAAATACCTTGGATACACTGAGTCCCATCACTGAGACTGCAGATATCTGCATCTAGAAACCTGGGTCATCCCAAAGCCATGTCAGCCAGGAACCCTGATTTCTCATGCCTACCTGCTCCAGCTTTTAGGGTTTCCCTGGCTCATTTGGCTGGTGCACTTAGATCACTGAAGGGTCAAGCTCCCACCTCCAACCTAGCCTGTGAGCCAGCACAGCTGGATTCACTCAACCACAGGCTGAGCATCCCTTACCTGAATGCTTAGAACCACTTCGTTTCCAATCTTAGACTTTTTCAGATTGTATAATAGTTTCGTAGTCTTGATTAGTTGAGTACCCCTAATCCAAAGTTCTAAAATGTCTATAAACCCCAATCTTTGTTTGAGAACTTGTCGGCCTGGGGAGGAAAGGCAACAGAACACGAAATGGTGCAGAACATCCCATGACTATTCAGTAACTGTGAGAGCAACTCCACATTCCCACAACTGACCCAGCAGAGGGCGGGCATGCTGAAGGACAGCACTGACTCAGAGAAGGGCACGGGGATTAGCCAGGGCAGTAGGCTTGAAGGCCTCTTGCTCAGTGCTTGCCTCCGAGGCCTGACACTGGACGCAGGAGCAAACTACTCCACAGTCAGGTTTCTCCAGAGAACAAGATCTGTGTAGCATGCAGAGATTTAGACCACTGATTTTCTTTTTTTTTTTTTCCTTCCTAGTTTGAGTATGGGTGTCTTGGGTGTCCAAGGACAAGTTGGTGCTTTCTACCACATGGGTCCTGGGAATCAAACCCAGGCCATCAGGCTTGGCACCTGACTGATCTATCTTGCAGACCTGTGAACAACTGATTTGAAGGTACTGGCTCCTGTGAGCATGGAGCTAGGCAGGCCTAAACTCTGTAGAGGGAAGTGGAGTTCCCAGGAAGAGACAGGGATGTGATTCAAGTCTGCAGTGTCCTTTTGTCCCAGGAAGGTCTCTCTGCTCTGTTCAGGTGCCAGTCGCATTAGTGTCCTTATGGAAACCCCCTGTAGTGTCTGACCACATGCCGGGCACTGTGGCCCAGCCACAGAGCACATAAGATTACTGTTACCTCTGGGTGAGCTCTCAGCACAACTGACTTTGGTAAGATAGCTGGGCTGAGAGGTGCTGAGGAGATATGGGGGCACCAGGAGATGAGCTAGGCTCAGGAAAGGCTGCCCCAACAGCGTACGTAAGCCATGAATGAAGGCTTGCATCAAAGATGTGGCCCTAGGAAGTGAGTCATCCAAAATCATATTTGCAAAATGAAGTCTGCACATGCACATCCACTTACAGACGTGTGGGAGACAGTGATTTCCTCACAGGATGCCAACACAACAAAAGCAGAAGCCTGCCATCCAGCAAGGCTGGCATGTGAGTCAGCAGGGGTCCCATGCCTGCTCTGTGGGTCACAAATACCTTTCTGATAGTTATTCTAGCCAGGTGTCTTCCTAGAAGATAGTAAACTACTGTGCGGAGATGGCAGAAGCTGTCGGGAGCCACGCAATAGCCAGTCTCCCTTTCATCCCCAGAACCAGTTTAGCAAGCTCAAAGCCAAGCCTCCTGACAGCTTCTGTGACAACAACCAGGGTCTAGCAATGAATGGAAGCAAAGACTGCAAGAAATGCGGTGTACGATCTTTAAAGCAAAGAAACAAATTCCCTTCCTGCTCTTCCTTCTGTCCTGAAATGCAGATACAGTAGGACTAGAGAGATGGCTTGGTGCTTAAGAGCAATGGAAAAGGAGCCAAGCTCAGTTCCCAGCACCTGGCACCTCAGGTGGCACACAACCACACATGACATCAGATCAGGAGACCCGGTGCCTTCCTCTGGCCGACCATTCACTTGCACACACATGCAAACACATGCGTGAACATATACACATAAATAAAAAGAAGTACTTAAAAATACAGAGAGCCCAGTATAGACACTTCCTACCTACCGCCTTGGAGGAG
Organism: Mastomys coucha; assembly: GCF_008632895.1. Taxonomy (NCBI): domain Eukaryota; kingdom Metazoa; phylum Chordata; class Mammalia; order Rodentia; family Muridae; genus Mastomys; species Mastomys coucha. The sequence goes on from NW_022196915.1 coordinate 17,980,379, forward strand.
GAGCCAGTGTGGTATGAAAACAGACTTCCCAGGCTTTTCTAGACAGAGAACTTTCACTGGGCTAGCCTGGGCCTCAGAGAACTGAATTCTAAGGATACGAGAGCCTTAGGTGATCTGAATGTCTTCTCTTTAGAGATGCTGCTCTTCCCTCTAAGGTGGCAGCAGCTTCCCTAGGGCCTAGAGAAGTCTTACACAGAAACATTAACAGCCAACAGTCAGTAATTAACTACTTAAGGCGGTCACCGGTCATGAAGGGGTCACTATGGGAATCAGTGTGGAAGTTCCTCAAAAAACTAAATATAGAACTACCCTACCCTGTGACCAGCATATTTGGAAGGACTCAGTGTCCCATAGAGATCCCTATACGTCCATGCTCATGATGGGACTGCTCCTAACAGCCACCTAGGTGCCATTAGCAGAGGGTAAAGAGAATGAGGTCGGTTATTCCGCCACAAAGAGAAAAGCATGCCCTTTGTAAGAAACATTGGCAGGACTGCTGACAATCACTGTTCTAGTTAGTTTCACAGTTGCTGTGACAAAACACACTGGCAAAAAAGCACTATGGGAGGGGTTACATCATCTTACACCTCCAGGAGCTCTCTGGGGGCAGTGAGAGCAGGAACTTAAGGCGAGAATGGGAAGGCAGGATTCCACAGAGCATCACCTCTCACCAGGAAACTCCTAGCAAGGGGACACAATAGAAACCACAGAGCATGTTGACCCTAGCTGGATCACTCACAGGTTCATGCTTAGCTAGCTTTCTTATAAAGCCCAGGACTAGACCTGCAGAGGAATGAAATAACCCACAAGGTGCACCAATTAATGGTAAGACCATCCCCCACAGACTGCCTACAGATAGATCTGAGCTTGGCAATTCCTCCATTGAGATTTTCCTCTCAGATGACTCTGAGTCTAGACCGTCATAGTCCAATGATTACGTTAGGCAGAAAGGCAGGCATCACATGTTTTAACTCATATGAGGGAACTAAGTAAAAAGAGGAAGCCAGGTGTGTGGTGCACATCTGTACTTTCCATACAAGAAAGACTGGGGCAGGAGGTTTGGGCATCATGATCTCTGGTGGCTACACAGTAAGTTCTGTGCCAGCCTAGGCTACATGAGACAGGCTTTCAAAACACAAATGGGTTGAAGCAGGGGACTGAAAGCTCAAAGCCATCCTGGGCTACACAGTGAAACTTGTCTCAAAATAAAAAAATGATTAACTTAATTCTTTTTCAGCAGATGTGATAGAAGGACCGCATAAGTAGAGGAAAGATGACAGCAGGAGAGTGAATGTTATCAAAGACTAGCACATGCATCTATGAACATACTGCATGAAACGCACTGCTCTAACAATTAACATACGCAAATAAAGAGGGAGCCGGGGTCTGTGGTGGCGCACGCCTTTAATCCCAGCACTTGGGAGGCAGAGTCTCAGGTGGATTTCTGCGTTCGAGGCCAGCCTGGTCTACAGAGTGAGTTCCAGGACAGCCAGGGCTGCACAGAGAAACCCTGTCTCAAAAAAACAAAAAAACAACAACAAAAACAAAAAAGCAGAGAGGGGAGGGTGGCAGCTCAAGAAGTTAATCTCCATCCTTAGGAAGCTGAGGCTGCAGGACTGCCGTGAGTTCAAGCCTGGGCAATGTTGAGAGTTCTAAGTCAGTGTAGGTTACAGAGTAAAACTGTCTCGAAACATACAAACAAACGATAAACAAATAAATGAAGGAAGAGAGGGTGAGAGGAGAAAGCTGTCCAGAGAGAAACCAGAAAGCAGCTGGAGAAGTCAACGGAAGAAACAGCCTCTGAGGGGCCCAAGTTCCAGAAGATTCTTCAGAGAGAGCCGCTGACTTGGCTTCCCAAGAAGCCCTTTAGAATTCCATGTGGGGCTGGGCGGCTCCCAGCAGTTCTGTTTGTGGGGATCAGAGTGCAGGAAAAACCTCCGCGCGCGTGAGATCCCTGGGCTTGGGAGCCACCCGGCACAACATGCATAGGCCGAGTTCTCTTCAGCACCAAACTGTCTTCACTCACCCCCAGCTAAGCAATGGGTCCCTGAAAAACAGGCTTGCACGGCTCCACAAGATATGGGTCAGACCCAAAGGAAGGGTGGCTAATACCCAAAACTTTCCTGATAGTACCTCACTGCAGGCTCCTGCAGGGTCCAGATTTAATCCATAGAAATAAATACAAGCGGGTTGGAGAGATGGCTGGGGATGGGGGTGGGGTGGGTTAAGAGCGATGGCTGGGAGGCAGTGGGTTAAGAGCACATACTGCTTGTGTGAGAATTCCTGGAAAAAGCAGAGGCTACGAAGGCTGATTGATGGATTAGGACTGCAGTGATGTGCAGAGGTTGGAATGCCACAGGTCCAGAGGCCAATTACCTTATCTCAGGCTAGCTTGAGGCTAGTCCCTATCAGAACATCCTGTGACTAACAGATAAAAACCTTCTGGAATTTATCAACTTAGCATACCACTAGCTAATAATGCCATCAGACAGTGAGAACGGGCGTCTCAGGCCTATAGGAGACACCACCCCATCTTGTTAGAGAACTCGAATACACCCCTCCAGTGTGTTTTTAAATGCCTTGATTTATAGCTTTCTTTGTTTTGTTACTATAAAATTCTGGGAAACTGCTTCTGTGTGGGAACACAGAACCTGGGGTAACCTAATTCTGAGTCTCCTGGGACTTGGTCACTCAAATCCAGCTCCAGAATAACCTTTTTGTGGTGAGAGCTGTGGTTTCACATCAGTATGTTCCTGCAGAGAACCAGGGCACTCACCTCGGTGGGTCACCCACTTACACATACACACATATGTACACTTTTAAAAAAATTAACTATTGCATAAATACAAGAGCTCCGTTAAATGTGCATTTCAGAAAAATCCCTTTAACATTTTTAATAACATTTTTGTATTAATCTATTGTATATGCACACACAGGAGCATGTGCATGCTCAGGAATACCGAGGTGTTCAACATGAAGGTTAAAATTGGTCTCTTGGTCTCTCCTTCTACCATGTGTCCTACGGATTGAAGTCAGGCTGTCAGGCTTAGTAGCAAGTAACTTTTGCTGAACCATCTCAACAGCCCAGGAAATTTAACTTTTAATGTCTACTACCAAATGTTACATGGCATGGATCTTTCTTTTCTTTTCTTTTTTTTTTTTTTT
>NW_022196915.1:17983553-18037133 GCF_008632895.1 Mastomys coucha
GAAATCCGCCTGCCTCTGCCTCCCAAGTGCTGGGATTAAAGGCATGCACCACCACTGCCCGATGGCATGGATCTTTCTATGTTTAGTTTTTTTGTTTTTGTTTTGGAGAGAAGGTCTGTCAGGCCAGGCTGGTCTCAAAGTCATGGCAATTCTCTTGCCTCAGCCTCCCCAGGGCTGGGATTATAGACATGATCCACCATACCAGGCAGGAGAGACACTTAAACCTCCCCACACCCTCAAATATAGCTTTAGCAGAGTATGCTGCCAATCCTAGCTTTGGCTTAGAGGTTCCGTTCATTCCACTGCAGACAATACATGGCTCCCCAGGGCTGGAGGTGCATTTCAGTGTGAGAACGTATGTGGCTATCGGGCACAGGCCCTGGGAGGGAAGGGAGGAAGGATGGATGAGAAAATACTGCCCAAGTCTGGACTTCTAAGTGTTTCATGCTTGGGGAGGATGTATGCTTTCTTTTAATTTTTTTTAAGATTTATTTATTATTATATGTAAGCACATTGTAGCTGTCTTCAGACACACCAGAAGAGGGCATCAGATCTCATTGTGGATGGTTGTGAGCTACCATATGGTTGCTGGTATTTGAACTCAGGGCCTTCGAAAGGACAGTCAGTGCTCTTAACCGCTGAGCTATCTCTCCAGCCTGGGATGCATGCTTTCTTCCCTCGGATGTCAAGGAGCTCCTGCCTGGGATAAACACTGTCTCCACTGGGCTGGAAGCAGCGTATCTTAAACAAGAACCTTTTCAAATCAACGACTTGAAAGCCCAGAGCCTTTGTCCCTCCCTAAGCCGTCCCAACATCTACTTCTTGGTTCTTGGTGTGAACAAATTTAATTAGGTGGCTTTATGTTTATTTGCCTTTTGAGGTAATAAATATAAATATATTATATATACATACACATGTTATATATACATATATATGTATGTATATACATACATGTATGTGAATATATATATACATATATATATACACACACACATATATATATATGACCAATTTTCATAGGAGGGAAAGGGGAAACATAAAGTCACATGTGGGGGAAGGAAAAAAAGAGAAAGGAAGAAAGCATGGGGCACCCCCAAAGTAAAAAACAGGAACAGAAAATGTACTAAGTGTTCTTGAGGAATCCTGCTGTCTGGCCAGAGCTCAAACCACACTGCTTAGCAGTATAAAAAGGCCTACCTGTATTGCCCAAACTGGCAACAGAAATGCAGCCATACTCTGACTTTCTGTAACTGAGTGATTAATCCCTTGTCACTCTTTCCAGGGAACGCCCATGGTGTCAGAGAGGGAAGGAAGGGGCCTCTCTTCTTTAGTGCCATCATTCTAGTGAAATAGGGAGCACAAGCCCAGTGTGGTGTTTCTGGCCTGTCATCTCAGCACTCAGGAAGCAGAGGCAGAAGGATTGCAAGCTCCAGGCCAGCTTGAGCTATATAGCAAGAGCCTATCTCAAAACATACAAACAAACAAACAAATAAACCAATTAGCAGCTAACCAGAAACATCCCAGGAGCTCTGAGGTTTCAGACAGTGTAGAGAACTCTACAACAAATTTCCCCTATTACCCTGTGCTGTGGTGCCAAGCACATCTATTGGCTTCAGAAAGTGTGTGCTGCCTAACCAGCAGGGCTTGCTGGGAATTCACTATCCCAGTGACAAGTCAGAGGGAAGGAGAAAAGCGAATCACTGCTGCAGAGCTCCAAGTATGGCAGTGGCTCATTCCACCTCACTCCCTGGCTGAGACTCTGCAGGACCAGCCCTTGGTGTCCACCTCGTGGCCACCTGCACTCAGGGAAGGCAAGTGGTCCATGCCGCTCCCAGAGGCTGCCACGCATCCTGAGCCCATCCTAATTCAAAAGTGCTGTCAGCCAGGTGTGATGTTACATATCTTTGCAAGCCCAATACTTGGCCGGCAGATCTCTTGAGTTTCAGACCAGCTTGATCAACATAGCAAGTTCCAAGCCAGCTAGGGTTACATAGTGAGACCCTGTCTCAAACAACAAGCAAGCAAGCAAACAAACAAACAAACATTGGCTTTTCTAGGTATGGTGGCATGCATATACTTATGACCCCAATGCTTGGGAGTCTGAGGCAGGAGGGTCAGGAGTTTCAAGCTAGTCAAAGGCTCCATAGCAAGACCTTGTCTCCAAACACCGAAACAAAAACAAAGACAAAGACAAGTGAAAAATCCAGGCTTCCAAAGTGCGGCTGCTCTCTCATTCCCAGACGCTCCAGTCAATCCTGCAAAGCAGGGCACATCCTCTGGGCAAGGGCTCTGGTCAAGGGCAAAGTAACCTTGCCCTTCCTACGCACTGTAAATCACTCTGCTTCAGGACAAGTGCCCCCTCACTCCGCCACACGCTCACTCAGGCAGCCTGGATGACGCAGTTCCCAGACCTAGCCCGTGGTCACCCAGAAGAAGGTGACCAGAGCCAAAGGGATAGACGTCATCAAGCTAGACCTCCTCACCCAAGCCCTACGGTGAGTTAATTCTGACTGGGCAGAAATTAACACTGGAAGAAGGAGACGTGAGAAAGCCACACTGAAGTTCCAGGGGGGAAAGTGTACCATGAAGGGGCCTAGGCTATAGCAAGCACCTGTAGCAGAACGGGCCAGCAGGTTTGACCGTCCGTGTCCAATTCCCCAGGACCACGTGGTAGAAAGAGAAAACTGACTACTAAACGTTGCCTCTGATCACGCCACTACATCCATGGCACATGCGCTCATGAACAGACAGACTTAACACACACCATTAAATGTAAAACAGAACAAAAGGAAGGCCCTATGGTTATCCCAGCCCAGAGAAGGCAGGCAGCGGAGAGACTGCCAAGCGTATACCATCCTGAGTACCCACAATGTGCCAGCTGTCAGGCAAGCCCGGGTCCAGTTCTTCCTGCTCTCCTCACAGGGACTGGGCACCACATTGTCCTTCCTCAACCTGTTATCCTCTGAGAATGAGGAAGCTAATCCCACTCTTGACACCTTGATATAAATGCTATGACTGCTGCAGGCCCCAAGCCTGCTCCAAAAAGAAGCTCCTCAGGCATGTAAACACATGCCTTCACCTCTCTCCTCCATCTCTGGCCTCTGACTCTTGGCAATCTATACACATCCTGTCTTTATCTTCCTGCTCCTCTGAGTTTCCTGCCTTCCCACTAAGGCCTCCAGTCACCTCCACCTAATTGTTCTGAGAAATCCCAAACACCCAGGCCGGACCTATTCTCTGACAACTTCCTATTGGCCAGGCTGACCGTCACACCATCTTGACCACAACTAACTCCTGTGTCATTTGGCATTAGCCTGCTTCATGTTCTCTCAGATGAGGCCTCCAAACGGAGTTGGTTTGGGTAGAGGCCCAAGAAGCAATCTTTAGGCTCCAATACTGGTTTTATCATTGGTAAAATGGGGGTGGATGGAGGTGTTGTGTGGGAAGAGCTTGTAAGATGGCTCAGCACTTAGCTGCTCTGCCAAAGGAACCAAATTTCATTCCCAGCACCCATGTGGTGGCTCACAACCATCTAAAACACCAGTTCCAGGAGATCTGACACTCTCTTCAAAGGGCACCAAGGCATACACACGGTATACAGACACATGTGTGAGCAAATCACTCATGCACATCAAATAAAAATGTTTTTTTAAAAGGGAAGATAATGATACCACCAAGCATGATACCTATTAACATGTTGGTAGAGCTCAAACACGTGGTGTTGCAGCCTTGGGCATGACAGGACACAGCTGCAATCCTAGCTCCCAGATGACCACCTTAGGCTATCCTGACTCAAACCAAACCAAAATAAAATAGCGGGACATTCATGTGGGAACACCACACAACATAAGTGCTTTCCTATAGACCATACCCCCTCCCCCATGCCCCAGCCGATTTGCAGCTTATGCACTGTCTCTCACTAGCTCTTCATGATCCTTCCCTGAGTGGTGCTTCGGCCCCATGGCCTCTTTCCCCAGGCCCTTGAGCATACACACACTTACCCATGTTCATACTTCATGCCACGTCCTCCCTTAGACCTCTGTTCTCCTGATGTTTCCACGGCCTCTCTCACCTATAGGACTCAAGCATGCCCACCTCCCAAGCTTTCCTGGTCAGTAGCATCCCACAGAGATGCTGTTCCAGTGTGGTAGTCAGCACACTGACAACTGAGCCCCTAGCTCTTAGGAGAGCCCATCACTTACAGATTCCATACCTGCACATGTAGCTATTTGCTAAGCTTTCCTTGTAAGCCCAAATCGGGGCTCGGGGTACTCCCAGGTCACTGAAGAGATAAGCAGGGAGCTTCAACAGCCACAGTCACCGGAGTCATGCTCTGAGCTGAGGTGATTCTCTGCCTTCTGTTTCTGCGCTTACATGGTAAACAAGTATACTCTCTCCATGGTCCATCTGGTGCCATCTTTTCTGTTCTTTTTACTGAGTTTGCTATTTAAACTAACCCCCCAGGGGAAATGACACAGTGATTCTGGTGCTGGTGGGCCTTGGAGTGTGATGGGCCTCATGGGGCAGAGATGTGCGCTTAGCTGAGCCTCATACTAGCATGAGTTACAGAACTCTTGGCCATGAGTTAAGTAATGAGTCAACTGTGCAATCCACACCCAGAAAAAGAAAGAGGAAATTTGCCAGTGTGAACACATTTGCTCTTGTAAATTCGAGAGGAACATCTTGGGGGGGGTGGGAGGGGAGGATGAAGCTGAAGAAAAGATGGGGAAGTGCCTGCACTTGTGGAACCCATTGGCACTGATGCATCGATCCTCTCCCAGCCAGCAAAGGTCTGTTTCTTATTCTGTCCTAGGGTATTTGGTACTGTTTGGTTTTTATTGTATTTTTAAAAAAGTTTTATCTTCATTATTTTTAATTAAGTGTATATGTGTGTGGCCTCAGATCCCTTGGGGTTAGAGTTACAGAAGCCATGAGCCATTAGATGTTGGCACTGAGAACCCCTGGGGTCCTGTACTTAACTGCTGAGCCATCTCTCTAGCTTTTGCTGTATATTTTAAGCCAGTTGGTTTATTATAGATATACAATATCTGACAGAAAATATCTATTATAATGCATTTCTCTAAATAACACTTCCCAGATACTAATTCAACTGCCAGGGTAGATCACACAAATGCCTATAACAAACCTTCCAGGTGAAGGTCACTTTTCTCCACCTCCTGGAATGGGGTTGGCCATGTGACCCACACCAGCCAGAAGGATATCAACAGATGTAAAATCAAGCAGTGACCTAGGAAGGGCATACTCTTTCTGCTCCTGAAATCCAACACCATGTGAAAGGACCAGTCTGTCCTGTTGAATGAGAGACAGTCACTCCTGCCACCCCAGGTGACAATCAACCAAATGTCTCACAAACAAGGCCCATGCAAGATGAGCCACTTGCAGCAAACCAACTACCTACAGATAATATCAGCAGTCAAGCCTGAGGTCAGGAAAACAAAACAAAAAGAAAAGAAAACAAACAAACAAACTGCCTGGCAAAGCTATAAGCGAGGCAAAGCCATAAAAGTAAGTGTTTCAAGCCACTAAGTCACAAGTGATTTGACTTGTAGCAAATGCTGACAGCAGACAACTCCATTTTATAAGCCAAGGAAGGCTCAGCCATTAAGAGACCTGCTGAAGGTCCCACAGCTAACTGATGACCTGGGATTCTAAGCCATGCTTTCTGGTTCACAGGTCAAGCTTTGCCAGCTCTCTCCCAGCCAAGCTATTCTACACATTTCAAATCTTTCCTCCCTTTATGACTCTTCTAAAGAAGGTTAAGTGTAGAACATGGCCTTACGTGGCCCCATAAACACCCGGCGTGCAGCATCTCTTGAGTTTTCTGACCTTGTCATTTCATGTTGACACTGTCCTTACAGACTACAAAGGGCTCTGCACTCTTCTGACACATTCCAACCATTTAAAAATAACAAGACTGCCAATGCTGACAGACAAACACAACGTGGTTATACAGACAGGGGCATAACATTCACCCTAAAAAGAGAGGGAAGGCAGCTGGGAGGAATGGCTCAGAAGATAAAGGAGCTGACCAGCAAGCCTCATTACCTAAGCTTGATCCCCAGAACCCACACTGCACAGGAGAGAACTAATCCCTACAAGTTGTCCTCTGACCTCCCCATCCCCATACATACAAAATAAATTCATGTAAAAAGAATTGTTTAAGGAAGGGGGCTGGGCATGGTGGCCCACATCTTTAATCCCAACATTCAGGAGGCAGAGGTGGAGAGCTCTCTCCAAGGCCGGTTGGTTCCACACAGTAAGACTCTGTCTCAATGAAAACAGACAAATGGAGGGAACTCTGGCATGATACACCAGGGACGAACACTAGGTGCAAATGTCAAATGAAACGAGCCAGTCGCAAACATCGAGCATCCCTCAATATCTGATGCTTAGGAGGCATCTAGAGCAGCCAAGCTCTTAGGAAAGAAAGCAGAAGGGTGGCTGATAGGGCCTGTGGAGAGAGAGAGCAGGGGAGAGGCTGCATAGCTGTGCTACAGGATCTCCATTTGAGAAAAGGTTCTGGTGATCTGGGTTGCACAGCAAGGTGAATGTTACTGGCACTGAACTAGCACACTAGTAAAAAGGTTACATGGAGAACTTCTTGTTATATATGTTAGAGTGAGGGAGGAGGGGGAGGGGGTAGGGGGGGTACAAAACAAAAGGCAGCAGATAAACAAAGGTTGAACTATCCATGGTACCTGACTGGCACTTAGACCCCACAGAGCAGAGCAAGCAGAGACACAAGCCACACTGCCCTCATCCTCATGCTGAAGGCCAGATGGAATACAGACATATCAGAGCAGCCTTGGGCCCAAATACAAAAGCTCTCAAAGAAATCAAAGCCAGTCCCCCGCCCCCAGCCCAGTTCAGAAAAGATGGCATGGTCTGGCTCCTCTTGGTACAACTTGGACTTGGCCTCAGGGTCACAGGATGGGCCTGATTTACTGTCAGGAGACTGATTTGACATTGGGAGCAAGGCAATGCAGGGTTCTGATGCACGGTTACAATTCTGCTGGTCCTGTGGCTATATGTCTGCAGAAATGAAAGTTGTAGGAAAGCTTGTTCTCCTTGTAAATACACAATGGGGTTCAATGAGATGCTGGATGAGGGATACAGGCATTCAGATGTGTGACACCACCTCTGAAGATGGAGAAGGGGGAGGGGGAGGGAAGAGAAGAGCCCATAAGCTGGCTCTAAGTCTTCCACAATAAATTATTTTGTAAAAAATGAGACTGAAACCGAAGCTCATGTAGGGATCCCACTGTCAGACACATCCTCTCGTTTAAGTCCTAACAATGCTGGCCCCACACCACCAGCATCTCAAGAATGGGATGCAAAAGCTCACAGTGTACACTTGAAGGAAGTGCTTGGCAGGACTCTCAGATACCACCCTTGCTGGGTATGGTCTGAGGGGTTTTCAAACATTAAAAGGAAGGGGGTGGAGACGAGGCAGAGGAAGGAAACAGGAAGTCCCACCCAGCAGCAGCTGAGGTGGAAACTCTCCTACTATCAGAAAGGTCACAGGATCACTCACAACGTCTGCCCCAGCTCATCACCCACATCCACAGAATGAAATGTAATGTCCTCCTGCCTCAGCCTTGTGCACCCTTCCCATTCCTTCATCAAAGACCGGGGTCACTTGGAGCTGAGAGCAAGGACATCCCAACCCTTGCCTTATTTCCCCACCAGCCACTGGGAAAGAGGTATGAGAGAGGCTTTGCAGGCTTAGAGCCAGCCCCGATTCCATCAGGACTCAGTTTGGCTCTGTCCATCATAGCCGGTCACCCACCCGGTAGGACCTGGTCTGGCTACAGCTGACAACTAAATCGTTGCCTGAGGGACTTGGTGATGATCTTGATTATTATGTTTAGGGTCAAGAGATGATATGAGAAGAAAGAGATGAGGTGCCTCCCAACACAGCTCCCTCCCACAAAGGAGACTGGAGGCACAGAAAAGGAAAGTTGTAAGACTCATTTCAGGATGTGCCATAGCCAGATAGGGCCCCACCCACTAAGTATGATTTAGATGAAGCCAACCAGACAGCTTTGCTCACCCAGCTATGAGCAGGAAGAAGTTTGGAGGGATGTAGGTGATGAGGGAAAGAATTCTAAGTTCAGGAGGTAAAGGAGGACATAGGATGACCTCGTGGCTCCCCAGGCCTGTCATTCTCTTGCTTGCCCATCAACCCCTTCTGTATTGGATTCCTTCTGCATGTAAAACCCTAAACCAAGTCCACATATGTAGAGCTGCTCTCATTGTAAACACAAACTCTAACAGGGCAGAGATGAGAAGGGCTATCCAAGGGTCATTGCGCCCTGTGCCTCACAGGCAGCCACTAAGAGAGGAGGAACACACAGAAGGAAGCTCTGGACACATTCACAGTGCCCACGAGTGCAGCTCTTCAACTTAGAGGCTTCAGCCACCACAAGTCATGTGACAAGGGCCAGGAGAATCAGGGCTCACACTCTATTAATGGCATCATGAGCTGGATGGAGCCGATGAGGCAGGGTCTAAGAAGGCTGACCAAAGGTAGCCATCCTTGTACAGAGCCATGACCTTTTCAGGTAGGGCAGGTGCTTCTAACCTTCAGTGGGAGATACGGAACCCAAAAGGTGACCCCCGTATGCATGTGGGTGTAGTGGGCAGAGCAGACACTTCCAGGCCGTCTTACCTGCCTTGCCACCCTGCGGGCCTCCCAGTAGGGCTTCGAGTCCTCCACAGCTTTGCCGATTTTCTTCGCCAGTTCATCTAGTTTCACTGTGGCCTCAACCAGGACAGATCGGAATTTCTGGCGTGCATCCTATAAGCCAGGGAGAAGATGGAGGAATTATCATCATGGTCTGGAAAGAAGCGGCAAACATCTGCTGCATCTGACCAGAAACACCAGGAAGGAATTCACACAGGGCCAGGACCTTGAATTACTTTACAAGCCAGTAGGCTTGGCACCACTCATATAACCTGTTAGCTGCTGTAAGAAGGATCCAGAATCTACATTGTCCAATCAGTGGCTGCCACCATCTACACGATAACTTCAAGCTGGTCATGTGACTGAGAAGAAATGCATTTGCAACTTACTTTAGTGACACTTACACTTTAGGTTTTTCAATCAATCAATCAACCATTCATTCCCATACTCAGAATAGTCTTGATATGGCATTGAACTTTTTTTTTTTTTTTTTTTTGGTTTTTTGAGACAGGATTTCTCTGTATAGCTCTGGCTGTCCTGGAACTCACTCTGTAGACCAGGCTGGCCTCAAACTCAGAAATCCACCTGCCTCTGCCTCCCAAGTGCTGGGATTAAAGGCGTGAGCCACCACTACCTGGCTAGCATTGAACTCTCAATCTTCTTGCTTCTACCTCCCCAGAGCTGAAATCTAATAGGCATTCACCACCAAACCCCATATTTTACTTGTAAAAAATATGTCCAGTGACTACAATGTTAAAAAGCCCAGTGTTATGTCAAAACCTCCTTGGTCCTTTGGTGACTTCAATTCATCTGACTGCACCATTTCCCACACTCTCACAAAGCCCTAAACCCTGGGACTCACAGATGTTAAACACTGACTGCAGGCTTACCACCTGCAGGACCCTGACCTCAGGGCACCCCCAGTCTGACGGGTGTGTCCATTCTAGAGCCACAAGTGTGGGGATGCTGGGGGACTCAGCAGCAGTGACCATTGCCAGACTATCGACTGCAGAGGAGACTCCCAGAAAACCTTCAAATAAGTAGGTAGGATCTACACAGAGGCCAGAGGGAACATATGGGGTTGTGGGGGTGGGTGGGAGAGCCGATCCCAAGAAGAACGCAATGGCCTTGCCTGGCTGAGAAGGGGAAGGGAGTGGCAATATTTTCAGGCATCTGAGGGAGCCAGATGTCTGCAATGTGGAAAGGGGCCTTCCTCACAATTAACCTTCTTAAGAGTTGTACTGTTCATGTGGAAATGTGGGGTCTCGTGGGGCTGAAGGAGGCTTGGACCAATTCTTCTAATTCATCCCCTTAGCATCTCAGGCTGTGGGCTTGGTGGATGGGTCTGACAACACAGTCGACCTTCCGGAACACATGGGGGCATGTGCTCTGCTGCTCTTGGGAGCTCCGGAGCCCAGAGCCCACTTTTGACACAGGTGTTGGCCCCAGTTCTGGGTCACGGTCATCAGGGTTTCTGTGTTGTATCTAGCTCTCTCCTCCTGGAGGGAAATGGGAATTTCCTAAGACTCGGGAAGTCCACAAGCTTTCACAATGCGGGGTTCCCAGAACGTTATAGGATCGAGGCCTGCCCTTGGTTACACAAGCCCTAAGTGAGGGCTGGCGTTCTCCTCAGATGCTGTCTGCAAGTTGTTCATCCAGCTCAGCTCCTGAGTCATCACCCATGCTGGGGAGGGATAGTAGAGGTTGGTTGGTTGGTTTTTGTTTTGTTTTGTTTTCTGCTTTTTGAGACAGGATCTCCCTCTGTAGCCCAAGCTGTCCTTAAAATCATAACCCTCTGCCTTATCCTCCCTGGGAGGCTGGGATCACGGCTTATGATGGATTTCAGGAAAATGACCTAATCTTATTTGAAACTTATTAAACTGTCACAGGGTTTTTGAGTATTTCTGAAGATGCCTTGGCAGTTTTTTTGGGACCCAGCAGCCTGGCTAACATCCTTTCAAGACTCCATATATTCAAGAGCACGAGGGTGGGGGTGGGGGATGGTGGGCAAGAGACGGGTCTAATAATCATGTTTTCCCAACAGCAAGCTATACAAAGACCTGGGTATCACATGATCAGCTCCATCCAGCTACCACAGGTTACAAAGTGGTCATAGCTAACAGGCTTGTCTTTCCAGATAAAGTTATTTACTATTTTTTTTTTACCAGTAACTTATTAATTATTCACTCCACATCTGGGTCCCAGCCCCGACTCTCCTCCCAGTCCTCCCCGCCTCATGTAGCCCCTCCCCCATTCTTCCCTCACTGCTAGACAGGCACACCCTCTCCCACTCAGGCAGCCCAGTTAAGGAAACAGAACCCACAGGCAGGCGACAGAGTCAGAGACAGCTCCCACTCCAGTTGTTGGGGGAAGGGGTAGCATGACCTAGTTCTTAATTTTGCCAGAAATCTTGTCTACTTGAGTAACAATTTCCTCAAAGTATTGAGGTATAGGAGCCCACAAACCAAAATCTTTCCCACTGTCTGACCAACAGCCTCAACCCCAGGGCTCAGCCTCTGGCAGAGCGACTCTGATTTGTCAAGTGATTGTGGGGAAAGAGGCCTAAGCACCATCGAGACTTCATTCTAAAGAGTTTCTGAAACTTAGCAAAAGAAACTTCCCCACTAAGGTGGCTAACAGGACGAGTGGAAGCATGGAGCAACTCTGAACTGTCACCCTAGAGCCAGGAGAGGAGACAGAGGTGTGGCAGAAGGGCCCAGCAGCCCCTACTTGACTGCTCTCTCCCCTCCCCCTCGCCACCTTCACCCTCCATCCGGAATTGGAATCCTATCCAAAGTAATTCAAGTGGACCTTTAAAAACCACGAGACTGAACCAGAGACCTTTAGTTCGTTACTATATTGGTTACATTTAAGTGGGTAGGGAGGGGAAGGCCAACCTGTATCCCACCCCTGGCTCAGCATTGTATTTAAAGTGCAACTAGTCGCTGGATAACTTCTGCCTCTGGACCTGAGTTGACCAGACTGAACTGAACTAAAAAGATTCCCTTAAATACTATCTGAACAGCTGGTTGCCACAGACTGATGACTTCTGCTCCATTCCTTAGTAAAGAAAAGACCTTACTCTGGTTCCCTGTCATCTATGTCACAGTCAAATGATCCTCCAAAATGGAGTAGGGATACTTTAGGATTGAGTGCACAGAACATTGTTTTTCTGAGAGATGACCCATGGAGATGGGTAATTCATAAGGATAAACACCTCCGGGAGATGGGCAGGTCTTTACTCTCAAAACACTTGAGCCATTGGGCATAGGTGCACATGTAAGTAATTCCAGCTCCTGGGAGGCAGAGGCAGGAGGATCTGGAGTTCAAGATCCCCCCACCCCCAAAGCAAGTCATTTACTATCCCAGGGATGGTAATCAGCAGTTTTGAGATGGCTTGCCATAAAGCCTGGGCTGGCCAGGAACTTACTCTAAGTGCCGGTATTGATAGGCGTGTGCCACCACACCCAGCAATCCAGTTAACTTAAAATCTGCACTCCAAGAGAGTTCTAAACTGGTTCCCTCTGTGTGACATCTTAGATCTTCAACTTAGGTGACTCACATGGAGGGTAATTTATTTAAGCAGAGAATTGCTGACAGTGGCAAATCTCTCTGAATGTGTCAGTGTGTCAAAAACACAGCCCTACGTGGAATAAGAACTCCAGCTAAGACGTCCAGAGCCAGCGAGCCTTAGGAACAGTGTGCCAGTGTTACACACGGGGAACAAGTCCCTGCCTTCTGGCCAGTTGGCTTTATCCAGGCTTCTACTGCTTCGATTGTAAACTGAGAATAATGAATGGCTTCATGGAGGTGTCCCCAGAAGCAGGGGCACATGGACAGGATGTCAGCTTTTTAAAAATAACTGTCCTACATATCAGAGATGACACGTACTTCAAAGGCTCCTTGGTGAGGCTGTTTATAAATACACTGCTTTGGTTTGGGAAGAGAGGCCTCAAAGGCATGAACTGAGCCTGGAAATGGCCCTGTACGACAGGCTCATCAGGAACCACAAGCCTGGAACGTAGATAAGACGACAGGAGCCAGGCTCAACAGGAACCACAGGCCTAGCACGTAGATGAGACGATGGGAGCCAGGTGACATGGTCTTTTTGAGGCTGCCTGGTAGGCAAGTACCTTACTCTAGACAGTGAGCCCTTTGATCCAGAGTGCACTGGTTCCCAGTGGTTCCCTCGGCATGGTCTACGGGATCCATTGGGAAGGGGGTCCCTCAGACCTCTCAGAGAGCCTGATGTTGGAACCCATTTTCATAGTAAAGTGGGACTCTTGACCTTGTTCTTCTTAAAATGTAGTATATAAGCTGTGTGTTGGAGGCACGTATGCATGGCCCTCACGTGGAGGCCAGGGGATGAATTTGTGCAGTTCATTCTCTCCTTTCACCTATACATTGGCTCTAGGGACCAAATTCAAGTCATCAATCTTGGTGTCACGTGTCCCTGGTCATTGAACTATCCCACTGGCTGTGTTCCACAGCCCTTTTCACCTTCATCCTCTCATGAGTGTCCCTGGAATTTTCCAGAGGCCATGTGGTTGTGCCATTACAAGAAAAAAGACACGCACGCTTCCACTGTGATGAGATGCAGTTTGGACTTCCACTCCCTAAAACTGTGAGGTAAACAAACTCTTTATAAAAGAGATCAAGCTGGGCACGGTGGCACACAGCTGCAATCTCAGCACGGGCGAGGCAGCTGGACCTCTGTAAGCTCAAGGCCAGCCTAGACTATCCCAGCCAGCCAGGGCTACACACTGAGACCTTGTCTCAAAACAACAACAACCCCCCCCCCTTTAATTTTCAATATAAATAAAGACTGCTGGAGCTTCACAAATCCTTTAGGACACTTGGTGATAACTGGAGATTACTTAACAGTGACCCCAGGCCCAAAGGCTTCAAGTGTGCTGCATGGCATCAACCCACAGCCATCACATGCTCTAGATGTGAAGGCACACCTAGAACCAGAGAGATACCACAGTACTGAGTAGGAGCCAGCAGTTATTCCTCCGGGGAACACTTTTCCATCTTGCCGACTTCTACAGAGGAGGACCCTCCATTAGGTGCCATTACACCTTTGGGCTTGTTTTTAGAAAAGTGGGGGCCTGCTACAGAGTCTGCTGGAGAAAGGATGGAGTGGAACCTGGTGAGCCACACAGCATACATCATCTCAGAGTCACCATTCATTTTTCCACACGTGTGTTACTTTGCATGTGTTGTGGTAGGGACAGAACCCTGGGCCTCACACTTACAGGCAAGTGTTCTAACCACTGAGCGACACCTCTAGCCTGTAGTATGATTCCTGCCTGCTTACTTGGCTTGAGAGTTTTAATCCTCTTGTCTGTTGTTTTGAGACAGGCCTGGGTTGGCCCCAAACTCACTGCAATTTCCTGCCTCAGTCTCCCAAGTGATGGAACTACAGGTGTGTGTCACCACATCCGCCTTCTAGTCCAAATTAGGCTTTAAAAAAAAAAAATTTAGAATTTGCCTTGTCTTGGCTGGTTGCTCATATATAGTAACAAAGCTTCCTTTTCAGACAGGGTGAGCTGGAAACAATGATCAGTTTAACAGACAATATGGAGTAAGTCGTACAGGCAGAAATGGTACCACCCGTGTCAGGGGTGAACTGCCCAGGATGAAGGGCATGGCACTGTTGGCAAGGGCACTCTAGAATCATGGAAGAGGCACCACTCAAACACTGGGGCTCACTCGCTGGCGGTGGGGTACCTGAGCTGTTTAAAATAAGCTCACTGCAAACTGTGCTTTCCAACACCATCAGATCTAGTCTAGAGAGTCCTTGTGAGCACTTCTCACGCACATGAAGAAAGCACTCCGAGTAATGTTTGGAGGAGAGAAGGTAAGTGCCAGGGCAGAACTATCTGAAGGGCTCAGAAGCCAAGCCGTGTGTGCCACGGGCTGCTAAAGGAACTCCTGCTGCT
Source organism: Mastomys coucha (assembly GCF_008632895.1). NCBI lineage: Eukaryota > Metazoa > Chordata > Mammalia > Rodentia > Muridae > Mastomys > Mastomys coucha. The sequence continues at coordinate 17,998,206 of NW_022196915.1, forward strand.
GTTAATACACCACATTTTAATTAATTTAAATTATGCCTTCGACAGCTGCACATGGCTAATGGCTACCGTACCAGACAGCACAGTCCTAGCCCTAAAGCCCTCACTTTAGGACTCAGCCTGCTCCTGGCACCTTTCCACTGTTGCCACTGTCTCTGTTTTTTTTTTTTTTTCAGCCCACAGCCCTGTGACAAGGGGAGCCAGGATGGTTTCTGCCTTTAGAATCTCACAGCAGGGTTTGAAGCTGACTGACTGTGCCAGGGTAGAGCAGAGCCCAGGAAGATAAACCAGAAAAGCCAAGCAAACAAAGTGTAAGGTCACTGGAGCCAGGAAGAGGCAGGGCTGGGAATGGGGAGCCAGCATGAGGAGCAGCAGAAGAAGCTGGGGCTAGCCCTGTAGAGGCCATAATAGTTCTGGCTCAGTCCGTGCGTGTGTGTGGAGGCATCTGAAAAGGACACCTTAGCTAAAGGACTTCACAGTAACAGAGGACATGAACAGGAAGAGGGAAGAAAATACCAGGGTTCTGAATTGTGGAAGCCTTTAGTCACTGTGCCGTCACAGCCCCACTGCTTTGGTCATATATATGCCTTCCCCACTTCCAGCCTTAACTTTGGGAGTGGAGGCCTGGGAATTAATCCTGGTAGTTGCCTCCCTGAGGCCTGTCTGGCATACAAGAGGGTGCTCTGATGTCATGTTTTTTATACAAGCCCCTTCCACACAGATCACAACACAGAAAGCCAGGAGAGGGACAGAAGAGATGGTCAAGATCACACATGTAGACAATAGCAAGAGGTGGCAGAGGAGCAAAGTCCCTGAGCTCTTGCATGGGACATCTAGTAATGTGATCATGGAAATCTGTCAGTTGGAGGACACCTTTGAAGGATGAAAGGCACAATGGTGGACACAAACCAAGATCTCTGGGAAGTCTGGGCTCTCCCTATGCACTGGCTGATTTTGTGTTACCTTGACACAGGCTGGAGTTATCACAGAGAAAGGAGCCTCCCTTGAGGAAATGCCTCCATGAGATCCAGCTGTAAGGCATTTTCTCAATTAGGGATCAAGGGTGGGAGGGCCCACTGTGGGTGGTGCCATCCCTGAGCTGGTAGTTCTGGGTTCTATAAGAAAACAAGCTGAGCAAGCCAGGGGAAGCAAGCCAGTAAGTAACATCCCTCCATGGCCTTTACATCAGCTCCTGCTTCCTGACCTGCTTGAGTTCCAGTCCTGACTTCCTTTGGTGATAAACAGCAATGTGGAAGTGTAAGCTGAATAAATCCTTTCCTCCCCAACTTGCTTCCTGGTCATGATGTTTGTGCAGGAAATAGAAACCCTCACTAAGATGCCCTACATGGAATATCCAACACCTCCTCCCTCCCCTGAGTCCCAGGAAATACTCCTATGACCTTTCAGAACTTTGAGTGGACAGTGGGGCAAAGCACAGAGGTGTCAAACTTTGGGGAGGCTCCAGGACAGTTTTGATGTCCAAGCCAGATCCTGCTCCTGGAGTACCATGGCCTTGGTAGAATCCACCACCAGCCCATGTAGAGGAGCTCTGGTTGCCTCTGACTTGACCAGGGAGTACTTGCACACCAGCAGAGGAGTACCTGGGCCCGGACATCATAGTCTTCCTTTAAACATGTGGTCAGTGTCAGGATTCCACAGTCAAAATTGGAATGGGAGGAAAGGCTTTTTTTCATTTTAAAATAATTTCAGATTGGGGAAAAGTGAGGGTAAAATGGAGACATGTGAACATTAGGCCTGCATTTTCTAAAGATGAAATCATCGTCATGTGTGGTGTGGTGACCAGAATCAGCACGTTAGCTGTGCTCCACTGCAACTGATCTCTTCTCTGCCTATCTGCACTACATCAACTATCACCCTTGAGTCTGGGGACACACACCTATAATCCCTAGGGAGGCTGAGGCAAGAGAAGTGTGGCTTGTAGTGACATTCTGCAAAATCACTGTCCCTTGCTATTAAAAACAATTCAAGGCTGTGTCAGATGAGCCTGAGGAGATCAAAGGACAGCAGGTGGGATAAGAGACCTGAGCAGACAGACGAGCCCTGGGAAACCCCGTCCGCCCTTCTCTCCTCACTCCTGGCTTTCTTTTGCCTTCTCCTCTCCTTCGGCTTTTCTTTTCTCAGTGTGATCTGGGACATGGAACTGTGATCTTGTAGAATATCCCTCAGTTAGGAAATGACTCCCATTCAGTCCCTTTTCTGTCCTCAGTGGCACAAAGATGGGGCTAAGGCCACCAAGGAGGAATGTTTCAACACCCATGGCCCACAGCTCCAGGGGAAGAAACCCATCAGCCTTTGCAAGCAGCCAGCACAAGGGTCAGTAGGGCAAGTCCTCCTTGGGGAAGGAGGGACTGGAGTGACAGGCACCCTGTGGACTTGGGCCAGGACACACAGCCAGAAAGACAGGCCCTGTGCTTTTTCAAGCATCAGCCACACAACACATTCTTGAACCCATGGGATTCTTTAAGTAAGCAGGAGGCAGAATTACTAAAGCGCACAGCCTCACCGAATCCAGCCACAAGCAGACTGCTTCCATGTTTAAGCCAAAGAGGTTTAACTGTTTCTACTTTGCTTAAAAACAAATATGTGTCACTAAACTTCAGACATACAACTGATGTGCACACTAACCAGGTAGTGTTTCAACCATCAGTCAAGCTGTTCCAAATACAAGGTCTACGTTATAAGTAGTTCGGGTTTAGAACCACGTCGACAGGGCAAGATCAGAGCCCAGCCTTGGGAAGTTTGGAGAACATCTGGCACTGCCTCTGCCCACAGCATACATCCTCACAGCATGCATCCGCCCAGCACAGCATTCCAGGCCAGGCGGGCGAGCTGTCTATGTCACTTCTGCTGGCTTTTAGATGTCTCCCTCCTCACCCACCGAAGCCAACAGCACGGAAGGAGAGCACAGAGCACAGTAAGAAGGGATCTGTGTCAAAACTCCACCCACCATCACCTCTTTCCACACGCCACAGGCAACAGTCAAAGCACCTCTTCTAAAAGAATGGGGCACAAAGACAGAGGCTCCCGCCTTCACCCCTACATCTCTGGGGCCTTGTAAAACTTGTGTCAAGGGGCTGGCGAGATGGCTCAGCGGGTAAGAGCACTGACTGTTCTTCCAAAGGTCCTGAGTTCAAATCCCAGAACCACATGGTGGCTCACAACCACCCATAATGAGATCTGACACACAGTGCGTCTGAAGACAACTACAGTGAATTACACCTGAGCAAGCAGGGGCCGGCAGAGGTCCTGAGATCAGCTCATGGCCATCTGTACAGCTACAGTGTACCCATAAACATAAAATAAATAAAATAAATCTTTAAAAAAAAAACTTGTGTCAAGTACTGTTTCAACAAACTTTAGGTTTTGCCAGATCCTGTGGTACAAGCTTGACATCTCAGTTACCAGGGATGCTGAGGCCAAAAGATTGCAAGTTAAAGGCTGGCGTGGTCAACTTAATGAGACCAAAATAAAAACTATCCAAAGGCTGCAGACATAGCTCAGCAATGGAGACGTGCCTTAAATGAGAGACGCCCTAGGTTCAATCCCTAGTACTGCAAAAAAACTAAAGTTTAAGTCTGTTGTGGCATAGACCGACTACTATGAAGCGTCTGGATTTCCCCGCATGTCAAGACTACAGGTGTTTTGTAATGTAGGCTGCACGTGGCTAGCCAAAAACTGAAATCCACAGGCACAGAATGAAAGACCAGGAAAGGACTCCCATCAGTTAACACAGATGCTCCCATTTCACAGATGAGGAAACCAAGTTCATCCATCTCCCATGAGGATGACTGCCTGATGCCACAGCAAAGGCTGGAAAGCCAGCTGCTCCTTTCAGTTCACCAATCCCAACAGGGATCTCAAAGCCTTCCTCCGGACTCCTGACCATGTACCCCACCCCCCAAACCATTAAAGCACATGGGCTCCACTCAGAGTCCTGGCTCTATCTGCACTGACTGTGTGACCTGGGAGGACCGACTTACCTCTCAGTACCCCTCAGTGGTGTTTTTCATCAGTGTCCACAAGGACTATTATGAGACCACAATTACCCACACCAACCTTTAACACACACTTAGCTCTCACTCAATAGCTATTTTTATGTAGGTTAGTCAGCCAGAGAAGGTAAGGGTAGGACCAGGCCTGGCTAAACACTGCATGCCAGGGAGTATGCTGGGCATTGTATGAACAGCACTTCACTAAATCATTAACAGCCCTTACTAGATAGGTCTGTCTGCCTGCCTGCCTGTCTGTCTTTCTTCTTCTCTTTCTTTTTTTCATCTGAAAGAGAAGGAAATTAAAATTCAGAATAGCTGAAACGAACAACTCGGGGCTGAAAAGATGCCTAGAGGGATAAGAGGGACTGCTCCAGAGGACCGAGCTTGTTTCCCAGGACCCTGGTCACAGTTCACAGTCACCTGTAACTAACGCTAGAGGACCCAATATCTCCTCCCTGCCTAAGTCATGTGCATATACAGACATGCATGCTCACATATAATTTAAAGTAAAAAGGAGGAACTGGTAACACACACCTTGAATCCCAGAGCCTGGGAGGCAGAGGCAGATGGATGATTGGAGCTCTGTAAATTCAAAGCCAGTCTGGTCTACACAGTGCATTCCAGGACAGCCAGGGCTATATAAAGAGACCCTATATCAAGAAATAAAATAAATCAATCCTGACAGGACAAAAGCAAAGGCAAACCAAAAGGCCCACCCATGTTTCCAAGCTGCACAATGAGGGTAGTGCTCCTGAGCCGCAAATGGCAGCCGCCAGTCTCCAGCCATGGAGTTTATTTCGACTTGTTTCCCCCATAAAACCTCTCCCAGGCAGTTTTGACTCCAAGTTTCACAATGTTAAGAGCTTAGCTTCTTTAGCATGTTCCAGCTGGGGGAAGCAGATTCAGTTCCTAACAAATTAACTCAACAAATCAACTCAAGTCAACTCAACGTTGGGATTTCACTTCTCCAGGACCCAGCAGCCAACCAGGAAAGATGCACCGAGTCAGGAGTGGCCACAGCGTTCCCTCCAGCTTAGCAGGCAGAACTCCTGCCCCTAGCTCTAGATGGCACTCTTTTTTTTCCCCCAACAGGCATTGGCCATAGTGTAATTTAATAAATTATTTTGGTTTCTGTTGTATGTGCATGTGCACAAATGTCATGGTGTGTGTGCTGAGGCCCGAGAACAACTGGGAGGAGTCACTTCTTTCCTACCACGTGGGTCCCGTGGGTCCCATGGGTCCCACTTAAGTTGTTAGGCTTGGCAGCAAGTGTCTTTCCCTACTACTAAGCTATCTTGCAGGCTCACACAGCACAATCTGTAAGAAATGGCAAAGCAACAACAAATTCCCTATGTCAAATCAATACTCTAGCACTGCTAAAACCTGTTCCCTGCCCTGTCGTGTGGCTGGCTCGCCTCCAGTTACCATGAGTACTAACCAAAGCCCTTGTTTTGCTGGCTGGTTAAACATTAAAGCATGTCTCAAAACCGTGGTGAAATGAGACTGCTTGCGAAGTCTGCCCCCAAAAAGGTAAGTGCAGAGTCATCGCCATGTCTCTGAGACCACCATAACTATGGTACTTTCTAAACACGACTCAGAAGCCTTAACCACTGCTTCCATTAGGAGGAATCCCAAGTTCGGTCTGTCTGTGCTGGGATCAAGAAAATATAGATGCACCACACTGCAAGTTCAAAGGACTGAACAGAAAAAGCTGACAGATTTCCATGTGGATACCTAGGGACCAGCACCCTGGGAGATGCCACACATCCTAAGAATGCCAGAGAATCTGTGACTACCATATTGGGAAGGTGCTTACCGATGCTCTAGTTACAACTACCAGCTGAACTCCCAGCCAAGGGCCAGCACAGCCTGTGTCAGGGCCCCGAGTGACCACCATAGATGTCATCACACCCTCAGATGACCACATTTCCAACCACCACCTCACCACAACTGCAGGAGGCTCCTTAAGCAAGGACAGCCTAGCCGAGCCTCACTTCTTCTTTTCCAAATCCTGACCTACAAACCACGACCCAAACAAAATGGCTGTTGTCAACTCCAAAGGTGGCAGGTGTTCTTAGGTAGAAATGGCAGCCATAAAAGCCAGAAAGAATACCCATTTCATCTCTTCTCTCAAAACAAAAACAAAAACAGTCAAAACCCAAGGAAGAGATAGACATTCAACCTGTGGGTTTCAAATCTGTCAAAACAGCCTTCTGCCTCCTGACTTCAGAAGGGTGGGGTGGACATAGCAAGAGAACCCCCCCATTCATCCCCCATTCACCCATCGAGCTTTGGCTGAGCTTGATGTCAAACAATGAAAGCTGTCCCACGAAGTGGGTTTGGCCATTGTTTTAACAAACAGCGGATATTCCTTCCATTGTCCACCTGCTAGCAGTTCATTTCAGTCAGTGCAAATGTAAGTATCGCTTAGATAATCCAGCAAAACACAGCAAAGGAAAACTCAGACAAGAATAGAACAAAAAATTTCCATCTTCCTTTAAGGAAATGGAAGGGGCTGATTCACCAAGCTCTCTAAGAGTGGCTTTGCAAATTTCTGTGACACTCTTGGGTACAATCCATTGGTGGGGGGTGGGGAGAGGCACATCTATTCTTACTGCTAGAAACATCCATGGGTAGAATGAGGAAGTCCAGAGAAGAGGACTGGACAGAGACAGCTGGGCTGCCAAAGACTGAAGTTGGAGGGATGTCTAATGTACCCAGCCAGCACACACAAACTCTGTTAAACGTCCCCACAATAAATGCTGGGCAGGACCAGGAACAGAAGATCATAGTTCTGTGTTAAAAGGCTTCAGTCCATGGAGACCAGAGCGCTTTGTCAGTTTGACAATTCTTAAAACCACAGAGACAATGCTGAATCTGTCAGTCTTCTGTAGACCTCGGAGACAGGGCTGGCAACCTTGGACAAGCCTGGGGATACAGTCACATGGCTGTGTGATGTCAGTCTGTACTATAATAGCCGGCACCTGTGACCAGATGACAAGTCCCAGCTGAAGATCCAAGAATGCTCTCATGGGTTTTTGCAGCTTCAAAAAATGAGACATTCAATTTTCTTCCTGTCAATTGGGTCGATTTCAGGATTAGATTGGTATGTCTGTATTTTAGCCAAAGCCCAGAGTGTATTGTTTGCTACTGTGGGCTACTGTGCATACATTTGTGCAAGCCTCAAACTGTGTATACAACACTTGAGCCTACATGTGCTCACAAGGCTTTGTCCTTTTAGAAATGATTCAAGCTAGGCATTCTGCTGCACACCTCTTACCCCAGCTTTTGGGAGGCAGAAGCAGAGGAATCTTGAGTTCCAGGTCAGTCTGAGATAGAATGAGACCTATCACAAGAGACCGATTGGGGGGAGTGGCGGGCAACAAGACACCTACAATCTTAGCCAGAGCTACATGAGAATGCCTCCAGAGAGACGGTACTCAGACACTCAAATACAAGCAACAACTAAGTTGAACTGTCTAAAGAGTCTTACCCTTTGAGATGTTTTTACTGCTCTTCACCAACCACATAGATGAGGGCTTCTTGGTAACAGAGCATTTAAGGTGCCGCTAAGACTTTCTTCATTCTCCCATGAATTAGTACAATGACTGTATCTTGAGGCAGTGCCTCACTGAGCAATCCTACTGTGGTACTTTGCTTGCTGTTGCTATAGCAACACTGTGACCAAAAGCAGTTCAAGGAAGAAACAGTTTGAGTCACCTTATAACTTATATACATCACGGAGGGGAACTGAGGCAGGAACTAAAGCAGAGACTTAGAGGAACTCTGCTTACTGGCTTTCTCTCTGTGGTCTGCTCAGCCTGCTTTCTTATGCAATGCAGGACCACCCACACAGGGGTAGCACCACTACCAACCACCATAAAATTGTTTTGAGGACTTGATGTTGAACAGAATGTAGCACACAGCAGGTGCTCATGTTGGTATGTGTCATTATTAAAGGACCCAAGGGAGCCCAAAGAGCCAGAAGACACATTCTAGAGTAGACAAAGTCATTCCTGTAACCTCCCCCCTCCATCCTGCTGCAGCCGTCCCAGTCCAGATAATTAGCAGCAACTCTATTATCATCATCAATTAGGAAACTGAGGCCCAATGTATCTTGTGACAATCTACGATCTCGGAGCCATAATAAGGCTGTCTGGTGTTATGCGTTTACCCAGCACCCTAAAGCTAACCCCAAGAGGTGTCCCCAGGATTCACTCAGGGCACCAAGCTCACCTCTGCTTGCTATGCTACTTTTTGTTTGTTTGTTTGTTTTGTTTTTCAAGACAGGGTTTTTCTGTGTAGCCCTGGGTGTCCTGGAACTCAATCTGTAGACCAGGCTAGCCTCGAACTCAGAAATCTGCCTGCCTCTGCCTCCCAAGTGCTGGGATTAAAGGCATGCACCACCACTGCCCGGCTATTTGTTTCTTTTTGAGAAAAGCTCTCAAGTAGAGAGCTCTCACATGTAGAGAGGTTGGTTGATCTTGATGATCCTGTCTCCTCCTCCCAAGCACTGGGATTAGAGGCATGCCCCACCTACCCATTAAGCTGTCTCTGTAGCACAGCAGATGGCATCAGCACAAAGTCCCACTGGTCACATGGCTGCAAAATTCACCTTGCCTAATCCTGGCCAGTACAAGCCCTCTCTCGGGCTTGTTAACAAAAACCATCCCTCTGACCAAGAAAGACCATGGCAGTACCGAGTAGAGGACAACAAAGCCATTACCAGACCCTGTGGCCTAGCCTAGATGGACAGCTTACTGGGGTCTTCTTTTCACCAGCACCCTCCTGCTATCCAAGAACCCAATAAGCCCACCCACCTGGGGATGAGGACAAGAAGCAGATGTCAACAGTCATTGATGAGCCTGCGGCTTCCAGCTACAAGGACCCTTCAAAGTTATCAGACCTAAATTTTAACCCAAATCTTCCTGTTCCCTTCTCCAGGGCTCTGGGCCTTCATTAGCTTGAAGCTACCTTACAAAGTAAGAAACTGCAGCTCACACCCTAGCGAGCTGCTCAAGGTTCCCACACTCAGTAAGCAGGGAATATGGAATATATAGACCTGTAATCACAGCAACACCAGAGGCTGAGGCAGAGAGATTAAGGACTAGTGTGGCTACAGAGTGAACTTGAGGCCTGCCTGGGCAACACTGCTTTGTGAAACTCTAACTTGAAATTGAAAAAAAGAAAAAAAAAAAGGCTGGAAGATATAGCTCAGTATTGGAATGCCAGCCCCGAGCCCTAAGCACAATTCCAGCATCACACACCGTGTACACTGCACACCAAAGCATCAGGTCAGAGGGGCAGGATAGCAGCAGGCCCCGTGGAGGTTATTCTGAGATGCTCACAAGAGACTTATTGTCTATACAACCAGCTGTTAACATGGTCCAGTAACAGGAGTAGACTTCATTCTAAACTACTAACTACAAATGGACAGAGCACCATTACATGTTTCCCTATTAAGTTCTTAACTCTGTTCTCAAAGTCTCCCTCACGAACTGGGGTCTCATCAGAAGCTCCACTGAGGAAAGGGACTGACTTAGGGCATGAGGTCCCCTTTTGGCAGTATTTAGAAACGGGGCCTTAAGAGTAACAGGTTAAACGGGGCTGTATGGATGGGCCCTAGTACACAGATGACTGTACTCACAAGAAGAGACCGAGGCAACTAGTTTGCTCAGTCAACCACGGCAGCCCCTGCTTCTCAACCAGGACTCAAGTCTACCCCATTGGATGTGTGGGGGATGGAAAGATATTCATTTCAACCAGATCTCACAGGCTAGACTCCCCCAACCCAGCTGACCTGCCACCAGGCCCTGGATTTGGTACCTGCTTAAAGACATGTACGGTTATTGGCTACATTTATTCAGTCAGTTATCTCTGCAAATGTTCTCTAGCTCTTTCTTCAAAGGACCACACTGTTTGACAGGACCTTCCTGGCCGGGTGCCCACCATATCCACATACACAGAAGAGAAACTGGCAGGGCGTGACGGCGCTGTCCTTTAATAAGGGTATTTTTCTCTTCTGACTCGTGCTGATAAACCCATTAGGGACAGAAGTCAGGCTGTCTGAAATCCGCCCCCTCTTTCCCCTCCCTCCCTGGAGCTCCCAAGCTCAAAACATGGCTGTTATTTTCGTTTCTGGTTTTTGTTTTCTTAAGTGAAAGGTTGGCTTGCTCTGGAGGAGGAAAAGCAGGTTTGGGTGCAGGACTGGTGCGAGCTGGGAGGACCCCTGAGATTTATTCTGCAAGTCACCTTGCAAGATTGTTCATTCTCAGAGTGAGGAGAGAAGATAACTGTTCTCAAGGCTGGGCTCCTGTCTCCCAGGGAGCGTAAGAGCGGGGAGCCAAAGGACTAACTAGCAGGTGCTGCCTTCCCCTTCCTGCTCCCTCAGCCAGCCCTAGGAAATCGGCCTTTCAGAACGTGCAGGAGAAATGCTGAAGACAGGTTTTTAGGAAGGTATTTTTATATGTGTATATATATACATTTACACACAAAATCATGGAACATTGCAAATCTTGGCTCTGATTAGAGTTAGAATTTTTTTGGTCTAGTATGTTTGAAATCTTTGAAACAAGAGGGGACAGAAAGCGAGATGGCTCAGCAGTTAAAGGTGCTACCAAGCCAGATAACCAAGTTCCAACACTAAACTGGTCACGATAGGAGAGAACTGACTCTGCACTTACACACACACACACACACACACACACACACACAAACACATGCACATGGTCGCAAGCCACGCACATAAAAATAATAACATAGTATTTTTTTAAAGGATCAGGCACGATGGTGCGGTGTACCTTTAATTTCAGGACTGGGAAGGCAGAGGCAGGCAGATCTCTCTGTGTTGAGGCCAGCTTGGTCTACAGAGTTAGTTCAAAGCTATATAGGGAAAGATCCTGTCTCAAAAAAAAAAAGTTTTTGTTTTGTTTTGTTCTTTTATTTATTTATTTTTAGGTGGTAACGGTATCCAGAATATGGTGGCATACCCGTGTAATTCTATCATTTTAGAGTCAGAAGAAAGAACAGCCATGCTCTGGTTGTTTTTTTTAGGTTTTTAAGACAATGTCTAATGGATGACATAATGCTGCAATGGCAGCTAGTGTGCTTATGTGTGACATACGGCAGAAATGGGAGACAGGAGTTAGCTCAGTATTAGTTAACTGATAATATATCGAATAGCTATCAGTTTGGTTTGAGTTTTTAATTGGGATGCATGTAGGGATTAAAACCAGGGTCTACCAAATACTATAGTGACCTACCACTGAGGTGCATCCCTGGCCCTGTTTACATGCTTTGAGATAGTCTCAGTTAGTTGATGGGCTAGCCTTGAACTCTCTTTACAATCTTGACAGATCTCGTTAGCTTCCCACCTCCAACTTCTAAGTAGGAGCTAGGATTACATTTGTAGCTCCCTGCCTGACAGAATAGGTGTCTCTGTTTTTGTTTGGGCAGAAGCCAGGTTGGTTCTGAACACCTGAGCTACCCCACCTCCCAAGTACTGGGATTACAAAATGGACACAAAGTTGAAATCCAGATTCCGCCTATCAAGTATTAGGATTACAGGCATGAGCTACCATGCTAATAAGCATCTTACTTAACACAAGACCCATTCTCAGATATGACCACTGACAGTGAGTGCTGAACCTCGGTTCCAGGGAAATACAGTTAGATTCTTTTGAGCCTCCAGCCATAGTCCCATGAGCTAGTCAAATGCCTAAACTTTGACAATTTTATCTATTTATTTATTTCAGACAGGGACATAATCCACTTCTTTTGAACTCACAGTGATCCTCCTGTTTCAATATCTTACGGACATTTTGTTTTTGTATACAAAGTCTCATGCAGCTCAGACATAGAGCTGGAGGCCAGAGCCTCACACACATGAACACTGATCCGTTCTCAACTCCAGATTCTATCTACATGATCATGAATAAAGGAAACCCCTACTAGCTCTGGGCAGCGCGGCTGCACACACAGCTACTGAGTTCCAAAGTACAGTGCGAATGTGCTCTAAGTGAAAGCTCTGCACACAAACACCTGTAGCTACTGGGGTTATGGTGAGGTTGAGGTGTAAGGCTGCTTCCCTGGCCTATGTGTGAGTGTGTGTGTGTATGTGTGTGTGCCCTCAGCTTCCATCTTCAACAGCAGTATCATCCATGTGCCTGCCCCATGCCTGCTGACCCCTCCCCCAAGTCGTGCATATTGAGCTCAGGGCCTTGGGTTTGTCAGTGAGCATTCTTCCTCTGAGCCACACTGCCAGCCCCCACATTAATTATTTTGTTACAGTGAGTCCCTGTTGAATTTATACTACTGTGAATATTCTGGGTTAAACAAAATACGTTACCACTAATTTCCCCTATGCCTTTTTAATATAGCAACTAGGGAGTTTTTAAATTGCTTCTGTGGCTTATTAATACATCTCTGAGTCAGTCCTGGTTGTAACCCTACCAGGGGAAGGCCACCCAACAACACAACCCAGCCAGGCTACCCTACACAAACCCTCAGCTCAGGCCATTCTGCCGTGAATCCTTGGTTGTGAACTTGACTATATCAGGAATTAACTAAAACCCAAGTGGCTGGGTACACCTGTGAAGGGATTTTTCCTAAATTAAATCATGTAAAGTGGGAAGACCCACTTTTTAATCCAAACTGCTTTTGAGGTGAGAAGATCCGGTTTTAATCTGGACCACACCTGCTGGCAGCGCACAGAAAGAACATGGAAGAGGGAGGCTTTGGCTCTTGACCTGTTTTTTCTCACTCTCCCTAGCAAGTCCATTCCTTCACTGGCATTAGAGCCTACTTCTTTAGGATTCCAGTGTATTCTGAAGACCAGCTGAGACATCCAGCTTTGTGGACTGAGCAACTACTGAATTCCTGAACCTGCCATTGGTAAACAGCCATTGTTGGACTGGTTGGACCACAGCCTTTAAGCCACTCTAATAAACCCCCTTTCTGTATAGAAAGAAAATCATCCGTTAAGCTCTGCTCTTCTCCAGAAGCCTGAGTAGTGTGCCCAGGGCTCCAAATGTGCCCCAGAGCCTAGCAGGAAACACCTGTCCAGTGGCTTCCTGTGACACAACAAATCTGTGGAATTTGGAAATCAGGGCTAAAAAGAGTTTAACAAATGAACCAACCTAACTCCCAGAAGGCAGGTGCCATTCTGGGTTACCCGGAATGGTGACCAACAGTGGATAAGCAAGCAAAGAGGGACAGACAGACAAACCAGGGTTGATCATCTCTCTTGGAAACCCAAACAGAAAGCTAGACCGTTCTCCTTGCCACCCCCAACTCTCTGCCTCAATGGCCCCGATTACTTTTCTTTCTCTCTTCCTTCCTTCCTTTCTTCCTTCTTTTCTTTCTTTCTTCCTCCCTCCCTCCCTTCCTTCCTTTCATGAGACAAGAGTCATTTGCCTCAAGCTTGCTGCTTGTGACTATGTGACCTTTAACTCCTGACCCTCCTGCCTCTGCCTCCGAGGTGCTGGGATTGCAGGAGTGTACAGCACGCCCAGTCAGCTGTGCCTGGTTTCTGTTCACCCCAGTCTCACAAGCCCGTCGGTAGAGTGCTTGTCTAGCATGCATAGGGCCCCCGGGCTTCATTCCAACACTGCGAACATACACAAGCCAAACTTTCTGCTCAAAACAAAAAACAAATTCTTTCCAATGTGTCTATGTGCATTTGAAATGCAGAAATGAGAGTCTGGAGTAGCTGGACACAGAGGCACAGGCCTGAACCCCAGTATGTGGAGATGAACCCAGAGTTCAAAGCTGCCCTCCACTACATACTGAATTTTGAAGTCAGCCAAGACTACATGAGAATGTTTAAAACACACACACACATACACACGGGCAACTTATGACTTCCAACTGCCCAGCTCTGGGTTGTTATGACAGAACCAAATGAAACCTTAGGGGAAAGTTTCCCCCTAAAATTGGCAGAGATTTTGTTTGTTTGGTTGGTTGGTTAATGTACTAGAAATGTGAGATTCTGAGAGTTTTCAATTGCCCAACTTCACAAACAGTTCTCCAATTCCTTAGGTAGGTCAGAATGGGAGTTAATGATAGATAAGCCTTCACACAGCCCAGAGCAACTTCAGTACACACTGCCACGCATGGATCTGTGAGTTCCAAGGCTACATGCTATCAGAAAGCAGGCTGCCAGTGAACTCCAGCCAAGTATCTTCCTATCCCCCATGCCCTGGCTCTGAGGGGCCTGATGCTCTCTGCTTTCTCCTTAGGCTCTTCTCGCTCTTTCTGCTGTAGAAATAGGTTCTCAGAGCAGTTCTCAGCCCTGACAGTCGCTCACAGGGGTATGCTCCCATTGGCTAGTAACCCCAATCATTACTAGAAATTAGTAGCTTCTAAGAACCCCAACTTGTTTACAGGAAGGTTGGAACATTCTCAAGTTCAAATCAAGATCTTATCTCCCAAATTTTTCCCAGCAGGAAAGCCCTTCCCAGCCCAAACAGCTTTTTGTTACCATTAAGATAATTACATTCTGCACATGCAGACAGTAAAGAAATGAACAGGGAATTGGAAAGAGGTGAATTGTTAGGATGGGAAGTAAAATATCTGGCTTAAGTCCAGAGAACCATCATAGTTCCAAGCATGAATGGAAGGAGCCACCCTAAATAAAATACTGAGAGACGTAAACTCCAGTACATCCAGTGTGTTCGGCTAAGTCACAATTATTTTAGTCTTTCCACAGATACAGGAATATCTGGAGCTTAAAGCATTGTTTAATACTCTGTTCGGCCCTTGATTTTGGCCCCAATGGAGCCTCCATAATGAAAAACAGCACATGAAATTGGATCCACAGGCTCCACCCACAGCCTGGACTGGGTGTATTTTACTGTCCTGCACATGCTGTTGCTCAACATCCAAGCAGGGGCCTCCTGGAGTCTCCCTCCAGCTATTAAATCAAAATTAACCAGCCCAGTGTCAAAGGTGACTGACACTATTTCACCCAAGAACAGTGCCCCAGCTCTCTGTACCTCAAGTTCAGTCTCCCGTCTGTTGATATCATCTGTGGATTGATTTAACTTCTCCAGTTCTCCCTAATGAAAAGAGAAAGAGAGAGAGAGATTAGAAGGGCTAGGCTTTTGTTTCTAGTGTAACTTAGTTTAGGACTGGAAAGTCATCCTTGAATGATTCAAGTCGATTCATTCTTCAAGAAAACAGCCAAGGCTCGCTAAAAGACAAAGCTGCTGGCCTGCTGGCATTCCTAAAACCTTTTGTAGACTGTGTCCTTTTTTCACACCTTTAAGGTGCTACAGATTTCTCTTTTCCTGAAAGGTCATTTTTTTTTTTTGTTTTTTGTTTTTTCAGGTGAGCTCACCTGTCACAAGCAGTAACTTAACCCAGTCAAAACAGCACCCTTGCTTTAGGAGAGAAGTTTTCGAGGAAAGCAATACAGGAAAATATGGCCACACTGAATCCCAAGCCCAGTGCAGCCCGGCCAAAGGCAGACTCCCAGCATTAACTCATCAAGGGCTAGTTCCCTAGAAAGAGATGATTTTTCTTTTCTTTTTTTCTGACTGAGCACTATTTGCTCTGCCTAACTGGGGTGTTGCTGGTTAACTGGCTCTAATCCTACCTCTTTTAAACATTTACAATCTGACATTTTGTAAGAAGTAGCCAACGTGAGTTAACTCATCTTTACTCAACTCATCTTTGCTCTGTGAACAAAAAGGTCTTGCTAACAAAATTCCACACCAAAACCACAAGATTCTGTAATCCAAACCCAGGGTCTGAATTAACAGAATAACCAATAAGAAGGTTTTCTCACTGATCTTTAGTGTGTTGATTTGACAAAATAATTAATTTAAAGCAAACTGGTGAATTAAAAGCATGCTCTTTTTTTTAATCTGTGCACTTAAAACCAATAATGGATCCAGAAATTGCCAAGCATGCTTAATAGCAATTTTTTTAAAAAATGATTTATGGAAAGGGTCCAAAACGGGTCATGGAAAGGAATTTGCTTTGTGCTTAGAAAGGTGAAGAGGTTAAACTGTCACTCCTGGAAATTGTTTTTTAACTATCTCTCCTGGAAATGGAGGCACTGAAAGCCAGGCTTTCTCTGCTTTCCCTGCCTCCACATTGGCTTTGCGCATCAGCTGTCCCTGGTGGATGTTCACATTGACCTCACAAGGAAAAGGGGGGTTTTAAACAGTCTCAGGCCAAGTGCAACACTCTGCCAACGACGCCCACCATGTGTTGACAATGAATCAAGAGGAAGGCGGTCCAGGCCAAGCACCTCTGCCAGGTGAGGGCTCACGAGGCACCCCGCACCGGTGCAGCCTACCCTACAGGGACAGGCGACAACCACCTTGCCCTGCTCGCCCACCACGACGTCTGCATCCACACAGCCAGGATAACGCTGCGCCGCAGCCCCAAGGCTGTGCAGTGCTCCAGGCGCGGAAGGTACCCCGACTCCGCTCGGGGCCCCCGCCCCCTTTTTCCTTTGTTGCAATCTGCCTGAACCACACTGGTCGTGTCGTAGGGACCCTCGGGTTGTGCCGAGGGTCTGCATGGATCCCCGCAATAATTAGGCCGCGTTCACGCGGGCACCGAAGCCTTCCGCAGGGAGACTGTGAAATGGGGTGTCCCGACCCTTGGCGAAGCCCCTGGACTTAGGCAGTCCCCCACCCCGTGACCGCGAACACGCGAGGCTGTAAGGCGTGTGTCTGCGTAGACGCCGACTTCCGCGGCAGCCCTGGCGGGGTGCGGCTGTGGGCTCCTGTCACGCATCCTACCTGGATCCGGGGGTCCACCTCCTCCTCCTCCTCCTCCTCCTCCTCCAGGCCCTGTTCCATCCTCTCTTCCTCCTCCTCTTTCTCCTCCGCCTCCCGGGCGGGCGGCGGGAGCTCCGCCGGCTCCTCGGAGCGGCTCCATTTCAGCGCGGTGTCCATGCGGGCAGCCGAACGCTCCGCAGACGGGTCGCCAAGCGCGCGGTGGGATCGGAGCGCGCCGAGGGCCGCCTCGCCGCAGCCCGGTAGGTCTGAGCGCGCAGCGCTGCCACCCCGGGTGCTCCGCCGGCGGGTGCGGAGTGGCAGAGGAAGTGGGCGCGGCTGCCCCCTGTCTGCAGCGGCCCGCAGTACACCGCGCCCACTTCGCCCAGGCCGCCCTGATAGCCTGTGTCACCCGACGCTCTGTCACAAAAAGCCCAGAGCCCTGGAGTCCCGGCCATGGCCACTAGGAGAGGCGCCGCCCAGTAGCTCACTAGCCCGCGAGTGGGCCGCCTTAAGCTAGCTTCCTCTTACCTCCAGTGAGAGGCACAGAAGGAAAGGCACAGAAGGAAAGTTCGGGTGATTTCCATTCTTCAAAGCTACCTTTGTGTCTACGTGGTTTCACAGAAAAAGGAACTCTACAGTAATCTTGTCTGTACACAGAGGATAGCTAGCCTGGTCCAGTCACCGAGTGGACATCCATAGCCTGGAGCCTGCTGGGCCAAGCTCAGCAAGTGAAGGCATGAACTCAGTAGGGCCTGCCTGGATGCCTGGATATCCTGAATGCACGAAGAGCCCATGGAGCTGGGGGGATGGAGGGGGGGGGGAGTCTAATGGATCTGGCGGCCGCAAGAGGATTGCACTGTCTGCTTGTGGATAAGCTTGGCCAGTGTAGGAATTGTGTGGTTCTGCCCAACATCACCAAGCTAGAGCTTGCCTAGCCAACTGGGCATCACGAAAGGGCTAACAGTGGGAAAGGTTTCTCTGTATGGCTACAGGTGCCAGGACCACTGTGAGGTCAGGGAATACCTGGTCAGATGTCAGATGAGCAAAGTGGACACTTTGTAGAGAGAAGCTTTGCTCCATTGCTTGGAGTTTGGAGGACAAACTCCAACTCTTTGCTTGAGAGAGGAGTTCTTGGGCACTTGTGATCAAAGTAGAAGAGTTGCTTCTGCCGCTTTTTTTTTTTTTTCCAGTTACTCTTGGGCAAGGTTCCACTCCTGATTGATGGAGATGGTCCAGGTGTGTGCCCTAGGTTTATTTTTAAAGAGATCACTCACACCTGTTTGTCGCTGTACCTCGATGGCCATTCTGGGAGAGATAATTTGAAGTTTTTTGCTAAAGATACAGTGGCTTTTGGTTTCCCATGATAAAGCTGGAACAAGATGGCCATTAAGGATCAGGCCTGCTGGGAAGTCTCTACTCAGGGTCTCACGGGTTAAACTGGGTTTCAACCAGGTCGTGTTCCTTCTGCAGGCTCTGAGGAAGAATGACTTTCAAATTCATTCAGTGTTGGTTAACTTCAGGTTTGAGGATCCAGTTTCCTTGCTGACAGCAAAAGCCAAGCATAACAACCTTAGGGGGTGTCTGCTGTTGTTCTCACGTGGTTGGTGGGTCTTCCTCAAAGCCAGCACCAGAGAATCTCACTTGTACCACAGACCTCCTGTGCTTCAATCTCTCCTCTGCAAGAGCCTGACCCTGCTTTCCCTTCCAACAGTTTCCCTTATTAGGTCAGTCTACTGACTTCCCACTTGTTCATTTTGTTTGAAACAACCTTAGCCCAGGCTGGTATCAAGCTCTTATCAGCTGGGACTCCCTTGACCTTCTGATTTTCCTAAACCTCCTATGTGCTGCATTTTTAATCAGGCACTCCTTCTGTAGAACTCACTATACAGCTCACACTGCATATATAGTCACACTGGCCTCCGGCTCCGAAGCACTGAGATTATAGACACAAGCACCACCATTTTGGCTCCCTCTCTCATTTTTTTTTCTTTTATTGGGGGGTGGGGTGGGGGTAGACAGGGTTTTCTGTATAGCCCTGGCTGTCCTAGAACTTGCTCTGTAGACCACGCTGGCCTGGAGCTCAGAGATCCACCTGTCTCTAGTGCTGCGATTAAAGGTGTGGACCACCACTGCCTGGCTGACATCCCCCATCCCCACCCCATTACCACATGCACAGAGTGACAAACCCTTTATATTACAAGTTCTCAGACTTATACAGGGGCAACCCTACCAGGCAGCAGGAAACAGTTTGCTAACTACTCCACAAACTAAGGAAGGACCCTTGTTGGGAAGGAAGGCTGTGTCAAAATGCCATAGCTTCTAAATAGCACCCACTTCTAATTCTGTAGACAGGAAGTCACAGGACAGGATGCTAGCAAAGTCAGGTTCTGAGGAGGGCCCTCCTGGCCTTGTAGACTTCCAACTGCTCAACAAACTTTTATATGTCAGAAAGAAAGCCTTCGAAAATCTCTGAGGTCTCTTTGTATAAGTATGTTAATCTCAGACCTCCTACCCTCCTGGTCTTGTCACATCCCAAAGCTTCAATTCACTTCCTAAGACTATTAGGAGTTAAGAGTTCAGCATGGGCCCAAAACCTCCAGTCCACAACCTGAGGCAAGCCCCAGAGCATCACAAGTTCTAGCCTGAGCTCCACAGGCAGAACTCAAAACAGCAGATGCTTACCCTCCCCCAGCACCCTGTGGGCTATTCAAGGTTGGCACTCATATTTCTGGCTGGGATCTTGGTGGCCATTTTACACACTTTGAGCTTAACTTTACAGTTTGAAATGCCCCAGGAGCTAGTTAGATAGAGTACGCTGTGACGATCCTATCCTGGATATGTGTTTTGTTGGTTTTGGGAAGCACCTACTGCCTGATCATAATATGTCATTCGTGGAGAAAGCAGCTTTCTAATGCTCTGTCTGTAATCTGTTTCAAGGATGACAATCCTTGCTGGACTTTCAGAGGCAGACTTTCAGAGAGGTGAGTGGCTCATCTGTGGCGCTGCCTGGCAGCACTCCAGTCACCTGCCTCACCGTGTGAGCAGAGATGCTACTGCTTCCGATGTGAAGCATCCTCAGACAACTCAAAGCTAAGTCCTGAATCAAGCCTCCTTCTGAGGTGGGGCTTTGGGGAAATGATCCAAACATGCAAGCTCTGCCTCCATTAGTAGACTGCGTCATAGATGAACCCAGAACCTGACTGGATGGAAGGTAATGGAGCTGTGGAAATCAGAGGCTAGTTGAAGAAAGTGGGTCACTGGGGAGTGTATCTTCCCTACTCCTCTCTGCTTCCCTGGCACCAAGGTGAACAGCCTCCATCCTCTGCTCCTGCAACCATGATGTTCAAGACTTGCCTCAGGCCCAAGGTGGCAGGGCCAGCCAACCATGCACTAAAACTAAGAGGTAAAGTAAATCTTCCCTTAAGTTATTTCTCTCATGTAGTTGTCACAGTGATGATTAAGGGCTGGAGAGATGGCACTGGGTGATGTTCTAGGGCAGTGATTCTTAACCTTCCTAATGCTGTGAGCCTTTAAAACAGCCCCTCATGTTGTGGTGACCCCAACCATAAAATTATTTTCATTGCTATTTCATAATTAATTTTGCTACTGTTATGAATCATAATGTAAATATCTGATATGCAGGATATCTGATATGCACCCCCCAAAAGTGTCTCAACCAATGAGTTGAGAACTGCTGTTGCAGAGGATCTAGGTTAAATTCCCAGGACTACATGGCAGTTAACAACTGTCTGAAATTGCAGTTCCAGCGGGTCCTGATGCTCTCTTCTAGCTTCTGTTGGCTAGAAGACACACACATGGTCCACAAACATACATGAACACAAAACACCTATATACATTAAATTTAAAAATAATTTTTAAAAGTCTGATTAACACAGGTGGGATACCTTAACCAAAATCTTGTGAAATGCTTTGCTTAAAGATTGGGGGCTGGTGAGATGGCTCAGCGGTTAAGAGCGCTGACTGCTCTTCCAGAGGTCATGAGTTCAAATCCCAGTAACCACATCGTGGCTCATAACCACTCATAATGAGAAACAAAAAAGCTTTGGGCCAGAGTGAGCAGGGCCCAGAGCAAGAGGGAGAAGGGGAGGGAAGGGGGAAAAAAGATTCCCTTGGTGTCTAATTTATTTTTATTGCCCTGTAAAGGTTTGTTTAACCCCACACAGTGGGGGAAACATGCCACCTGTGTTTGTAAGCTGCCTTACCTCTTCCTCAGGACGCAAATCTTTCTGGATGAAACCCATAGCCTCCGTGCTTCCCAATAGTTAACCTTTAAAAGACGGTGGAAGATCTGGGAGGGAGGACAACAAAGATGTGTATTGGGCTAGGCTTGTGCTGCCTCAGTCCTCTCTGGGGAGGACTGTCAGCACCTGTGTGGGATGAAGTCACTGTCCTCCGTGACCCTCACCTCTGCAGCTCTGTCATATTGCTGCGCCTGTGTCACCCACGCCTTATGTCCAGGTTGAAAAAACAAGCTGAGCTCCCGCAGAGGGACCCATCCTCCCACAGAGGGACCCATCCTCCCACAGAGCTCCCCTCAGAGAGTTGAGCTTCAGGGTATTTCCATTTATACCCACTTGGATTTATTTACTAAACACCCTGTGCAGCTCCCGGGTTTCACATTTCCATCTTCAGGAGGACAGCTGTGCTGAATGGTCCTTGGACTCTTTTTCATTAAAAATGTCTTTTTCATGCTAGGCAGGGTGGTACATGCCTTTAGTCTCAGCAGGGTAAGAAACATTAAATATTAGTTTATTTGTTTTTGTTTTTGTTTTTTTTTTTTGAGACAGGGTCTAGCAATGTAGACGAGGTTAGCCTTCACAGAGATCACAAGCTTCTGCCTCTTGAGTGCTGGGTTTAAGGCACTCAGCTAATGTTAGTCTTATCTGTCAAGCACTCTAAAACTTTTGTTTAGTACAAGGAATTCAGATCTTGTTCTCTCTCTCACCTTGTAATATTTTATTATGCTCATCTTGTGAAATCTTAATGCAAATGTTTGAATTCCCTCCCACCAATAAAATGTTTGTTCTCATTGGGGCTTAAGTGACCCAACTTTTCCCAATCTCCTTAATTTCCTTTAAAACTAACCAATCTTGAAAGACTGTGAGGTTGGACCCAGCTAATGGTTAACACACAGTCACTACCTGCCGTGGTATAAAAACCCAGGGACTGGCGAGATGGCGCAGAAGTTAAGAACACTGGCTGCTCTTCCAGATGGCAGGCAAATGCTCCTCGACATATTTTTTTTTTTTAAGAACTTCCAATCCTGGTGTGCTTGCTAGCCCATTTTGGACCTTGCTGGATCCTTTTTGCAAAAATAGTGCCCTTGCTGAGCCATTTTCATTTTGTGTGTCCCTCTGTATGACACGGGAATTGTTTACAGCAGTATTTAGGAAGCAGAAGCAGGAGCGTTTCTGTGAATTCAAGACCAGTATGATCTACGTCACAAGTTCCATGCCAATTGGGATTATATAGTGAGACCCTGACCCAATTGTTTTTTCTTTTTCTCTTCAAAATTCTGGAAAACCATGGAATGGGGTCGGGGTGGGGGAGATATGATTTCTAAGCGCTGTGACTGAGTCCAGTTTAAGGGTGCAGCTCATCCAGGCCAGGAAATCATGGGGCAGTTGGATCATGAGCGTGCTTACATTTGGATAGATCAGAGAGCACACAAGCGGGATGTCAGTGCTCAGCTCATGCTCTCCCCCCCCCCCCTTTTATTCAGTATGGGACCAGCTCCTGGGACAGTGACACCTACTCTCAGTGTGGGCCTTTAAAGTCAAACCTCTCTAGAGACACCCTCCCAGGCTGGCCAGAAGTAGGTCTCATAGATGATTCTAAATCCAGTCACGTTTATCATGAAGATTAGCCATCACAAATATAGATGGTGGGAAGTAAGGTATCACTCAGCTGCCTGTTCATTTATCCACCCGACAAATACTTGTTGGGTATTTAGCATCTGAACACCCTCAGATGCCAAGTGACTTCTGTGAACAAAAGGCATGGATTCGCCACCACTGCAGAGTCAGACAATAAAAGAAAAACCTACATCTGGTGTGACCAATGCTGAGGAGAAAAACAAAGTGTGGAAGGGTCATGATATGGAGGGGCTGTTATGGTTAGAACCCAGGCACTTAACACACCCAGACCTGAAGGGTATTAGAAGACAAACCACTTGTGCCCTGCCTTTCAGGGAAGACCACCTTAGTGACTGAAGCTTAGTGTGCAGAAGTCCAGAGATGGCAATGTGCTAGGGGAGAAGGGGAGTGGGCAGAGCAAGGAGTGTGTGTGTGGGACAGAGAGCAAGGGAAGGGAAATCCAAGACCTGCCAGTGCTGTACATGAGGATAAGGAATTCAGATTTTATTCTAGGTGTTTACTTTACGTGCATGTATTTATTCATGTGGACATGCACATATGCATGCCACAGTACACATAGAGGCCAGAGAACCCCTTGCAGGAGTCAGTTCTCTCCTTATACTATGCGAGTGGAACACACACAGCTTGTCTGGTATTGGCTGTTGGCCCCAAATACATTTGCCTGCTGAGCCATCTCAGTAGCCCCTATATTTTATTCTAAATAAATGGTCATGTAATACATCTAGCTGTATAGATGAAATTCTCTGGGACAGGGCCCATTGATGAGTCAGGCAGAGAAGGCTCAAGGCTAGAAACAGAGCCATACCCAGGTAATATCCCCTCACCCCTGTGGACTCCTGCAGCTGTATGAGATAGGTAGGTAGATAGATAGAATACTGATATCCCAATTGCAGGTTCTACACTCAACTGGGGCTCTATACTCAAAGGCATTGGTTTATTTCTGTGATTTTGTAACATCAATGTGTTACCAAACTGTCCTGCACTGTGGCTACTGCCCTCTGATGAGAACCTTTGTGTTAGAAATTGAATTAGACTCAAGTCCCTTGACTCAAATGAAGGACAGGCAGAGAACTCAGAAAGAGATGTGTGTGGAGGGTGTGTGGACTTGTTAGTGGGTGTGTGCATGTTTCTGGGTGTATGTGTCTATGTGGGTAGGCATGCACATGTGCGCATATGCATGTAAAAGCCCAAGTTTGAAGCCCCTTTCCTCGATTGATCTTTACCTTTTATTTTTTGAGAAAGGGTCTCTCCCTAAACATGAAGCTCATTGATTTGCTAGGCTGGGTGCAAAATCAAGACTTGTAAGTGCAGACACTAGGGACAGCCTGACTGCCCTCCACTCTGGATGATATTCTTTCGGCTGAACTCAGCTACCTGTGCCCTCGTGTGAATTCTTTCTCTCCAGGAGTCCAAGAACAGAGACTGCTTGAACTCAGAGTGAATTCAAAATGAGGCACACCTCTCTACCCATACCACCCCTGGACTAAATTCAGAAAAACACTTTTAAAGTCTGGTTGGTAGTTCATGCCTGCAATCCCAGCACAGGGGAGGCTAAGGCAGGAGGATTGCCTCAAGCACAAGGCTAGTCTGGGCTACACAGAGTTCCAGGTCAGCCTTGGGTACAATGGGAGACCCTGTCTCAAAACCAACCAAATAAACAGAGCCATTTAGATCTTTCCACATCCTAAGGTGACCTGAAGATATTTAGGATGGTGCTGGGGTCCTGGAGACAGGAATGTGTTCCATGAAAAGAAAGGAAGTTCATTCCCAGCAAACCAGTGAGCCCAGCACACTGCAGACACTATTCTAGAATGGTGCTAAGGGGGAAGAAAGCAGGATGTCCCTGGTAGAGAATGACTGATGGTATGCTCCCTTCAGGTAGCATGGACAGGAGGAAAAACTATGTCCAGATCATAGCCAGTAGTATGTCTAGCCAGAGTCTGCCTAGGACTCAAGGACATTAAAGCCTACCAATGGTAAAGAAGCCAGTTCAAGAAATCCTGGCTGGGCGTAGTGGTGCACGCCTCAAATCCCAGCACTTGAGAGCAGAGGCAGCGGCAGGTGGATCTCAGAGTTCCAGACCAGCCAGGGCTACAAAGTAAAACCCCACCTATAAAATATAAATCAATGAAAGGTTTGAGCCAGGCATAGTGGCACACAATTGTAATCTTAGCATGTGGAAAGCTAACATAGGAGAATGGCGAGTTCCAGATGAGCCTGGCTATACAGTAAGGCTCTAGTCCCAAAGAACTAAAGTAATAATAATGTTTATGGGCTGGGGGCAGTTCGGGGTAGAGCACTTACCTTCCATGCACAAGGCAAGGAGTCTACCATGAAGATCAATTCCTAACAACACACACATGCAAAGGAGAGAGAGAGAGAGAGAGAGAGAGAGAGAGAGAGAGAGAATATGAGTGTAGACTCTTGTCTTTGTTTTTTGCCCTAAGGTGTGTCAGCTGGCCCCCAGATCTGAGCCTTGAAGCGTTGGCTACACTGCTTTTTCAGTAGCAAGCTGACTCATTAGGTTTTCTGGCTTCCTGTGTCTATTAAAAAAAAGCACATATGTCCTTGTAACAAGAGTCATATTTCTGTCTTTGCCTGTGAACTAGTTTAGAATCCTAGCTCTGCTGCTTGCAAAGATGTACAGACTTAGTTTCCTTGTCTGGAAACTGAAGATAATAGAGTCACTTTGCAATTGTGCATTGGAAATTATCTGGTGCGTGCAAAGGTGTGTATAAACTCTGCTTATGACACATGGTAGTTTGAGCTGGGCATGGATACCCTATAATGCCAACATGAAGAAGGTAGAGTCAGGGAGAGCAGGAATTCAAGGCCAGCCTCGGCTGTATTGTACATTTGAGGCTAACCTGGGATACATAAGAGTCTTGTAAGAAGGAAGGGAGGAAGGAAGGAAGGAAGGAAGGAAGGAAGGAAGGAAGGAAGGAAGGGAGGAAGGAAGGAAGGGAGGGAGGGAGGAAAAACTGCATTAATGAAGTATAGTATCTGTGGAAGCCAGGGGTATTGACATATGCCTATAATCCCAGAATTTCAGGGGCTAAAAACCAGAGGATTTCTGTGAGTTTAAGGCCAATCTGGGCTGCATAGTGAGGTGAATTCAACGCCACCCACAACAAAATCTTGTCTCAAAACAAAATCTAACTTCAAGTTATGTTCTATGCAGATATGAAAAAGTCACAATGGATATTCTGTACAATGCCAGTTTAAAAATAAGAGGAAGGGCCAAGCGGCAGTGGTGCATGCCTTTAATCCCAGCACTTGGGAGGCAGAGGCAGGTGGATTTCTGAGTTCCAGGCCAGCCTGTTCAACAGAGTGAGTTCCAGGACAGCCAGGGCTACACAGAGAAACCCTGTCTCGAAAAACCAAAAAAAAAAAAAAAAAAAAAAAAAAAAAAAAGAAGAAGAAGAAGAAGAAGAAGAAGGGGGCTGGCAAGATGGCTCAGCCGGTAAGAGCACTGACTGCTCTTCCAAAGGTCCTGAGTTCAAATCCCAGCAACCACATGGTGGCTCACAACCACCTGTAATGAGATCTGATGCCCTCTTCTGGTGCGTCTGAAGTCAGCTACAGTGTATTTATGTATAGTAATAAATAAATCTTGACCGGAGTGATCGGGGCTGACCAGAGCAAGCAGAGGTCCTAAAAATTCAATTCCCAACAACCACATGAAGGTTCACAACCATCCATACAGCTACAGTGTACTTGTATGTATAAGTATGTACATACTTATGTATGTATTTATACATAAAATAAATCTTTTTTCAAAAAAAGGTAAGAGCAAGGGGCACAGAGGTTAGAGCGCTGCGCTTCTAGAAGAGCTGGGGCTGCTTTCCAGCGCACATGTCACATGGTCTATAACTTCCTGTAGCTCCAGCTCCAGGAGATATAACACATCTTCTGGCCTCCACAAGTACCTGCATACACGTGACACACACTCGCTCATAAATAAAACTGAAAATAAATATTTAGAAAAATAAATTCACCTCAAAAAGAAATCTTTTTTGAGTCAGTGGTAGTGGCACACACTTTTAATCTCAGCACTCGTAGGAGAGGAGGCAAACAGGTCTCTGAGTTCAGAGCCAGCCTGGTCTACATACTGAGCTCCAGGACAGCCAGGGCTACACAGAGACCCTCTCAAAAAAAATAAACAACAAAATCACTGCTGAAACGTTTTTACTGCTTTGGGGTTCCTATCACCCACATCAATTTTTTTTTTTTTTTTTTTTTTGCTTTTTGATTTGAGACATGTAGCCCTGACGTCCTGAAACTTGCTCCTGACCATCTTGTTATCCCCTCATATTTAGCTTTTTCTTTTCTTGACATTATGCTGTAACCACATGTACATTGGTTTAAGATATGCATATACATTATTGGCAAGTTCTGAGTATGAAGGAGAAAATGGTGGGTTTTGTTTTTGTTTGTTTGTTTTTCTGAGCATCTTTCTAAGTCAGGGTCTTACTGTGAACCCCACAGTTTGAGGCTTTTCTCAAACTCTCCTCCTGAGTGTTACATTTATAGCAATCCCAGAATGCCTTGCTGGAGTACCTCTAAACACTACAGCTTAAAGCTGACTGAATGATAGCCAGGATCTGCTTGTAGTTTGAGGACCAGAGGGGACCTTGTAAATGGAGAAAGGCTCCAGATTAAGAACAAAAAGACCTTCAAGGTAGATCCTAGAGACCCACAGTGAGGCCTGAACCCAGGTTAGGTTAGAAACAGAGAAAAAAGGAAAGCTTAGAAACAGAGAAAAAAGGAAAGCTGGATGCACCTGTGAAGTGGGAGGAGGCCTGGGGTAAGGCCAAGGAGAGAGCTTTCCTCCTCAGCATTCCAGTAAGGGCCTCCTCCCCCAGGAGGGGGATGTTTGTGCAGGACTAGAAGAGATGCCTGAGGAAATTACCAGTTGGAGTCAGGACACCTGCACCCCAGGGCATGACTAAGCCAGAAAAGGGAAAAGGAAAACAAAAGTCACAGTTTCCACTGGGGAATTTCCCAGAACAACCAACAACTGAGAAATCACCTGTCTTCCTTCATGCCCCGTTTATGAGGACTTCCCTGTGCACCGCCCCCCTCACTTTGTGTGTATAGGGAAAAGCTATAGCTGTGGCATGTCCAGGGAAGAAAAATGGTTTTTTAGGTTCTATACCCATAGAGCAAATATCCTTAGAGTCGGGGCCAGGTCTAATTGTACCAGAGGCTGGCCTCAAACTCAAAGCAATTCTCTCTCCTGAGTCTTCCAAGTACTGAGGTTACAGTGTGAGCCACCTATGGCATGTCGTGCATGAACAGCGTGCACAGAAGCTGAGCAAGTTTTACAAGTGAATGGCATTTCATCTCAGAGAAAGGCTTTAGGTCCACAGCAACACTGAGTGGAGTACAGTTCCCCTGTCCCTGCCATGGCTGGGCCTCGCCTACCTAGACTCAACAAAGTCAGTGGGCTTTGTTACTATTATTTAGACAGGATCTTACTCTGTAATTCAGGCAAGCCTTGCTATGTATTATAATGCTAAGTACAGGCCCCCAAGACCTGTCCTCCAGGAACAAGAAAGTGCCTCCACTATGTGACCTTGACCCTCAAGTTATTTCTGATTGGTAAATAAAGATGCCTGCAGTATATAGGCAGTGCTTGGTGTTTTCACCCTCAGGGGAAGAGAGAGAAGGAGAAAAGGAAGAAAAACACACCAGGGTTAGAAATCAAGAAATGTGGCTCTGAGGGCTGGCCAATTAGAGTTAAGAGCAGCCCGGATGACATAGTAATAACTCAGAGTTATTGATAGGAAAGTAGAGTCTAATAGCATAGAGGGCAGATATCTGCCCAGCTCTTGTGCTGTTTAAGGCTTATTGGAAATATAAAAGATGTGTGTCTTTTACCTGAGAACGAAACGATCAAAAGTGGGGTGCAAATCCCACATTGGGATTAAAATTTTCTACAAAAACAGTCTTCCTGCCTTAGCCTTCCCCATGCTGAGATTACAGGCATGTACCATCATGCCAATAAACATGTCTTTTTGCTTGCTTGTTTTTGGGGGGTGGGTTGGAGGCTGTACAGAAAATCAGATCACTTTTGATATTAGACAGTCTTTGGGCTTTTATAGATATAATCCCAGGACTTTGGATACAGAGGAATAGTCAAGAATTTAAAGCTAGCCTGGGCTTATCTTGAAAAGGAAAATAAAAAATTCAGCACAAACTTGCCCACGTAAGCCTGGGATTGAAAGAGTTAAATTTGAGACCAGTGTTAGAGAGGATTATTGAAAACTACAGGGGCCAGGCCTGTGAATACAGATCAAAGTAAGCTGTTAGGAGGACTGCCAGGTCAGGGAAGCATAAAACACAGAGATAGGGAAAATTGCAAGGTGTCCGGAGCTGAGGCGCCTGGGACACGCCTGGGCGGACATTGAGTGATGGACCCTGGGCCATCTGGTTTTCTTAGGTATTAGCTAAGTGTCAATTAGGAACCTTGAATAAGTATTCCTTTTTCACTCCCCATTTTGGAATTCTCAACTTTGATCTGCACGAACTACATTTAAAATAACCAATCATGTATAGCCACCTGGATTCCTTTGTTCCCTCAGACCTTTTTCCTATATAAAGCCCCTAACTTCTGAACCTCGTGTCGATTTCCCTGGACTCCTGCGTGAGTTTGATTGGGAAACGATCCGGAGCTCCAAATAAAAAACTACCTCTGTGGTTGCATCAAGACAGTCTTTCGTGTTCTCTGGGTGCATGTCTCCTAGGACTTGAGCAGGAACTCCCTACGGGGTCTTTCAATCTCAAAAACAAACAAGCTGGGCATGATGGCTGTCCTGGCTAGTCTTATGTCAGCTTGATACAAGCTAGGCTTATCTGAAAGGAGGGAACCTCAACTGAAAAAATGTCACCGTAAATCCAGCTATAAAGCATTTTCTTTAATTAGTGATTGATCAGGGAGGGCTCAGCCCACTGTGTGTGGTACCATCCCTGGGCTGGTGGTCCTTGGTTTTATTTTTAAAAACAGGCTGAGAGAGCCATGGGGAGCAAGCCAATAAGCACTAGCCCTCCATTCCCTCTGCATCAGCTCCTGCTTCCAGGTTCCTGCCCTGTTTGTGTTCCTGCCCTAGTTTGCTTCAATGATTATGGAAGTATAGGCCAAATGAGTCCTCTCCTCCACAACTTGCTTTTGGTTTTGGTGTTTCATCACAATAGAATCCCTAAAACTGGCATATGCCTTTAATCTCAACACTTGGGAAGCAGAAGCAGGTATCTATGAGTATAAGGACAGCCCATCTACAAAACAGTCCCAATGCAGCCATGCACAGTGAGACTCTGTGCCAATATGAAAACAAAGAGAACCCAATCTATGGATTCTGACAAATGTCTAATGACCTTGCTTCCTGCTGCTGTTAAAAACAAAACAAAACAAAACACCCTGACTAACAAACTTAGGTGAGAAAGGGTTATAGTTCAGTTATATCAGAGACATCAGTGTTGCAGAAACTTGAAGCGGCTAGTCATGTGACATCCATAGTTAGGAGCAATCCATGAATGCTATGTTCAGCTCACTGACCACTCTTTACATAGTCCAGAGCCGAGCCCATGAATGATTTTCCCACATTCGGGATGGTTCTTCCTACATCAACCAATGTAGTTAAGATAACCTCTACAGATATGCCATCAGACATATCCTTTTGAGACAGTCCTTTGACACTCTTTCGTGGTGATTCTACATTGTATCAAGTTGGCAGTTAAAATCAACCCCCACATTCTGTCATACAGAATATTTGTGCTGCCTTAAAAAATCTCTAGTCTCTGGGAGCACCAGGAGTTGACACTGCCAGGCAATTATAAGAAAACATTAGACAAGCTACACATGGGAAATGTCCAGGCTCGATAAAGCCAAGAGGAAGAAAGTCCAACACAAGACCCCACCAAATAAAGAGACCATTGAGCAGAGTAACCAGAGAAAAATTCCCTAAAAGCCTAGGCTGGAGGGCTCACCTCACTGCCAGACACACATCCTATCATCTCCAGGGCCCACTCATGATGGGGCAGAAGAGTTACTGGCAAGATGGACAAAAGCAGCCAGGCGGTGGTGGCACATACCTATAATCCCAGCACTTGGGAGGCAGAGGCAGGTGGATTTCTGAGTTCGAGGCCAGCCTGGTCTACAGAGTGAGTTCCAGGACAGCCAGGGCTACACAGAGAAACCCTGTCTCGGAAAAACTAAAAAAAAAAAAAAAAAAAAAAAAAAAAAAAAAAAAAAAAAAGAAAAAGAAAGAAAGAAAGAAAAAAAAGATGGACAAAAGCCATAAACTGTACTGTGAAGCCAGGCGCTCTGCCCCATCCTGCTGCTCTCTGAAGGGAAC
Source organism: Mastomys coucha (assembly GCF_008632895.1). Lineage (NCBI taxonomy): Eukaryota > Metazoa > Chordata > Mammalia > Rodentia > Muridae > Mastomys > Mastomys coucha. The sequence goes on from NW_022196915.1 coordinate 18,029,204, forward strand.
CTCTCCCTAATAGCCTGACAAATCTCACCTATTTGCCATGCCATGGGATCATATAAGAATTATATGATTAATGAAAATAAAACACAGCTTGTGCAAAAACAAAAAAACAAAAACAAAAACCCTAAGAGCAGTTTACTTCCACCAGGCCCTGTGGTCACCAGCAGGTACTCTATAGTTGGAAGCGACTACTTTGTGGACTGGTCAGATGGCTTAGTGGGTAAATATTAGCTGTGCAAGCATGGGACCTATATCCTGCAGTGAAGAGCAGATTGGAACTCACTGATAAAGCTGTAGAAGACTCTTGGCCAGAGTTCAAATGATTTCAGTACCTAAAACCCAACCACTCAGACCCCACTCCCAATCGAAGCAAACCAAGACCCCAAGGCCTTCTCCAACTGTTACTCTCGATCCACGGCACTGTCGTTCTGCCAACTACTCCTAGTAGCTTTGGTTCAGTGACTATAATAATCCCGTGGGCCCATGGCAGTAGATCATCTCTTCTGTTCCTTCCCAAGGATAGGATGTAGTTTCCTTATGAAAAGACATAACCTGTAGGATTTGTTCAAATCCTCATTTCCTATCCCTAGCCTGCAGACGGCCTGGCTTTTCACAGTGTTCACTTCAAACGCCTGCATTCTGAGGGGACCAGCAGAATTTATTTGCTATGATGTCAAAATAAAACTCATTGAGTGTTGAACACTAAAAATATTCCAAGGGGCTGGAGAGATGGCTTAGTGGGTAAGGGGCTTGCTGTGCAAGCATGGTGATCTAAATCTGCACGCTGTGGTGGTGGCAGTGCAGGCAGATCCTCAGGGAGTGCTGGCTAGCCAACTTATTTAGCTGGAGGTGCTCTCTGGATTCACTGAGATAATGTGGACAGCAATGAAGGAAGACACCCAATATACACTTCTGTGAAGGAGTACACAAACAGTCACAAGCATGTGTGCATGTACAGATGCAAAATAAACTTCATAGAACGAGAGAGAGAGAGAGAGAGAGAGAGAGAGGGAGGAGGAGGAGGAGGAGGAGGAGGAGAAGGAGAAGGAGGAGAAGGAGGAGAGGGAGAAGAAGAAGAAATGAAAGAAAGACAAAACTAAGTTCCACAGGACAGGACTATGTGGAACTTGTTTTTTTGTTTTTGTTTTTGTTTTTGTTTTTTTTAAAGCAAGGATAGGAGGGAGAGCATGGTGACAGTGAATTCCAGGTCATCCCTTGCTTGCTCTTGCTCTCCCTTGCTCTCTCCCTCTACTGCTCTTGAATAGCTTTTCTCCAGAGGGCTGGGTGAATCCTATCTTTGACTCATTCTGTCAAATCTTTCTTTGATGTGTCACTCTGTCTGCCCCTCAATTAGGCATCATTGTTTCAGATTAAAGGTGTATGCTAAGGCTGTGTCTGTATTCCAGGTGTGTGGCCTGTTTTGATGGCTCTAGAAGGTCTTTGATTTAATCCCTTGACAGAGCAGCCATGTTTCTCTTTGGATTGGATTAAAATTTCTCTTTGGGTTGGTTGGTTTTTTTGTTTGGTTGTTTGGTTGGTTTTTGGTTTTTTGTTCGTTTGTTTGTTTGTTTGAGGCAGGGGGTTACTATGTAGCTCTGGCTGTCCTGGAACTCACTATGTAGACCAGGCTAGCCTTGAACACATAGAGATCCTCCTTCTCTGCCTCCCAAGTGCTGGCATTAAAGGCATGTGCCACTATGCATAGCCAATCCCAGTTCCTGGGCCCACTGATCTACTTTCCATATCCATTGTTTTGCCTTTCTAGAAATTGTATAGCAATGACATCATACCATCTGCAGTCTTGTGGATCTGGCTTTTTTTTTACTCCATATAGATTTTGATGTACATCCTTCTCCACGATGTTTTTATTCTAGTACTAGAGGGAATTTTTAGATAATTTCTTGGTAAGTTTCTATGAGCCTAGAGAGGTTGCAACTGAAAGCATTCTGGAAGGTATATTTCATGCTGGGACTTGACTATGAGTACACTATGTGATCTATCTTCTACTGAAAAAGAAAATTGTACTGGCGAAAAGACTATTCCTTTGCCCATTATGACCCTCCCGATTGTCTCCAAAGCTCTTTAGTTTACACTATGGTGCTTAGTGCGCATCAAATTTGGTATTTTGTCCAAAATTCCACTCCACTTTCCTTTGCCGTGGAGTACTTTTTAAAGTAACGGTGATATGCTGCCTCTCTGGTATCCATCCCATCGCCTGGAAACTAAAGAGACTGTAGCCACATTTTATGGAATTTAACACCTCGACAGACATTCATTTACTAACTGAGATGCACACTGTTGTGTCTGTACCTCACAAGGAACTCTTATCTAGATGAACCTAAGAGCCCCAATCTAATATTTTCAGTTACAAGTCATGGCATGTATTTGAATAACTAGATTACACTGACCAGAGAGAAATACACGAGGGACTGAGTTTTTGTCACTAATGAGCAGGTACCAAAGCAACAACAATTGTCTCACTGTTCACCCTCAAAGAACTGAAAAATGTCTCAGTAATAACACATTGCTAGAAGAGTGGGTGGCTGGAATTTCTGATTATACCCTAAAAGAAGCTACTGAAGTAACAAGCCAGGAAAATTACAGGCTTTGACCAATGAGGGTAGTAGAAAGCAGGAAAAGCAGATGGATCCTAGCCGGGGTCAAACATCTGTCAGCCATTTTTAAATCAAAGTCAAAACTAAACTGTTTTATGTCTTGTTCATCTGTTTTGTAATCATTCCATGCATAGCCTGGACACTGTATTAACCCAGCCCTTCCTAGTGAAGGAGGGCTTGTAAATATTCCACCCAAAGTCACCCATGACATTGGACACAGCTCTCTACTTGTTGCCTGTCTCCCCAAGGCTCCTCAGTGACCAAGGCTACTGCGAAGTAAACCCCAAGGCAGCTCTTAATAACTAAGAACTATGAGCTGGTGGGCGAGGCCCCTCTTGTCTCCTCACTACAGTGAGACAAGTACAGCTGTGTTCTGTACAGTCTCAGAGTCCCCAGTTGGCCCCACCCCCAACATATGTGACCTGAGCTCTGGTGTCCTCTCCTGAATCCTTAAGTCATTTCCAGGATACAAACGCTGTTTAGTTTAGAAAGGGCTTACACCTTAATCATCCTAGCTGGGCATGTGGTAGTACAGTCCTGCAATCCTGGGAGAGGAAGGCAGGAGGATCAAGAATTCACAGCTAGGGCTGGAGAGATGGCTTAGCGGTTAAGAGCACTGACTGTTCTTCCAGAGGTCGAGAGTTCAATTCCCAGCAACCACATGGTGGCTCACAACCATCTGTAATGAGGATTTGATGCCTTCTTCTGGTGTGTCTGAAGACAGCAAGTATACCTACATACATGAAATAAATAAACAAATTGTTTAAAAAAATCACAGCTAGCAATGGACTCTGTGAGATCCTGTCTTAAAACAAATAAAAAAAACATAATTAAAGATATAAATGAACAATGTATTTAGTATCCCTGACCTGCCAACCTTGCAGCTCAGCTTAATATACCCTAAATGTGTTCAAAACTCAGCCTACAATCACTATCATGAGGCTTATTTTGTCGTAAAGTATTGACTGCATTATATAATTAATCGAATATTCTCCTGAGGGTGTGAAGTAGGACACCTTTAAAGGCATTCTTTTCTGCCATTACTAAATCAAGCCAAAGTTAAGTTAAAAAACCATGGCACATTCTCCCCATATATTTTGTTATTAGGGTTCACTTTTGAGAAAGCCTGACAAAGACATCTACCAAAATTGTAGGTAATTATACTCTTCCTTTTAAAATTAGTTGTGTATGTGTACATGCGTTTTGTCTGTGCTTCTGCCTGCATGCCACTTGCAATGCCTGGTGTTATCAGAGAATGTGATTGGATTCCCTAGAACTGGAGTTATAGATGGTTGTAAGCTACCACGTGGGTGCCGGGAACTGAGCCAGTGTCCTCTGAAGGGCAGCCAGTGCTCTTAACCACTGAGCCACATCCCACCTCCAATTCCCTAAACACAGACTTTAAAGAGATTTGATTAATGTTTTCCCCAGATCTGGAAATTTCTGTATGTATCTTAGGAATAGCCAAGGGAGCTATAGTGAGGGAGTTACAAAAGCAGCTCCCTTCTTCAATGGTCTGCCTGAGGTTATTCTGGCCCTAGTTATCACAGAAGCATAGCACGGTCTAGAGCCATCAGGACAAGGAGCTGGAGTAGGCTAAAACTTCTTATACTCACTGAATTCTGGGAACAATCACAAGAGGATAGCATTGTTTTACATGGTACTTATTAGAGGTTGATGTTTGACTAAGGTCACAGAACTGGAGTGAGTGAACCAGGATGGCAGCCTGGGCAGCCTGGTTCCACATGCAGGACACCATACTGAGCATAGGAGTGGAGCTGGTCTGACACACACTAGCTTAGTTTGGACATTAGCAGGTCTGGAGAGGGGGGAAGATGGCTTATCGAGTATCTTCACACGTTTGAAGGCTCTGCCAGGACCCCTTTGCTGTCAGGTAAAGACTGCTATACTATACAGGGTGTTTTCCAAGATAATGCATATATTGATTTTGTTTTTTCAGACAGGATCTCATGGTGTGTAGCCCAGGTTGGCCTCAAACTCCTGATTCTCCTGGCTGTCTTAAGCACTGGAATCTTGGGCACGTGCCACCATGTCAAACACAGGACTATGAAGAAAATCAATTATATTAAGGTGTATTTTTGAAATGTTACCCAAAATTAGGATGTAGCAACATATCCATCCATCCTATGAGGTAATTATACTCTGTAAGGAACTCTGGAGATGTAGAAAGTCACTGTCAGTGGAGGCTGACACAGATGAGCTGAGATGTCCAAATGTCTGGATTGTGTCAGGACAGCCAGCTCTGGTAGCCCAGAAACCTAAACTTGTTACAAGCCACCTTCCACCTTCAGCAGCTCTCCAAAGTGCAGGGTTAGCCATGTTTCTCTCCAAACCTCTCAGTGGCCAGCCAGCACGGCCCTCTGTATGGAGTCTGTCGTCTCCCTGCCCACATGACCTTAACCCAACAACTGGCCTTACTAACCTCTGACCAGTGCCTCCCATGCTGTGAAAGCTCCAGTCTCAGCAATTTCCTGGCTTCCCAGCATGCACCACAAACTAGCCCTGAGTGCCTAGTGCAGTCCAGCCTCTCCATACAATCCCTTTTCCTCACTGCTGAGCCTTCTTGGATTAGGAGGATGAGTCACTCCTCCACAGTGTATGATAGCTACTGTAAACATGTAGTAGAGTCTGCTATGTAAATAATCTTTTACTAATCTGAAGTAGGATCTGGTAGAACGTCAAGTCTAAGGCAAGGTTCAGTGAATGTTGGTTACAACTGATTTGAGACTGGGGACTGTAGTCCAACTGACACATTTAAGGTAACTATCCCCCAGGTCTTGGCAGATCACAACAAAGATCCCGGGGTCTTTGTGAGCCTGGCAGACAAGTTTAAGCCCACTAAAGTTGAAGATGGGTGCATCTTAAAATTTTATGTACTAATACATTGATTCTTGTTATCAAAAGAATGTTATTGCTGTATTTTATTGTTGTTGGTTTTCTTAGTAGGTTTTTGGTTATTTTTTAGTACAGGGGCTTAAGCCAAGTCCTCGTACTAAATAAGGATCAGTCCTTCATTGTTCTTGTTTTATTATTATTATTATTTATTTTGGTTTGTTTGCTTGCTTGCTTGTTTTTCCAAGACAGGGTCTCTCTGTGTAGCCCTTGCTATCCTGGAACTGGCTTTGTAGACTAAGCTGGCCTTGAACTCACATAGATCCACCTGCCTCTGCCTCCCAAGTGCTGGGATTAAAGTGATGGGTTGGGTACCTCTTTATAAACTTTTTGTTTTAGAATAGGTTTTTCCTTCAACTTTCATGGCCTTGGGCTCACCATGTATATAGCCGGGTCATTGAAGTTGTAATCCTCCTGTCTCCTTAGTAGCTGGGATCACAGGTCTCAGCCGAAGGGTCAGCTATGACCATGGCTTTTGAGGGGTTTTGCTTTGTTTGGTACCAGGGATGTAGTCCACACACTAGACAAACTCCTGCTACTGAGTCACACCCACAATGCCCCTCCACTCCTTTCTTTTCTGAGACAGGATCTTGCTAATTTGCACATACTGACCTGAAACTTGGGATCCTCCTGCTCTTATCTCCTGAGTAGCTGGGGTTACAGGTATGTGCTATGGTATCTGGCATCAGACGCCTCCCCTTCCTCTTTATACTCTTTTTATAAGACAAGGTCTGTGTATCCCTGCTGGGTATCTCAGGCTGCCCCAGCCTCCCAAGCACTGCAAGTATAGGCTTACACCATCAGTAATAATTAGTTTTGACCATTTTTACTTATTGTTTGTTTTAAGACAGGGCCTCACAATGTATCCCCAGGCTGCCTTTGAACTCAAAATAATCCTCCTGCCTCAGTTCCAAGTGGTAGGATTACAAGCACAATTACTATGCCTGGTAGTTTTGCATAATTTTGAAGTGGATACATCTAAAGGTCCTATTCTCTTTCATCTATGGCCTGTTCCACTCTCTTGTCCACTAATAATTCTGTAGGTACAGGCTCCTGGGTTGAGATGCAGGGAACTAGGGGCTCCTCTTGCTGACCCTGTGGTGAGATCATTCCAGAAGTTCCCATGCCACCTCTCTCAGCCTTCTGGGTGATAACTACACAGTTGTGGCAGGACTCTGCCTCCCAGTCAGGGACAGATAAGCAATCACACTCAAACCTATCTATTTTCCAGTAGTTCTTTTAAATTCTTTTGATGGCTCATTCTGTGACATGAAGCAGCTTTCTGGGTTTTCCCACGAGGAGGACTATTTTCATGACTCCTTGCTGTTGTGCAGGCCCTCTCAGCGGAGAGGGCCTGTGACTTTTCTGTCACTCCAGGACATGCCTTTTTGTCTTATTTGACCAAGAGGGGCCTGGCCTGTGGGTTCTTCTCTTTGGTTTAGTTTGATTATTGTGTCTTATTTGGTCTACTTCTTTACACTTTAACGATGAGTCCATTTTCTCCTTCCACCAGCCCTGGTTTTGATTTGTAATATAAAGTGTCATGTTGCTCTGGCCTTGAACTACAAGTATATAGCTGAGGCTGGTCATGAAGGTTTTTTTTGTTTTGTTTTGTTTTGTTTGTTTTTTTTTTTTTAAAGGTAGGATCTCTCTACATATCCCTGGCTGCCCTAGAACTCTATATAGACCAAATTGGCCTTTAACTTGTAGAGATCCTCCTGCCTCTGCCTCTTCAGTGCTGGAGTTAAGGCTTGCAGCGTTATGGGGGAAGGTGGACCTCTCACCACTAGACAGAACCAGTATGGTTGAGTGAGCTCAGACCCTGTGAATCTCAGAATTGAGGACAGTGGGAGTAGAGTCTTCCCCTGCCTACCACTACCTGCTCTGGAATAGGTAACCAGGAGACCCCACTGATAGGACCGTGACAATCAGTCACATAGGGAAACACCTGGTGTCCTTCCCCATGTAAATACATCATCACTAGCATCTCAAACTGAGCCAGCAGGGGAAACACCTACCCCTAAAGCCCACCCTACCCTCCAATGTGTATGAAGTCCCTGTCCACATGGAATAAAGTACACAAGTTATTTTACCAAGATTTGTCTGAGAGTGGCTGTTTTACTGAACTGTAACACTTGGGGAAGAGTTCTTCCTCCCAAAGCTGGACCTTAGACCTGCCTGGCAGACCAAGCTCACGATGCCACGGCCCCTACTGCTGGCATTGGCACCTGGCACTGCCACAGAAACAGGACCTCAGCTATCTGCCCTGAAGGCTGCCCAAACTTTGTTTCTCTTCTAAGAACTGTAAGACTTTTGGCTGACTGAGACCTGCAGAACCTATTCACCCTGTTCCACAGAGGATGACACCACTATGCCTGGCAAAGTTTTATTTTGTTTTGCTTTGT
>NW_022196915.1:18037143-18125832 GCF_008632895.1 Mastomys coucha
AATGCCCACAGAGACCAAGAGGGGGCATCAGATCCTCTGGGACTGGAGCTCCAGATGGTTGTGAGGCATCATGTGGATGCTGGGAACTGCACCAGGGTCCTCTGGAAGAGCAACAAAGTGCTCTTAACTGCTGAGCTGTATCTCTAGCCTGGCCATGAACAATCTTGATCCTCCTGTCTCTACCTCACGAATGCTGAAATCACATATATATACCACTACACCTGTCTTAAAATGTAGTGACTTGCACAACAGTTTGTTCCCAGAAATTCTACAGGTATTCTGAAACCTCCCAAAGAGTTGACAGGCATGGATCTGGGGTGCACCACATTGGTACAGTGCTGATCTAGCATGTGCAAGGCCAAGTGGGTTCCATCCTCAGCACCTTAAAAAAATAAAGGTGCTGGGTAAACCTTGACGGAGCTGCTGAGTCCACACTCCCAGAGTCCCTTTCCAGTCCTAGAGAATGAATTTGGTAATCATCTGTCGTTGGCATGACTTGTTGGGGTTCCTGTGCCCAGGGGTTATGCTCCCTTGCATAAAGACTGGTGGTATTCAGGAATGATTTGGCAGCCATGATATTAAACATTGGGTAGCTTATGGAACTTACTGGAAAGATGTGGGATGCTCATAGGAGGAGGGCCTGGCTCAGTGAAGGTGGGGAAGTAAGGTGTGTGTGATCCATGGGACACAGGAAGGCAGGCTAAGAATGCTGGCATGCAGGAGACACACCCTTTGCTGCACACTTTAGGCTGAATCCTGCCTTGCTCTCCCAGTCCTCAAGGGCAAGCCTGTCTGGAGTTGGTATCTGCCAACTGTGGGGAGCAGTGGTTTCCATCTGCCCTCTCCTGCAGAAAAACCAAGAGGTCACACCACCTGTTTGTCCCTTGTCTGCAGCAGGCCTGACCTGCAGCTGTCACCATGGTTGGCTGGTCCTGACATGGTCACAAACATATATGTTAAGGATTGTTGGTACAATGCTGGTGCATCTGGTGGCCCTGCCACTCCCCCCCCCTCCCCCCGCCCCAGGCAGTTGGTTTAACATTGAGGGCCTTTATGGATAAATTGGACCAGTGGATTGTCTGCAGCTGGCTCTCACCTGCTTGAGGAAGCCTACTGTTAACTTCCCAGACTCTTTCAAACTGCCTGAGGTCATGCTGAGAGTTTAAAACTGGCCCTGATGGGAGTGTGTATGCCACAGAAGTTGGCCAATGCCATATGCCAAGCCTACTTGTTTTTCTTCCTCAGAGAACTAGTTATTAGACCAGCCGGTGCACATGCGTGTGCGCGCACATTACCCCTTGCACTACCAGGACACACTGTGCTTACTCTTACTGTATTACTTTTTAATTACTACGAGATTGTATCTTTAACCATTAATCTGTAGTGTGTTGTTTTAAGGACAAGTGGACTCTAGGGATGGGACTCAGGGTTACACACTGGGCTGACAGTCTCTGTGGGCTTCTCTTTTTTAATTGAGAGTGATACATTCTTTGCATCCACTCCATTCTTCCCCCCCAAAAAATCCCATGTTGATGGTGGTCTTGCTGTGTAGTATAGACTGGCCTCCAACTTCTGATCCTTCTGTGCCAACCTTCCAAGTGCAGACTCTAGGCCTTTGCTACCTTCCCTGGCTACTGTCAGATTTCTCCCCTCCTCCTCCTGCTCCTCCTCACTATATAGCTAGAAATAACCTTGGCTTTCTAATCCTCCTGCCTCAGCTTTCCAAGTGTGGGCATTACAGACATGTGCTTTAGTCCTTAAAGCCTTCCTTATTTGAGTACGGCTTACCTCCAATCTCTCATTCTCCATCATCTGGGGTTATCTTGCTGTGTGTTTGAGACAGCATGTCATTATTTAGCACTGGCTGGACTGCAGCTCGTTATGGACTCCAGGCTGTTCTTGAATTTGCAGCCACCCTCCTGTCTGTCTCCAGAGTACTGAGATTGTGCAGTCTGTATTTTAAACCACAGATCCTGGGCTATGCAGCTAATAAACAATATGAATCTTTGGAGGTGAAACCCATGATCTAATTTTTTAAGATTTGTTTTTATTTTATGTGTGTGGGTGTTTTGCCTGCATGTATACCTATGTAGAGGGCATCAGACTGGAACTGGAGCTGCAGATGGTTGTTAGCTGCTGTGTGAGTGCTGGGATTTGAACTTGAATCCTCTGGAAGAGCAGCCAGTATTCTTAACCACTGAGCTATCTCTCCAGCCACATTCCAGCATACAGCCATGGTTAAGAATCACTGGTGCAGCCCAGAGTGTCTCAAATATCAACATGCACAGGAATCACTTATGGGCTTGATAATACAGAGAGTCTAATTTAGTGGGTCTGCCTGGGCCTTGAGATTGCTTTTCCAACAAGCTCCCAGAGATGCCAGCACTGCCAGCCATGGCTCACACTTGTGTAGCAGGAATACAAATAATGTCATAATTTTCTAAGTTTTAAAGACTATATGAAATTCAGCCATTTAAAGAGTATGTGGAATCCATGAAGCCATCTTACCCTGCTATGTTCTCAACACCAAATCTTACTACTTTTCAGTTGGTTGTATTCAATCTGTGGTCTGAGTCAGCTTTCAGTGTGAGCTAGTCCTGGTGGTGGAGGACTCTGTTGCAGGGATGAGGAAAGATGAGTTCAAAGCTTGCCCCAGGCTACAGAGTGAGTTTAAGGTCAGCCTGAACAACTTAGTGAGATGCTGTCTCAAAACACCCAGAGTAAATAAGGAACAAATAAATTGGACTGTGGGTATAGCGCAGGAGTAGACTATTCACATAGCGTGCATGAGGCCCTGGCTTTGAATCCCGAATCCTGGTATTACTGGAATACACTACTGTGCTCAGTGCAGTTTTAAACATTTATGTGTGTATGTGTGTATCCTCATGAGTTTGTGTGTACCATATGCATGCAGAGGCCAGAAAAGGTCACAGGATCTTCTGACACTAGCATTGTAGGTAGTCGTAAGCTGCCTGACGTGGGAGATGGGAACAGAACCCAGGGCCTCAGCACTTCTGACTGCTAAGCCATGGCTCCAGGCTTTGATTGTTCAGCTTTTTTTAAAGATGGGGTTTTGCTCTGACGTCAATGCTGCTGTCCTGGAACTCACTATGTAGCCTCAGATGTGACCATCCTCCGGCTTAGTTTCCTGAGTCTGGGATTACAGGTCTGTGCCATTATGTTGAGCTGGTATTGTTATATCTATGGAAAAAATGAGGCCCAAAGAGGCTCGAGCTACCCTCTGTCTTCTACGTGAATGACATACATACATGTCATGTGTCATGGCAGTCACATGACTTTTCCAATGCTCAGGGGGCTTTTCTGTGACTCTAGGAGAAATGCTTTCATTAAGGAACTTGAGGGCTGGAGGGATGGCTCATTTACTTAGAACCCTTCCTACTGAAAGGCTGGAGAATCTTAGAATTTAAAACGAGGGCATTTAATAGAAATGTATGTATTAATGTGTAACCTTTACTTTAAAAAGGGCAAGGAAAACCTCTGCCACAAGCCAAAAAGGTGGAATAGCCAGTTCCAGGAACGCAGAACCTCAGGGCTCTGGTTCCCCATACCTGTCCCTCCTGAATGATCCACAATGAGGGCGGAACTAAGAATGAAGGTCTAGTGGTTTATGAGACTCTCCACCCTGTCAACCAGTAGATGAAGATTACATTCCTAGAATGAATGTGTTTCCCTCCCTAACTGAATACCTTGGGTCAGGTCCCTCTGAAATTTTCCACTGTTTTTATGTTCTGTTTCCTTGGTAATTCTCTCTCCGCCCCCAGCTTCCCTTAAATACGCTACACTTCTTGTGTTCCGGGTCGAACTTCTCTGACTGGCAAGGTCATGAGATCGACCCCGGTACCGGTATCCCCAATAAACCTCATGTGATTTCAGCAAGTTCGGACTCTTGTGAGTCATTGGGTGGTCGTGTCATCCCGAGACTTGAGTAAGGATCTCCCCAGTTCTGGGGGTCTTTCACTACCCTTGCGTAGGACTGGAGGGTCCAGCACAGCACCAAGTTAGGTAGCTTAACAACTGCTCATCACTTCAGCTCTGAGAGATCTGATGCCTCTGGCCTTTGAGAGCAACTGTGTTCGCATGCACATACTCATACACAGACATGAACACATATATACACAATTAAAAATAAATAAGAAAGGATGGAAGGAAGGAAGGAAGGAAGGAAGGAAGGAAGGAAGGAAGGAAGGAAGGGAGGGAAGGAGGGAGGGAGGGAGGGAGGGAAGGGAGGTATACTGGCTGGTTTTGTGTGTCAACTTGACATAGGCTGGAGTTATCACAGAGAAGGAAGTTCCAGTTAGGGAAGTGCCTCCATGAGATCCAGCTGTGGGGCATTTTCTCAATTGCCCCTTGTGGGTGGTGCCATCCCTGGGCTGGAAGTCTTGGGTTCTATAAGAGAGCAGGCTGAGCAAGCCAGGAGAAGCAAGCCAGTAAGAAACATCTCTCCATGGCCTCTGCATCAGCTCCTGCTTCCTGACCTGCTTGAGTTCCAGTCCTGACTTTCTTTGGTAATGAACAGCAATGTGGAAGTAAGCTCAATAAACCCTTTCCTCCCCAACTTGCTTCTTGGTCATGATGTTTGTGCAGGAATAGAAACCCTGACTAAGACAGAGGGAGAAAGGGAGAGGGAGGGAGAGAGGGAGGAAAGGAGGAAGGAAAGAAGGAAGGAAGGAAGGAAGGAAGGAAGGAAGGAAGGAAGGAAGGAAGGAAGGAAGGAAGACGGAAAGCCGGGCACCGATGCAGTGTGTGGTGCATGCTTATAATCCCAGGGCTTGGGATGTGGAGACAGGATGATCAGTAATTCAAGGTCATCCTCAGACACACAGTGAGTGAGAGGCTAGCTTGGGCTGTATAAGACCTCTTTGCAAAGAACCAGTGGGAAACATGGCTGAGGAGCCACAGCTGTAGTCACTCAGTGGAAGTGGACAGGAGAAAACATTACCCAAGAGCCAAGTTTTGGAATTCAGACATGTCCCTTTTTAAAGAATTATCACTTGAGTCTTAGGAGGGCTCCCTTTCTCTAGTTTCCCAGCAAAACTTCCTACCCCAGAGGAGGTGCTCCACCCCTGGCCTTGGCCGAAGCTGAGCTGACTTCTAAAGGAGAGCTTTGTGAAAACAGAGCTGGCCTAGAAACCATAGGCTCCTGGTCCGTTCCCAGGCTAGTCGCCATTTACCATGCACCTCAGGCTGGGTGGCTGCAACAGCAGAAGGCTGTTTTCTTAGTTCTGGAGACTCTAGATCTGCTAGCAGGCAGCTGTGCTTTCTTCAGAGGCATGGCTCCTTGATGTGCCCAGGGTCACTTTCTTACTGAGTCCTTACACACCCCTTTGTCTGTGCACGTGCATCCTGGCTCCTCTTCTCCTAAAGGCTCCAGTCTTATTGGATTAGGCCTCCAGACTTCTGACTTCACTTAGTCGTAACTACTTCTCCTGCCCACTTCCTCTGAGTGACTACATCTCTGGCTCCTCAGTCATATTTCCACTGGTTCTTTGAGAAAAGGTCTTGTACAGCTTAAGCTGCTCTCTAACTCACTGTGTATCTGAGGATGACCTTCAACTACTTACCGATTGTCCTGTCTCCACTTCCCAATTATCTCCCAGACACAGTCACCAGGGGGTCAGGCTGCACTGTCTGAATTTAAAGAGGAAGCAATTCGGGCGGTGACCAGAGCCAAGTGGATCATTGTAGCCCCGAGAATAAGCAGAGACCTGGCCTGGGAGTCCTGGTCAGACTCATGCTGTGTCAATGCCCAGCTCCCATTTCTAGTTTGTCCTTCTAGTCACTTATGCCACAAATAGTTACTGAATTCTTTACATTTTTATGTCATTCCAGATTCCCTAGGACCAAAGTTATGGATGATTGTGAGCCACCATGTGTGTGCTGAGAATTGAACCTGGGTCCTCTAGAAAAGCAGGCAGTGCTCTTAACCACAAAGGCATCTATCTCTCCAGCTCTTTTACTGAATTCTTTCAAGTACTCTGAAGAGGCTGCACCCACCCAGAAGAACCCAAGGCTGTTTGACCTTAAGTCACTGGATCGTCATGTTGTGGAATGCTGTGTTGTTGAAGACCCAGGGCTGAAGACCCCTGGGCTCTGCTAGGCCCTTCCAATATTCGTGAATCATCAACCTCTGGATCTTACCTGAAGTCCTGGTGACCAGTAGATAGATAAAGTCTCCGACCACAAAGCTTGACAAAGGAAGGCCTTACGGCAACCTTGAAGCCTGAAGCTAGGAATGCTATAAAGTAACATTTATGGCTTCAGCCCCAGGACAGGGGGTGGGATGGGGGTGGGGAGTTACAGGGATGACACTTAACAGTTAGAGCAGAAGTGATCTTGTGTGTCTGTAGCTCACCTAACCTTGATTCCACAGATGTATTTGGGAAACAATGATTCAGGCGATGTCTTTGTTTTATTCTCTAACTGTGAGGGTTCATGTCATTTCTTCAATGGTGGAACTTGTCATTCAAGCTAACTTGAAACCATGCTCATAGGCCAGCTGTTTTCAGTCTGTGGATCATGACCCCACTGGGGGGGGGAGCATATCAGATATCCTGTATATATTATAATTCATAATAGTAGCAAAGTCATAGTTATAAAGTAGCAATGAAATAATTTTATGGTTGGGAGTCACCACACCATAAGGGACTATATTAAAGGGTCACAGCATTAAGAGAGTTGAGAACCACTGTCCTAGGCCAAGACCACTTTGACCATAATAAACTACTGTCTTCTGTTGATGTTGCTAGGTGCTGTGCCAGTGCCAAGGACACAGGCACTTTAGGCACCGATTGCAGTGCAGTGTGGCAGAGGAGTGGTCACAGTTGGACACAGGCTATGAAGAGAGAGAAGCTCCCAGCCAGACTAGTAAGACACACTGTAAGACTCAAGCATGGTGGAGGGCTTCCTAGAGGAGGTGACACTGGAGCCCAGCCTGAAAGGGGTCATGCTAGCCAATAGAAAACTGGGTTGGGATCTGTTTAACTAGCCTCCATAGGGCCCTTATTTGACTAGACTTAAGGCAGAAGGGGAACTCAGTTTACTCCAGGTATGGTCCACAATTCAAAAGAACTGCAATTCGCTATGGATGTAGCTCAGTTGGTAGCGTGCTTGCAGAGCATGCGCAAAGCCCTGGGTTTGATCTCCACATAAATTGGATGTGATGGCTCAGGTCTGTAATCCCAGCACTCTGGCAGAGGTTTGAACATCAGAGATACAAGGCCATCTTTGGCTCTGTATTGAGTTGAGGCCAGCTTTGGCTGTGAAAGACCATATTTGGAGGAAGAAGTAGACAAAGAGAATGAGGAGGAGGGAGTAGGAGAGTCTTAGATAAAAATACAGAATCTCACGGTCCCATCCAAATTCACAGAGTGGTGCGCACTCCTTTAATCCCAGCTCGTGGGAGGCAGAGGCAGGTGGATTTCTGAGTTCGAGGCCAGCCTGGCCTACAGAGTGAGTTCCAGGACAGCCAGGGCTACACAGAGAAACCCTGTCTCAAAAAAAAAACAAAAACAAAAACAAAACAAAACAAAACAAAACACCAAAGCCAAAGCCAAGCAGGATTCCTAGTGGTATCAAGCGCTGACAGTTGGGGGATGAAGCTTAGTCGGTAGAGCATTTACCTAGTGTGCGTGAACCTGGCTCAATCCCTAGCACTATATAAACCAGGTGTGGTGGTGCATTCCTATAATCATAGCACTGGGAAGGTAGGAAAAGGATGATCTTGAGTTCAAGGCCAGCCTAGGCAATAAGAGTTCCTGTCTCAAGACAAAAACAAACCCACCAGACTCTGTGTGGGCCTTTCTAGTTCTTTTCAACATTTAGCTCCTTTCTATTATTTGTCATGGCTCAGCCAGCTCACTCTTCTCAGACCCTCTCTGTTTCCTTCCCTCTCTAAGGATCCAACACCCTCTACTGGCAGGAATGCACGTAGTGCACATACATACACACAGGTTAAAAAAACACTCCTACACATAGATAAAAATAAATGAATCTTTTTTTCAATGCAACTTGCTGGGCTGGGCCATGGCTCAGTTTCAGTATGTTAATACTAAGCTCAGAACCTACCACCCACTTAAAAGCAGGGTGGAGTAGCACACATCTGTTACCCCAGGACCATATAGGTGAATCCTAGTAGCTCACTTGTCCAGCCAGCCTAGTAGAATCAATGAACTGCAGGCTCAGTGAAAGTCTCGAAAACTCAGGTGGGGATGGCTATGGGGGTGCTCAATTTTAATCCACACTGGGAGACAGAGCCAGGCAGATCTCTGCGAGTTTGAGGCCAGCCTGGTCTATGTAGGCCAGACAGGGCTACACAGAGAGACCCTGCCTCCAAAAAATGTGCCCCCCAAAAAACCCCACAGAAAGCTCATGAAAAAATTAAATGCATATTTTAGGGATCTCAGAGATGTGTGAGAGAAATAGCACAGATGACATTTTAAGCAACTTTTGGGTAAGTGACTATGAGTCTACAGCTACAGCAAAAGGGACAGGGTGGTCTCCATGCTGTACCTGCTGCTGGAACCTCCTTTCCCATGGACTCAGAGATGGGGAATCCCAGGGCAGAGTGCAGCTCCTCCTTACCCTCTGCCACAATGTTTCTTCTTCACAGATCTTACTCTGTCATTTCTTCTCAGGTCTCTCTTCTGTGAGGAAATTAAGATCTGGTGTTTATTTCAGATTCACAGCAGGCCCAGTTTCTAGACAAGATTATCTAATTCAGTGGTGAAGAAAGTTTTGTTTTCTGGTGCTGTAGATGTGAGGCACATATGGGACAGCCAGGGAACAAATCCTTCCTGCAGTCTGAGCTTCAGGCCTGCCTGATGAAGCAGCACTGCACAAAGGTGCCTGGAACTGGAGGCCTGAAATCCACCCGTGGCTCTGCCTGCTGACCAATCCTACCCAGAGAGGCCCTAAGTGGCAGAAAGCACCTTCTACCAAAGGACCACCCCAAGCTCTGAGGGGATGCACTTACCCAGGGGTAGCTATTTGAGTTTGTTGAAAGGTTCCAGTCTGTTAATGGTGGTCTACCTGTCTAAGTACTGGAGAGTAATCCAACACTGATGTCACTTTCCTACTGGAGGCTGTCATGTTGGGCGGTTTCTGGCTGTCATTATAGGAAGGAAGAACTGAGAGTCCTGGTGTGTTCTTCCCTTTCCTGGTGGTTTGATGGCTCCCTGCATGTGTTGATGCTCACGTGGAAAGGGACAGATCTGCCACATTGCAGAGGAAGGACCCCATACAAAGTGAACACTCAGCAGGAGTGCTCTAGACTCATCTTCTCAGGTGTCTTGGCTGACTTGAAAAGTTGTGTCTTCCATATCTCGACCCACCCAGTGGCCCTGACTAGTCTGATGCCCAGGGCTCCTTTCTTTGCTTTGAGGCAGGCTCTCCAGTGAACAATAGGTCAGCCTTGAGTTTCCGATCTACGGGCTCAGCCTCCCACGCACTAGGTTATAGGCCCTAGCAGCAATGTTTGGTCCGCTACTCTTGCTCCTATTATAGTCAACATTGTTTTTAGGAGTAGGGGAGGAGTTAAGACAGGGTGTCACCATGTAACTTAGCTGGTCTGGAATTCTCAAACTCCCTAAGTCTCTTCCTTTCTGCTCTCTGGATTCCCACCCCCACACCCCTGTGCCTCTCTTCTGAGAGAGCCATGTCAAGTAGCTCTGGCTGGCTTGGAATTTCACTGTAGAGCAGTCCAGTCTCCAATACGCAACCTTTTCAAGTGGGACCTCATAAAATTAAGCTTCTGCCCACACAAAGGTAATAGTTGATTAAATGAAGAGACACCCACAAAATGGAACAAAATCCTTGCTAGCTGGTCACTTGACATGGATGAATATAGAAAGATTTGATTTTCAGCACCCATATCAGGTGGCTCAAGACCACCTGTAACTTCCAGCTCCAGGATATCTGGTGCCTCTTGCCTCCACAGGCACCTGCATGAGCAAGCATGAACACACTCATGCTTAAAAAGTGTAAAAAAATAAATAAATCTTTCAAAAATACAATATACAGCTGGGCAGTGGTGGCGCACACCTTTAATCCCAGCACTTGGGGAAGCAGAGGCAGGTGAATTTCTGAGTTTGAGGCCAGCCTGGTCTACAGAGTGAGTTCCAGGACAGCCAGGGCTACACAGAGAAACCCTGTCTGGAAAAAAAAAAAAAAAAAAAAAAAAAAAAACCCGCAACTAAATAACAAGAAGTTAAAGAAATCAACTAACAAGTGGGAATGAAATGAACAGATAGTACTCAAAAGATGAGGTCCAGAGCTTGGGAGATGCTCAGTCAATAAAGTGCCTGCCCTGCAAACATGAGGGCCTGAGCTTGTACCCAGAACCCAGAGGCAATTCCAGATGTGAAGCAGGTGCTTGTTATCCCATTGTTGAGAAGACAGACAGAAGGATCGCTGAATTCCCTGGACAGCCAAACCAATCTAATTGGTGACCTCCAGGCCAATGAAAGACTCTGTCTCAAAGATGATATCGGAGGTCCTCCTCTGGCTTCCACACACACGTGCCTACACATGCACCTCATGCATGAACACACACACACACACACACACACACACACACACACACACACACATTTTAAAAAGATGAAATATAAATGGCCAATGTAAACACAAAAAAATTCAACCCTTGCATCAGAGAAATGTAAATTAAAACATTAAGATTCTATCTTAGCCCAATCAGAATGGTAAACATCAAGAAAACAACGAACCAGAGTTGGTGTGGACACAGACAAAGGCGAACCTTATATACTGTTGTTAGGAATCTAAAATGTTAGTCTACAGAAGTGTATAGAGGTTCGTCAGAAAGCTAAGAACAGCCGGGCGGTGGTGGCACACGCCTTTAATCCCAGCACTTGGGAGGCAGAGGCAGGCAGATTTTTGAGTTCGAGGCCAGTCTGGTCTACAGAATGAGTTCCAGGACAGCCAGGGCTATACAGAGAAACCCTGTCTCGGAAAAACTAAAAAAAAAAGAAGAAGAAGAAGAAAGCTAAGAACAGATCTTCTGTATGGCTCAGCTATAGTAGGCTTTAGCCACTTTATGGGCTTCTTTTCCACTGTTGGCTGTGGGAAAACTCTGCTAAGGTCAAAGTCAAACATAGCTCAGTGCAAAATGGGAGACTCCCTTGTTAGCAGGCTTTGTGCCTTCTCTGACCCTGTCTGGAAGATTCTAAGTCCCCACCCTCACCTCAGCCTTCCCCTTTCAATGGGTGCCCAGAGGTGAAGCATGGGCTGAGGGCCACCCCACCCCCCAGCCCACCTCACCCTGCCCCTTCCAAAATCCCAGAAGTACTCCAAGAGACTGGGAAACAGGAATCATCCCAGATCCCACTGTTTCCTATGAGAGAAAACATGGACTGAGGACCCCCATTACAACTGTGTTCTGTCTCCCCTGAGCAGCTTGTTGGTGGTGCTCAGGCAATGCTCCAGTGGTGCTCCAGGCACCTTAACTGCAAGGCAGACTCATAGCCCACAGCCCAGCACTTTGCCACCCCCTTTCTTCCATCCTTTTAATATACTAACAATAGATGGAGAGAAAAAAGGAGAGGAAAGGAAAAAGATCCCTGAATAAAGGTAGGCATAGGAAAGGGGTGGCGTTATCATTAGACTGCTTCCTGCTGATTAGGGACATCAAGTTCCTTGGGGCAAGTTTGATCTTCACAGTCAGGATATCTAATTTCTTCTTGCGGTTTCTTCTTTGTTCATGACTACTTAACAAACCACAGCCAACCACAACTAACAACCTGCCATGCCTTTTGAGGCCCTAGCATCCTCATAGTCTCTGAAAAGTCCAAACATCATGCAATTGCAGAAACTATCTGCAGCTGGCAAAATCACAACCTCTGTTAGACTAGGGCACGAGGAAAATCATAGTCAGATGCTGTGGACAGTTTGAAGCAGCCCCATATCCCACACCTGGGATTAAAATGAAAACATATTATAATTATTTAAACTAAAATCCCAAAATTGCCACTACACCCAGCCTTAGCACTTCTGTGTATTTAGCCAAAGGACTTAAGTCAATAATGTATCACAGACAGACTTGCTTGTCACTGTGCACAGTAGAAAGTTATGGAGCCAACCTCAGTGCCACTAGTAAAAAAATTGATACAGAACATATGGTGTATACACATATCAATTTTAGCTATAAAGAAAAATGAAGCTGTGTTCTTTGCAAGAAAGTGTATTCAAGTGGAGATAACTAAGTAAATTAAGCTAGTCTTCTCTGATAGAAATTTGAGATTTTTGCACAGATACATAAAATCATGTATATACTTGTGTGGAAATGACCTTGTATAACACAGTACCATGTGCAAAGAATATAACCCGATGAAAACAATAAAGAAAAACACTGACAGCTGGGCATAGCACACACAGGTAATCCCAGCACTCAGGAGGCAGAGCAAGAGGATCCCTGCAATTTCCATAGCAGCCTGGCTACAAGATGGCTCTACTACCATCTAAAGCTATGCAGCAAGGCCCTGATCAAACAAAACAAGGAGTTTCTGATCCTGAAGACAGGTCTTTGGAAGTAACAGCTATATGAGAGGGGAGGAGACAGGAAAATTAAAAGGACGAAGCCAGCCTTTGAGCCTGAAGGTCACAAACAAGGGAGCATGAACACAATGGGGGTTCCATAAGGAGGAGAGAAGTCAATGCCCTAGAAAATCTATGCAATGAAATAGCTGCTAAAATCAATATGGTGCTGCTGTCCTCAGCACTTGGAAGGCAGAGTCAGGAGGAGCACGGGGAGGTTAGGGCCACCTTTGTCTACACAGTAAGTTCCGGGCAGACAGCTATGTAGAGAAACCCTGTCCTGTGTCTTAGTCAGCATTACTAATGCTGTGATGAGACGATGGCTGAAAACAAGGAAAGGATTTATTTGGCTTACTTTTCTGTCTGTTCATCTGTCCCAACTGTTCATCATTAAAGGGAGCCAGGACAGAAACTCAAACAGGGCAGGAACTTGAAGGTAGGAGCTGCCGCAGAGTCCATGAGGGGTGCTGTTTACTGGCTTGCTCATAATGGTGTGCTCAGCCTGCTTTCTTATAGGGCACAGGACCACCAACCTGGGTGTGGCACCACCCACAATGGGGCCCTCTCCCATCATCACTAATTGAGAAAATGTCCTACAGGGTTGCCTGTCTATTCCCTGATCTTTTGGAGGCCTCTTTTCTTTTCTTTTCTCTTCTTTTCCTTTCCTTTCCCTTCTTTCTTTCTTCCTTCCTTTCTCTCTCTCTCTCTTCCTTTCTTTCTATCTCTCTTTTTGTTTTGTTTTATTTGTTTTGAGATAGGGTCTCACTATGTAGCTTGGCTCTAGTTGTCCTTGTAACTCACTATGTAGACCAGGCTAGTCTCACAAGAAATCCACCTGCCTCTACTTCTCAAGTGCTGGGATTAAAGGTGTGCATCATTACACTGGGTTTGGAGGCATTTTCTTAATTGAAGTTCCCTCCCCTCAGATGACTTTAGCCTGGTCAGCCAGCTCACTCCTCTCCGGGTGCTCGTGTTTGAGTCCCCGCTATGCTACTCCATGAAGCCACAGATGATGCCATTCCCTACGTCCCAGCTTGTACCCACACCGCCATCTCTCCCAGCCTTATGATCCAGCTACAGCATCTGCACAGGGCCCTATACCCTCATGGCACCCATTGAACATGCAACAAAATGTCACACATTTGAAAAGAGTAAGAAGGAAAACTAAAGAAATGTCTAAATTTATTTGGTTTTGTTTTTGAGACATTTGGTTTCTCTGTGTAAGCCCTGGCTGCCCTGTAACTCACTCTGCAGAGCAGGCCTGCCTCTACCTCCCGACTGCTGGGATTAAAGGCATGTGCCACCACTACCCAGCCTAACTTTATTTCTAATAAAATATTTGGTCTTAGAAAGATAATATATATGTTTATAGGAAACATGGTTCTTCAGCATGCCCTTTGTTTTAGCCTTTTCCCATTTCCCCTTCCTTCTGTGGCATCTGTGGACTGGGAAACCGGCTACTGTCAAATGCTACTGGTGGGGGTGGGGTGGGGAATGCAGCCCCATCAAGGCATCTACCACCAAGTTGGAGGGTCTGAGTTCCATCCTGAGATTCACATGGTAGAGAGAACCAACTTTGGAAGTGGGTTCTTCTGACCTCCAGCCTGCATACCCTTTACCCACTACCCTCAACACACAAAAGACCACTATGAATAATGTTCGAGTCTGACTTATATCCAAGATACAGCCCTGACCTTGCTTTACCTTAATCTCAAGAACAGTACATCTCTATGGATGTACTGTTCTAAATGGAGAACATTTGGAAAGAAAAGAGGTCTGTGGAGTGTATTTTATTTAGCCACACGGAAAAGCTTCAGTTCTACAGTGTGCCTGGAGGTCTTGCCGGCATCAAAGAGATTGCCTAGAAAGGTGAAACTTTAGTTGAAAGCAAACTGACTTCAGAAGACAGAAGTAAATGGAATAGTGGGTAAGTGGGTAAAAGTGTTTGCATTTTGTTTTGTCCACAAATTGCTCTTGCCAGCTGACATTGAAAAGAATGTTCCCTGTGTACTATGTACTATAATTAAGATGGCAGTAGAAGCTCTGCCATGGTGGCACACAGCTTTAATCCCAGCCTATTCAAGACCAGCACCAGGTTAGCCATTGGCTCAAAAAAAAAAAAAAAAAGGTCAATTTGAACATTGAGCATCTATTGCCACCTTGTGGTGGCCGACTCTTTTTCTTTTTCTTCTTCTTCTTCTTTTTTTTTTTTTTTTTTTTTTTTTTTTTTTTTTTTGGTTTTTCAAGACAGGGTTTCTCTGTGTAGCCCTGGCTGTCCTGGAACTCACTCTGTAGACCAGACTGGGCTAGAACTCAGAAATCCACCTGCCTCTGCCTCTCAAGTGCTGGGATTAAAGGAGTGCGCCACCACCGCCTGGCGTGGTGGCCTATTCTTAATCCCAGATATTTGCAAGGATTCCAAAAATTAAGCCTTCTTGAAGAGGAGCTGGTTTGTGAGCTGTTTGGAATATTTGGACATAATAATCATGTGGGAGGCAGGAGGCTGAAGGCTAAATATATTAGAAATACCTCAAATATGACTGAGTTTCATACTGTTTATACTCTACGGCATGGATAAAGCCCTCTGATGTGGATGGTCTCACCTAGCTCTGGTGGCAGCTCTAGGCATACATGTATATGTAACATTAATGAAGACAAAGCATCATACACATGAGCTAATTATTTTCTTTAATAGATTAAAGAATCTTGTAATCCTGTGGAGCCCAGGAGTGGTATAGCTGGGTCTTCAGGTAAAACTATTTCCAATTTTCTGAGGAACAACCAGATTGATTTCCAGAGTGGTTGTACCAGTTTGCAATCCCACCAGCTATGGAGGAGTGTTCCCTTTTCTCCATAGCCTCACCAGCCTGAGCTGTTCCTTGAGTTTTTGCTCTTAGCCATTCTGATTGGGATAAGGTAGAATCTCAGGGTCATTTTCATTTGCATTTCCCTGATGACTAAAGATGTTGAACATTTCTTTAAGTGCTTCTTGGCATTCAAGATTCCTCCATTGAGACTTCTGTTTAGCTCTGTAACACCCCTCCCTTTTTTCTTTCAAAGTTTTATTTTATATATGTAAGTACAGTGTTGCTTTCTTCAGATACACCAGAAGAGGGCATTAAGTCCCATTATAGATAACTATGAGCCACCATATGGTTGCTGGGAATTGAACTCAGGATCTCTGAAAGAGGAGTCCGTGCTCTTTTTTTTTTTTTTTTTTTTTTTTTTTTTTTTTTTTTTTTTTTTTTTTTTTTTTTTTTTTTTTTTTTTTTAGTTTTTCAAGACAGGGTTTCTCTGTGTAGCCCTGGCTATCCTGGAACTCACTTTGTAGACCAGCTGGCCTCGAACTCAGAAATCCGCCTGCCTCTGCCTCCCAAGTGCTGGGATTAAAGGTGTGCGCCACCACCACCCCCCGGCCGGAGTCCGTGCTCTTATCTGCTGAGCCATCTCTCTAGCTCCTGTACCCCGTTTTTAGTTGGGCTATTTGGTTTTGTGGAGTCTAGCTTCTTGAATTCTTTATATATTTTGGATCTTAGCTGTAGGCATATTTTTTCAAAGCCTACTTTAGTAAGGGTTCAACCTCCCCTCTAGCCCACCACCTGCCAGGAGATAGTGGTAAAGAAAGGTTATCAGGATACAAGGTAAGTGGACCAGTTTAAAAATAGTTCTTTGGGGCAATTTCAACTTTCGCTGTTCTCAGTCCAGTCTACTTTCAAACACCAAACATGAACCAGTAGCTGCAGTCCAGTTCGCTCAGCACACACCACACAGGGATCAGCAAGAGCAGCTAAATCCAGAACGAAACACAAGGCTCGCCAACCAGCAGCAAGAAGCTGCAGGAACTGCATGAGAAGCTCTTTGGTGAATTTCTTTCTATGAAGTCAGCACAAGTGAAGCTTAGCAACACAGTGTAAGGTGAACCAATACATGCATGCAGTGAGTGAAGAATAGCGAGGTGGAGCACAGCAAACCAATGCTTGAGTTCCCACTGTCTGTGGGGTCATATTCATATTCCTTCTGAACATGCATCCTTTCACATGTTTGCTATATATAGCAAAACATCCTTTCACCTGTGTCTGCTTCAGGAAAACATTCTTCCATGTGTCTGCTTTAGCAAAATATCCTTTCACCTGTGTGCTCCAACAAACCATTATTTGACATAACTGCCTTTCCAAGGAAACCAGAAATTTCCACTTTAATGAGCCCTCCATTGGCTCTGGGGTTAGTGAAGATCTTACCCCAATCTGTAGGTTGCTGTTTTGTCCTACTGACAGTGTCCTTTGCCTTACAGAAGCTTTTCAGTTTCACGAGGTCCCGTTTATCAATTGTTAATCTTAGAGCCTGAGCCATTGGTGTTCTGTTCAGAAACTTTCTCCCTGTGCCAATGATTTCAAGGCTATTTCCCACTTTCTCTTCTATTAGATTCCCTGTATCTGGTTTTATGTTGAGGTCCTCGATTCACTTGAATTTTATACAAGGCGATAAGAATGGATCAATTTACATTCTTCTACCTGCAGAAGACCAGTAGTTAGACCAGCACTATATGGCTTTGGTTTCTTTGTCAAAGATCAAGTGTCTGTAGGTGTGTGAGTTTATTTCTGGGTCTTTGATTCCATTCCATTGATCAACCTGTCTGTCTCTGTACCAATACTATGTGGTTTTCATCACTATTGCTCTGTCGTACAGCTTGAGGTCAGGGATGGTGATTCTTCCAGAAGTTCTTGTTCATAGCAGTCTTATTCATAATAGCCAAAAACTGGAAGCAACCTAGATGTCCTTCAACTGAAGAATGGATACAGAAAATGTGGTTCATTTACACAATAGAATACTATTCAGCTATTAAAAAACAAGGACATCATGAATTTTGCAGGTAAATGGATGTAAAATATCCTGAGTGAGGTAACCCAGACCCAAAAGGACATGCATGGCATGTACTCACTGATAAGCAAATATTAGCCACAAAGTACAGAATACCTACCTATAATACAACTCACAGACTGTATGAAGCTTAACAAGAAGGAAGGCCCATGTAAGGATGCTTCAATCCTACTTAGAAGGGGAAACAAAATAATCATGGGAAGCAGATGGAGAGAGGGACCTGGGATAGGGGAACAGAAAAGAAAAAGGGGGGCAGGATTAGGTATGGGGGGCATGAGAAATGCCCAGAGGGCCAGGAGAATGAGTGAAAATATGCAGTTGCTGTGGGTGGGGGTGTGGGGTAGCCTCTAGAAAGTCTCAGAGACCTGGGATGGGGGAAGCTCCTAGGATTCAGTTGTGGGTGACCTTAGCCAAAGTGTCCGATAGTGGGGAGATGGAACCTGAAGAGTCCACCTCCAGGAGTTTGATAGGTGCCCCAGTGGAGGGATGGGTACACCAACCCACCTTCAAATTTTCAACCCAAAATTGTTCCTGTCTAAAAGAAATGCAGGAACAAAAATGGAACAGAGACTGAATGAATGGTCGACCAGGGACTGGCCCAACTTGGGATCCATCCCATCCATCCCATGGGTAGGCAACAATCCCTGACACTTTTACTGATGCTATGTTGTGCTGGCAGACAGGAGCATGGCTGTCCTCTGAGAGGCTGTACCATCAGCTGACTGAAACAGTTGCAGATACTCACAGCCAAGCATTGAACTGAGGTTGTGGACCCCTATGGAAGAGTTAGGGGAAGGATTGAAGGAGCTGAAGGGAATGGAAACCCCATAGGAAGACCAACAGTATCAATTCACCTGGACCCTGGGGAGCTCCCAGAGACTAAGCCATCAACTAAAGAGCATACACAGGCTGGTCCAAGTTCCCCAGCACCTATGTAGCAGAGGACTGCCTTGTCTGGCCTCAGTGGGAGAGGATGTGCCTAATCCTGTAGACTTCATGCGTCAGGGAGCGGGGAGTGCTGGGAGGGGCATCTTCTCAGAGGTGAAGGGGAGGGGGGATGGGAGAAGAACTCTGCCAGGCGGGGGGGGGGACAAGGAGGGGCAATATTTGGGATATAAATAATTAATAATTTAAAAAAAAGTCAAATAACTGAGCCAGAATTCCCAGGTCAGCTTCTCTACCACACTCACTTTCCCATTTTCTACTTTATTCTGTCTTCACCAGGCTTAGCCACAAAATCTGAGGTAGCAGTTAGACCTAGAGGGAAAGGACTTCCTGGAAGCGCCCCTGAGCAGCATCCTGGGCTAAGCCAGCACAGGATGCCTTTGATGGAGCCCAGGGACTGAACTGAGACCCTAGATTCTCTGAGACCTGTGTGATTTCCTATAGGCTTCCACCCTTTACAAATCAATTTCAAGAAAAAAACAGAAACCAACTCCCAGAAAACAAACTCTTGTATGTTAGCAGGTTTATTTTTACTACAATAGCCATTTTGAGCCTCCAAAGAGAGAATACACAGAGCAACTGACAGCAGGAGAAAAGGGCTTCTCTCAGGTTGAAACAGATGGCCCTGAAGGTCAGCCAGCAAGCTCAACTGAGCTCTAAGTCAGCACCTCCTCTCTCCAGGACTGGGGGATTTTTGACTAGACAGAACCACCGTGAATATTGCCCAGCCTTGTCCCCACAAGGACCAACCACCCCTCTTCAAGATATGGTTGAGGTTGAAAGACTCTGGCCAGCCATGGATTCAGGATGGGATTCTCACCAACAACTTTCGGCAAGCACAGAAAAGGTTTGCAGGGAAGAACTTCAATTCTGTTTTGTAATTTAAAAGTCACACATGGCAGTGCCCAGGAGATGGGTCATTGGACCAATTTAGGGAGTTCCTCATAGTCTACAAAATTAACTTTGGGCCTCAGTAATCCTCTCTAGCCACTGCTGCCCCACAGAGAACTGGGCCCAGTCCAATGCCCTTTCACTGATGAAATGTAAACTCTGAAGTAGGTATCAACTGTGTTTCTGGAGAAACTGCATTGGGCAGAGATAGGTGTTGGCCTTCCCTTCCCCCTCCAGGGCCACTGGCCAATTACAGAGGGCATCCACAATCAGACAAAAAGGGCTGGCAAGATGGCTTAGCAGATAAAGCTTGAGGACCTTGTTTTGTTTGTTTGTTTGTTTGTTTTAGTGGTTCTTTTGTATTTAAAAAGGACTGGGGACTAACTCAAGAGCAGAGTACTTGCCTAGCACTTGAGGGCCTGGGTTCAATCCCTAGTACAGCAACAAGGTACTAAATAGCTTAGCTAGTCATGGTAGTGCATGTTTTCAATCTCAGCAGAGGCCAGCCTGATCTACAGTGTATTCCTACATACATGGCTAACCATGGCTACTAGCTCTAGTGACACTCCATCTCAAAGATAACAACCACAAAATGGCTTTTAGATTTATTAATGTGTATGATATGAATTTTGCTTGCATATATGTACGTACACTATGAGTGCCTGGTACCAGGGAAAGTCAGATGAAGTTGTTGGATCCCCTGGTGCTGGAGTTGCAGATGGTTGTGAGCTATCAAATGGGTGCTGGGAATTTAACCTGGGTCCTTTCCAAGATAACCTGAGATTGACCCCTGAAACAGAGAGCAGAGAATGTACTGCATCAGCTCCTGCCTTCAGGTTCCTGCTGTGTTTAAGTTCCTATCCTGACTTCCTTCAATAATGGCCTATGGATGCAGAAGCGTAAACCCTTTCCTCCTACCCTGCTTTTGGTCATAGTGTTTCATCATAGCAACAGTAACCCAAATTAAGACATCTAGAAACAATAGTTTAATTATGCTAAGCAAAGACTTTAATATTTTCCTACTATCATTCCTCAGCATGTAAATATCAAATTACTATTTCTTTAAAATTGCATTGTTTGGATGATTTTTAAAAGTACTGTTAAGGGGGGCTGGAGGCATGGCTCAGTTTTTAAGAGCACTGGTTGTTGTTTCACAGGATCTAGGTTTGATTCTCAGCACCCATACAGTGACTCAAGACTCAACTATATCTTCAGTCCTAGGGATCTGACACCCCCTGGCCTCCATGGAACCACACATGAATATAGTATACAGACTTACCTGCCAACAAAACACCTATACACATTAAAAAATGTATTACTTAAAGGGTCTAAGTGCTTAAGTGTGAAGACACAAGGACTTGGGGTCAAATTCTGAGCATCCATATAAAAAAAGCTGGGCATGACCCTACACCACCAACACTGGGGGGCAGCGACTGGTGGATCTGAGCCCAATGACAAGCTCCATGTCAGCAAGTAACTGTCTGCAGCATATAAGGTAGGGAGTGAAAGAGAAGACACCATGTCTTCCTGAATTCTCTCTCTCCCTCCCTCTCTCTCTCCTCTCTCCTCTCTCTCTCTCTCTCTCTCTCTCTCTCTCTCTCTCTCTCACACACACACACACACAAGCTGCTGACTTGAGTTTCTTAAAATGTCATTACATTTTGGTTTAGGATTAGGATAGAATATCCAACAAATCCTCAAACAGCCATAAACCTGCTCCTATTTTGTACTACACATATTTTATGTAGTGCTTTTAGCAAGAACAATAATCACAGAAACATATCAATAACCCATGAAAGAACTGAAGATGCCTGACATCCTACTGTATGAAGTTTTCAACCAAGATTCAATCCTTGGCCTTTTGTTTTGTAGCCCAGCCTGACATCAAACTTGCTATGTAGCCAGAAATGACCTTGAATTTCAGATGAAAACTTTGGTGTGGCATGGTGGTACATACCCTAATCCCAGCCCTCAAGAAGCCAATCTCTGTGAGTTGAGGCCAGCCTGATCTATACAGCAAGTTGTAGGGACTACATAGACACTGTCTAAAAAAAACAACCTACTCTTTTAAATACTTTGTCTATGTACATATGGGCCATGGGGCTCCTACGGAGGTAAGAGAATAACAATCTGTAGGAACTGATTCTCTCCTTACTCAGTGTGGGCTTTAAGTATTGAACCAGGGCAGCAGGCTTCCTGGCAACTGCCTGTTGAGCCACAACTGAGCCACATCACTGGCTCTCAACGTATGTATTTCTTGTATATTTATATACATGATACATGTATATACACCTTCTTCTGTAGAGTGGACACATGAGTGTTAGAACTCAGTGGGAGGTAGGATAAGCTCTGGGGTTAGACCTTCTACTTTGCACCAGGTTATCTCTGCTCTGTGTCATTGCATACATTTGACTAGGTGGCCCTCACACTTCTGATTTGTGGGATTCAACTTAGGTCCTCACTTGCATAACTGGCACTTACTGTTTCCTCAGCCCTAGCACTGAACGTCTGCCTGCCTTTATCCCTCAAGTGCTGGGAATATGGATGATACCACACTGTTAATTCAGTGCTGGGGATTAACTCAGGGTTTCATGCATGCCAGGCAAGCCTTCTACCAACTGAGCTACAGCCAGTTTGAACCCAAGATTTAATTCTTTATGTAAAAATAAACAAGCACATCCATCCAATTGGTATGCAAATTTTCTTTAGTCTTTAGTAAGTGGTAAGTCTGTATGCATACCAAAGAATTGTCTTAAATTTATTATCAGCAGATGCTTGATTTGTGACCTGTTCATACATCTCCCGCTCAGCTTCCGTGCTTCCCTTTGTGGAGACTGAGAATCATACAACACAACTAAACCACACGACTTTCCTTTCAGGACCACAATTCTGTTTTACATCATTGTGCAAACAAAATCACTTTATTTACTTATTTGTGCACATGTGAGGTCAGAAAACAATTCTCATCGGTTCTCACTCTCCACCTCTCTGAAGCCAGGTCACACTGTGTACTCCAGGCTAGCTGGTCCTGAGGCTTCAAGCTGATTCTTCTGTCTCTGCTTCTCATCTGAGGTAGGAGTACTAGGATTTTTTTTGTAATTTGGGTGTTTGCCTGCATGTATGTCTGTGCACCACTTGCAGAGGCCAGAAGAGGGCATTCAATGCCCTGGGGCTGGAATTACTGATGGACGTGAATTGCCATGTGGGTGTTGGAAATCGAACCCAGGCCCTCCGCATTTAGCAGCCAACACTCCTGACTGCTGAGCCATCTCTTTTGCTCCCTGCCTTTTTTAGACATAGACTGCTGACCCACTCAGGGTGCTAAGCTTTCATAGCTAGTGCCTTTACCTGCTGAGCCAACTCTCCAGTCTTCATTGTTCTCAGCACAAAATTAACACATGCAATTTTTAAAAATTCAGAATATAAAAAAATACAAAACAGTTTAAAATTCTTTTCTTCAAAGTGAAGCAGAGTCAGTGGTAGGGGCTGGGTCCTTTGGAGGCTTCCGGAACTTGCTCTGAAGGAAAACACGAGGCACACACAGGCCCTCTTTTTTATTCACTGTCTCTCGAAACACATACTCGTTCACCACTTCTTCATAACCTGCATCCACAAAGAGCTGCGCCAGGAATTCTAGGAGACAAGCAGGGTGAGCTTTGAGGGCTGAGACAGCTGGAAGGTTTGTTTGTTTCTGTAATGAAAACTTCAATGCTAAATTTGACTTGCTTTTAAACTTTTCTTCTTTGATTTTTTTTTTCCCCTTTTGAGACAGGATTTCACTTTACATCTCTGGCTGGCCTGAACTTTTTTATGCTTCTGCCATAGCTTTCCCAGTGCTGGGAATACAGGTCTGTGCTAGCACGCCAGGCTTGCTTTCTTTGTTCTCACTCACTCACTCATTCACTCCTTATTCATATTTTATTAGTTCATTCTATCTTTAAAAAAAAAAAAAAAAACACATTCCTATTTCTCATGGTCTTAACACCCAAACAGAAACCTCCAATTAAAGAATCAACAAAGATGTACATATCTTGGCTTATTCTTATGTTAGCAAATATAGAAGTCTGACTAAAAAGAAACAAAGCCCAAGCTAGCTACTGAGAAGGCCTGCACACACTCAACCTGTTTATAGAAAGGAAGATACCTGTGACTAGAATGGGGTGGTGAGATTATCAGGCGGTGATAACTTCACCCTAAAACATCACACAGGTTAAATGAGCCAAACAAGTAGAATAAAGGGCTGTGGAACACAAACACAGACCCACTAAGGACCTTACTGTGTGGCTGTGTTCTGGAGCACCGTGCAGACCCACTAAGGGCCTCACTGTGTGGCTGTGCTCTGGAGCACTGTGCAGATCCCACTGAGGCTTCCTGATGACTTCTATGTATTTATCCAGATGTGGCCATTTCACATACCTTAAATTCATTTTCATTTCCACCTGACATAGTATATTTAATTGTAAACACTTGTTTTTTAGTTTTAATATCTAGAATAATATCAGGAAATAGAAATACGAGGGAGACACAACTGCTATAAGATAAAGGATAGCCTAGGCTACTGGCTTGAGGTTTTATTTAAAAAAATAAAAACAAATTAAAAAATATAGAGCTGCAGATACACACAGCTCATCAGTTAGGAGCACCTGTTGTTCTTGCAGAAGATGCAGGTTTGGTTTCCGTGGTGGCTCACCACTACCCGTAACTTCTGTCCCACTTTTGCACACGGTACAAAACACACATGTAGGCAAAACATATACACATAAAATTGAAATTAAAAAAAAAAAATAAAACAAAGCCTAAAATCAACCAACCAACCAAAAAAACCTAAGCCTAAAACTACAAGGTAAAAGGTCTAGGGACACAGATTAGTGGCAGAGCACTTGCCTAGCATGCTTGGAGCCCTGGGTACAAGCCTCAGCATCACAAAAACAAATGAGCCCCTTCCCCTCTAACCCCACACAGCTAAAAACTGACAACCATCTTTTATTCCTGATTATTAGATAGACTTAATACTAATGCTTGAAACACTTAAAAACTGAAATGATATTTGGTATTTTCTGATCCGAAATGCCTTTTAAAGTATTTTTTATTATCATCTTGTATGTGGAATATGTCTTATGTATATGTGTGCACACATATAAAGAGGTCACATTCTCCACTTTAAAAAAATTTTTTATTTCTGTTCATGGATGTTTTGCCAGCATTGATGCATATGCCTCACACGCATGCTTGGTGCCCATGGCAGCCAAAAGAGGTGTTAGATCCCCTGAAATGAAGTTACAGACTTCATTTGCTAGTCACCATGTGGCTGCTGGGATTCAAACCTCCGTCCTCTGGAGGTACTCTTAACCACTGAGCCATCTTCCAGCTCTCTACCTTACTTTCTTTTGGGGGGTGATGGTGATAGGGTTTCCAGACAGGGTTTCTCTGTGTAGCACTGGCTGTCCTGGAAGTAGACCAGGCTGGCCTCAAATTCAGAGATCCGCCTGCCTGTGCCTCCCAAGTGCTTGGTTTGACACCACAATTCTTAACATCCATGCATCAAACACAAGGGCAAATTTTTTTTTTTTTTTTGAGACAGAGTCTCTCTTATAGTCCTTGCTGTTCTGGTCTACCTCACCTTTTTGAGATAGGATTTCTCACCAACATGGGCACTACCAACAAAACTAGCTGACCAGTAAGCTCCAAGGATCTTTCCTGCCTCTGCCTTTCCAGCACCAGGATTACAGGTTCATGTCACCACGCCTGGCTTTTCACAGGAGTGCTGTCTGTCTGCTGCAGCAGATACTTGATTGCGAATAGAGCCATCGTTCCAGTACCAGGGTTACGTCCATGTCACCATGTCTGGCTTTTCACAGGAGTGCTGTCTGTCTGCTGCAGCAGATACTTTGTTGTGAACCGAGCCATCGTCCCAGTTACAAGCATCTAACCTTGTTCTTGTTTTTAGAGACAGGGTCTCATAGAGCCCAGGAACAAGCTGAGGGTCAGAGTGACCTATGGTTTAATCTATTCTCTGTGTGTGAGAGTTTCGCCTGCATGAAGCATTTGCACCACAGGCATCCCTGGTGGACATAGGGGCCTGGTCAGTAGATGTGTGTGATCCTTGGGAACTGAAGTTATAGATGGTTAACCACCATGTGGGTATGGGAAACTGAGCCAGGGTCCTTGGCAAGTGCAACAAGTGTGTTTAACTCTAAACCATTTCTGCAGCAGGACCTTTACCTCTTCACCTTCCTGTTTCTGGCTCTGGACTGCTGGTGTCTAAGTCCTGTGTGTAAACTCCCCAGTTTGTGCAGTGCTGGGGACTGAACCCAGAATCTGACCAAGGCTAGGTCAGCACTACGCCACCTGAGCTACATTTCCAGTACTCTGATTGCAAATTTAACTACTTGAAAGCAGAGCTAATCACTTTTAGTCAAGGGTTTTTGCCTTTGGGTCTGGGAAAGTACCCTCAAGTCACCATGATGAACTTAAGGCACTTATCTGAAAGATGTGACTTTCTGGTCCTCCTTCCCCTTTCCAGCACAGTTCCTGTTGGCACAGGTCTGAGGCCTGTCTACTCTGGGAGGCTCACTCACTAGTCACTGCCTCCACAGGCCAGAGCTGGGTAAGTGAAGTGTATCAGAACTCGTTCTAATGACTTGGGACTTGTGTGTTAGCATGGCCACATACCTGCCCAGGCAGAACTCCACTGATGGTGCAGCCAAGTACACAGAGTAGAGAATGAAACACTCTAAGGAGACACTCCATTCCTCTTACCATCAGTAAAAAAATACGATCTGGTTCCATCTTGTCTGACATAAAAATTTTCTCCAAGTTTGCTTCCGGCTTTAAATCTAAGCATGGCATGATCATTCAGCCCATAGTCACGGAACAAGACACTTCTGCCTGGTCTTAATACCTACAAAAGTAAATCAGGTTGTATATAACCCAGTCAAATCAAATATAATCTAATGACATTAGGGATTAAAACACAGACCTGTGGGAGTTGTGGAAGAAGGCACATAAAATACCCTTAATATGAACGGTTGCTCTTTAAAAAAAACATGTCAGGTGTGGGAGTACATACCTGTAATCACTGAGTTCAAGAGGCTGAGCAAGGAGTATCATTTTGAGTTTGAGGCTAGCCTGGCCTACATAGTACCTGGCTTACCCCATTACACAGCAAGAGGATCCTGTTTCAGAAAAACAAAAATAAATAAAAATGCCTTAAAAGTAATTTTTTTAGATATGATGGAGTCCCACATAGAAGCAAGCATGTAAGACATACTCTTTGCCTTCCGCAAGGCATGAGCCATCGGCTTCACTGGGCTGAGGACCCAGACACCTGCTTCTGACAGCCTACCTCTGAGGGGGTCCTGGGTGAGACTCCCTGCTGGGTCCCAAGGCTGGTCTCCCCCAGCCCCCTATGCTGGGCTCTGGCCTGACCATCTGCTCTTAGGATGGAAGTCTGCACCACGTGGGAAGAGTAAGGCCAGTGACCGCTTCCTTTCCTCAGAGCCTGCTATCTGTGTAGACAGGGCCACACAGACCTCCTATATACAGCAAGCTGGACAGGTCTTCCACAGACCCACACCACCAGGCTGAGCACAGAGCACGTGTTTTACAGTGAGAGGTGGCATCTCTTGTGACAAGTTTTGCCTCCTTTGGGAAGTGTGTGGTGGCACTTGTACAGCCATATCCTCCCTCCACCCTCTTTGTTTTGGGGGAGACTCTTGTTATATACAGGGAAGCTTGCCTGGTGTTGGCACCCTAGAGTGATGAGAGAGCCATGGTGGAAAGTTTATGTGGCACACTGTTCACATGGGCTTTGCCCAAGCTGCTGCTGTCCTGTCTGCAGAGCCTGAGGATGGCTTCTCTCGCTAGTACTTTGCCAACGGAGCACACACTTTTAAATTAGTCAACCAATCACTATGATGGCAGGAAGAAAGCATTCAGACTGGGCTAGAAAGTCATTGTGGCTCAGCTGAAAAAGATCTCTAACAGATTAAAAATGGGAGGAATATCAATATGAATGAAAGCTCAAGAAAACTTTTTACAAACGTGGCATGTCATACCTACTAAAAAGGTAGATGGCGAATCATTTATTACTACAATAGGTTGCAAAGAGGCTGGTCTACGAAGACAGAGTTGGGACACTAGGACACTCAAATGTTGGAAGCACTCAGATTCTAGGTGGTGTGCTCATAACAAGCACAAACAAAAGCTCCTCTAAAAAGAAAAAAAAAGAAAAGAAAAAACACAGGATCAGGGCACTGATCACAGGAGTACTAAGCCTTAGAGAAAGGAAAACACAGACAAACCATGGAAGCTCTGGATTCTAAGTTGAGTCTGCTGCTCAGCCTAAGAGCTAGAGGACCCCCAATGGGTCCTGACCTGCCAAAAGGCTCCCGGCACCACAGGTCCAGAAGGCTACAGCTGGCGTGCAGAGAGGGCTGTAAATCTCATGTGGAAACCAAGATACACCTTTACGTTTACTGCTTCTCACGAGCATGTAAAAGCTGTGGAAGTACATTATGAATTTGGATGGCACCTAATGAAAACATTCTCGTATCATGGTACAGTTCTTTTTATAATTAAAAAAATTGCTTTGAGGCTGGACGGTTGGCTCAGCGGTTAAGAGCACTAACTGTTCCTCCGAAGTTCCTGAGTTCAAATCCCAGCAACCACATGGTGGCTCACAACCATTTGTAATGAGAACCAATGTCCTCTTCTTGTGTGTCTGAAGATAGCTACAGTGTACTAAGATATAATAATAAATAAATCTTTAAAAAAAAATTGCTTTAGACAGCTTCTCACAATGTAGCTGTGGCTGGCCTGAACTCATTAGAGAGACTAGCCACAAATTTACAGAGATCCACCTGCTTCTGAACGTTCATTTCAAGCTCTGTTCTCACAGAAACCTGCTATCTATGGAGGGCAGTTTCCCTGCAAGCCAGACTGTGCTTTCTCCCGTGACAGCATCACTCATAGGGACTGGAGTCCTCCTACTGTATCCTGGGTATCCTTTCTCCTCTCTGCTCCTTCTATCTTTTCTTGTAATCAGACAAAGTGCTTACTATCCCTTGCTACTCTCACCTATTAATTCCAGGGTTACTTTCCTACATTCCGCAAGGATTTTATCTTCTGGCTTGTCTTACTCTAAATGCCATTAATCTCAATGGACAAGTAGATTATCCTTACAATTATTATACTGGTCTTGTCCCCCCAGCCCCCCACCCGTGTGTGTGTGTGTGTGTGTGTGTGTGTGTTGTGTATACAAGCGCTCCTGTGTTTGAGTATAGGTATGTGTGGGACTCAGATGGCAACTCTGAGTGTTGTCCTCTCCTCCCTCTCTGCTTGAGGCAGGGTCTCTCACTGTTCACTACTGCCCACACCGAGCTAGCTGGTCTTCATTTTCCCGTGTCTGCCTTCCATCCCACCCAAGGAGCCCTGGGATTATACATATGTACTACCAGCTTTACATAGGTTCTTGGGATCTGAACTGAGGTCCTCCTGATTGCATGGCAGGCCCTTAACTTGCTAAGCCATCTCCTCAGTCTCTATGCTGGTTTCTGCTTAATACCACCCCCACACACTTATTTATATGAGTGTGCGTGTATGTGGATTCCATTATGTGGGTGTGGAGGTCAGAGGGCAGCTTGAGGGTTGGTTTTCTCCTTCAGAGATAACTCAGGTCATCAGAGTTAGTGCAAGTGTTTTTACTCACTGAGCCATCTTGCCAGCCCTCCTCTGGCCTCCACCTATCTACAAAGCACTTATTCCACAGTGAAGTCCCAATGCTCTGTCAACACTAAGAAGTACACTCCATACACACAGTATCAGGCAAGCCTACCTTTCTTAGCACATTCTCTCCTTTTTCTCATGCCCTATTTCTAGTAATCTTCTACTCTCACCTGGGTCTAAATCAGGCAATATGCTCATCTTTTCTTTGGGGTCCTCTCTTGTGTCTAGCTTAAGTCCATGCCCATTTGTGGGCATACTCTGAGTTCTTTTTTTTTTTTTAAAGACTTATTTATTATATGTAAGTACACTGTAGCTGTCTTCAGACTTACCAGAAGAGGGTGTCAGATCTCATTACGGTGGTTGTGAGCCACCATGTGGTTGCTGGGATTTGAACTCTGGACCTTTGAAAGAGCAGTCAGTGCTCTTAACCCACTGTGCCATCTCACCAGCCCCACGCTCTGAGTTCTTACCTGCTCAGACACTAGGGACAGAACAGAATTAAGGAAGAACAAGAGGAAACTTTGTGAAACTCACAGGCAGAGATAAACCTGTGATACAAGTGTACATTTTAAGATATACTACTGTGGAGGAGAATTCTCTAAAAGTTTTCCAATGTCTTAAAACCTTTATCTTTATTTAAAACCAGCGTTAAGGGCCAGAAAGAAAGCTCAGTGAGAAAACTTGTTGCTTGCACACGGGACCTGGGTTTAATTCCTGGCACCCACATGGTACTTCACAACCTATTCTAGTTCCAGAGGCCCTGACACCTTTTTCTGACCTACTTGGGTAATAGGCATTCACACGGTGCACATAGACAAAACACTCACACATAAAAGAAATGCACACACTGCCAAATGCACACTCTTTCATCAGCATTGTTTCCCGCCCGATGGCTGCCCTCTTTCCTCTGAAATCCAACTGTCCATGACACTTAACTAACTGCCCCTCCTCCATGCTGTGCCCATCTTCTCCTCCTCAAGCTTGCTAGTGCCATGGATTTTCAAGTTAAATGACACACTTAATTAAGGGGCTGCTCTGCAGAGGACCTGAGTTCAGTTCTCAGCACACCTGTCAGGCTGCTCTCCACCACCTTAACTCTAGCTCCAGATCCCTCCTGGCCTTCACACACACAAGGCATACTCACACAGACAATCTTAAAAAAAGACAGACAGTGCTGGGTGAGTGGCTCAGGCCTGTAAACACCAGCTTGAAAGCTGAGGCACAAGAACTACCTGGAGGTTTTGTCAGCCTCAGCTCCAGTGTGACCAAAATGAAAAGCAAGAGGCCAAGCAAGGTGCTGTACACCTGTAATCCCGGCACTGCTGGGCTGAGGCTAAGGCAGAATCAAGACTCCCTGAAGTATAGAGCAGGGCCATTGTCTATTAACTTTAAAAAGTCTTTTAGAAGACTTATGAACATGAGTAAGAAGCTTATCATTTCTATAAAAAGACAAATATTTCAGCAGCATGAGTGTAATTCTACACTCAAGAAGCAGAGGCAGGAGGATCGCACTAAGTTTAAAGTTCTAGGTCAGACAGGGGTATACAGCAAGATTCTTTTTCAAAAAACATTTTTTAGAAATAAAGTTGAACAATTTGAAAAGACCTGATATTGAAATGTTGACCAAGCTGCTTTTAATCAGGTGTGAGCCTCAGCTCTGAAAGTCTGGGTCAAAATATAACCTGCCCAAAACACAATGTTTTAAAATTCTTAACTCTACTTTTTAAAATCAGTGTTTGAGGCAGGACCTCTCACATGCCATAGAAGGGCTGAACACTCCCCCGCCCCCGCCCCCAAACCTCTCTGCCCCTTTTAAAGAACCATAACCCTACTGTGTGCGTTAATGTGAGGTACTCAAAAGTCTCATACTCAAAATGATGACTAGTGAGAACGGTAAAGAATAAATGCTCAGGCTTTTAAATTAAAATGTTTGACAACATTCCTTTGTGTGCATGTACATGTTTTGTCTTCCCATATAGCTCAGGTTGGCCTCAAATCAAGAATCCTCCTGCCTTGGCCTCCTGGGTGCTGAAATCACAAGCAGGTGCAACTGTGCCTGTCAGAATTCACCAATTTACCATTTTTAATGATTGGTTTCACTGACTTTTTTTTTTTTTTTTTTTCCCAGACAGGGTTTCTCTGTATAGCCCTGGCTGTCCTGGAACTTACTCTGTAGACCAGGCTGGCCTCGAACTCAGAAATCTGCCTGCCTCTGCCTCCCAAGTGCTGGGATTAAAGGTGTGCGCCACCACTGCCCAGCGGTTTCATTGATTCTTTTTTTGTTTTGTTTTTCAAGAGGAGGTTTCTCTGGCTGACCTGGAACTCACTCTGTAGACCAGTCTGGCCTTGAACCTGGAGATCTGCCTGGGAGACCCTCCCAAGCCCTGGGACCAAGGGTGCATCACCACCAGCTGTCAATTTCATTAACTGACACTGTCTGCAGTGTCTCCAGCTCACTACAGTGAACACACCACAGCAGTTCTTCACTGCAGTGACATCACTCACAGGCACCAGGAGGAACCAGAGTTAGCAACACGTGCCAGAGGTGAAGCTTTTTATTTATTTAACCTAAACTTCAAATTTGCTCTATAGATGAGAATGATCTTGAACCCTTGACCTTCCTGAGGCTGAAGGTGCATACAATCAAGCTGGCTTGTTTGTTTTCAGAAAGAGTCTATAGCTTAGCCTGTTCTTGACTGTGGAGAGCTTTTGGTGCCTCTTACAGAAATCTCTCATGAGGAAATTTGTACTTGGAGGAAGGAGGGTCAGATAGGAGTATTTGCATTTGGGCTAAAGCAAGGATCAACGTAAACACAGCCAAGGAAAGTAGGACTTCCCTTTTGTCTAGGTAATTCTGATAAACCCCTAGACCCAGGGACTTTGTTTATTGCTTTATTTGATTACTACCTGGTGTGATCTCTTTGTTCATTGCCTTGTTTGATTACTTTGTCTTTGATCTAAGAACTGACCCTGTTCTCTGCAAGTACCCAGAATGGTATAAAAGCTGACTGGAAAAAAATAAAACCTGCTTCAGCCTCAGCACTGGCTGGAGTCATGTTATGTTTGTCTAATTGTCTTTTTCTTTTCAATCCTCCCTCTTGCCCTCAGACTCTGTTGACTGACTGAGCTGGCTTGGTCACTTGACTCACAAAGTAGGCTAGGCTGCCCTTGAACTCATAACACTCCCACCACAGTCCCAAGTACTAGGATTACAGGCATGCTACAACAGCCTCCTAGTGGCCACAGCAGTTTGGGTTCCTATCATCCTAATAGATCATGACAGTAGCAGTAATATAACAATGGCTGGCTTACAGGCACACTTAGGAGAGTGGAAGCAATGTGCTGGGCACATGTTACACATCTTATTTAATCTTCCCTAAACGGCACCATCTCAGAAGTATTATCCCAACATTTTTCAGGTATAGAAACAAGCTTGGAGAGATGAAGGCACTTGCCTAAGTAGTGAGCCAGCTTAGGATCTAGGCTTTTGACCATGTTCTTGACATTTAATTACATGTCCTCTCTGTTAGCACTCTGTCTAAGCTTCACCCCACAGTTATCTGGCAACAGCCAGGTAGACCTGGCTCACTATAAAAGGGGCTGCTGCCCCCTCTTCCCTCTCTTGCCCCTCTCTCTTGCCCTCTTGTTCCCTCTCTCTCCCCATTACCTTCCTTCCTCTCTACATGGTCATAGTCAGCCTCTACTTCTCCACTTACTCTTTCTCTGCCTCTACTACCCTCTTAACTCCTCTCCCCATGCCCTGAATAAACTCTATTTTATACTATACCGTAGTGTGGCTGGTCCCTCAGGGGGAAGCGATGCCTTGGCATGGGCCTGCTGAGGGACCCCATTCCCCCATACCTTACCACACCCCTATAGAACATATTCTTATATCTCTTTAATCTTTTTATAAACACATTACTCTCATCTTACGGATCCCAGGTAACTGCAACACCTTCCTTGCTCTGGGGCTGGCAATGCTCTGAAGAGCAGCCACAGCACTGTACAAACCCAGAGCTACAGGGGATGCTTCATGCCAGAGACTCCCTTTCCCTAGACTGGCTATAGTCTACCCACTGGATATGGGAAGATGTTGGGAATGCAGCACACAATCCTTACAGTGAAGGCAGGCAAGAGAAACAGGGTGATCAGCCCTCAAGTACAGACATCTAGTCACTAACCTTGTACACGTTTAGTAAGACAAGGCGCATCTTCTCAGGATGCACAGCTGAGAGCACAAAGATCAATGTGACGGCATCCACAGACTCTGGTGGGACATGGTCAAGAAGGTCATCTCTAGTGAGGTCACACTGGAATACTTTGCATCTTTCTGAGTTATACAAAGGATGTTGCTAGAAAGGGGAAAACAGAAAGAACTTGTGATTTTAATCAACCATCATGATGATGCATGCATGAACATGCACGCTGGAGAGAGCTCCTGTTTCTACTTGTTTACTGCTGTATGAAACGGTCACTTGTTACTAGGGAAGTAATACTCACTACTGCTACAGGGAGCAGAAAGCACTTCAGCAACCTGTTTTTAATTGAGGGCAGAATACAGTCTATGACACACTTAAATCCAAGAGTCTTAGAGGAGGATATGAAGTCAGCAGCTTCTTCCCAACCCTGGTTATCCCTGACAAGCCTACGCCCTATAAGAAGTCCTTCCAGTTTACCCTCTTGGGATGCCTCTATAGTTCTCATGTAGTATATTTCCCCCGAGACAACAGAATAAAGATCCTAACCCTTCTTTCTTTCTAATAAGTGTATTCCTGGTACATTTTGGTGGACTGGTGGGTTCCAACACTCTTATGAGTATTATGAAGGAAGAGAATAAGTTTTATCATATAAACAGGGAACTGAATAAATTAATATGCAAGACTACTGGGTGAGAATATTTAATATTACAAAAGACTCATTTATTTTTATTTATGTGTATGTACGTGCATGTGAGTGTCCCTCAGAGGCCAGAGGGCACTGAATCCCCTGGAACTGGGGTTGCAAGCAGTTGTTAGCCACCAGATGTGGGTACTGGGAATAGAACTGAGGTCCTCTGTGAATGCAGTAAGCACTCTTAACCACTGAACCATCTCTCTAGCCCTGCAAAAGTCAACTTTTAAAATGAAGGAAATAGATGTTGAGAGTGACTGTTGTTATTCTGGAGAGTTCAGCTCCATACCCTTGCAGAAGGATTATCCCAGCTGGGCTTGCGGACTGCTTCCACCCCATCTCAGAAGGTGGGGAGACTTAAGAACCTCACCTGAGTATCCAACTGCTCCCCACTTTGGGAGCATGAGACAAAGGAAGGAATGTTCCATTTAGTTGGCTAAGGGAAAACTCTCATTCTTGCTTGGTAAAGGCCTTACAGGTGCAGCCTGCTGGGGGAGCAGCACTCAGAGTTCTGCAAGCAACCCTCCCTCACCTATGCTCTGTAAGAAAATCCAAGAAACTCATCGGTTCCCAGAGTGAACTGTGGCAGACTGTGGTTTGATATGTCATTGAGACCACAGAAGGGAGTAGTGGGATCCTTAAGGTCCCCCCCCCCAGAAAGGAATTTCACCAGTAGGAGGACATATACCAGTAGACATCAGAACATTCAAAATATAGTAATAAAACAATATGGTTTGAAAATAGTAGCAAACAGTTCACCAAGTCAGACGATTCCTAAATAGATCCATGTGTATGAGTGAGAATTGAATATTTTATAACCAAAGATAGCAATTAGATAAAAAGGTCAGTAATGATAATGAATTGTGTTCTGAAAACTAGCTACTAGATACAAAAGACCTTAGCTGGCCAGGCATTTGGTGGCGCATGCCTTTAATTCCAGCACTTGGGAGGCAGAGGCAGGCGGATTTCTGAGTTCGAGGCCAGCCTGGTCTACAGAGTGAGTTCCAGGACAGCCAGGGCTATACAGAGAAACCCCGTCTCAAAGAATAAATAAACAAAAAACCCCAAAACCCCCAAAACAAAACAAAACAACAAAAGATGAACACAAATGGAAAGATAGGCTCCCATACTCCTCCACTTTAAAAAAGAAAAAGCCGCACCAGGCGGTGGTAGCGGCACGCCTTTAATCCCAGCAAGAGGATCAATAGTTTCACCTTGCCTCAGCCTGGGCTATCTCAACAACAAAAAAAGACATAATTAAATCCTGCATTAAAAAAGGGCTACAATTGGTGGCGCATGCCTTTAAGCACTTGGGAGGCAGAGGCAGGTGGATTTCTGAGTTCGAGGCCAGCCTGGTCTACAGAGTGAGTTCCAGGACAGCCAAGGCTATACAGAGAAACCCTGTATCGAAAAACTAAAAAAATAAAAAATATACATATATATATATATATATATATATATATATATATATTGAATAGGAAAGAAAAAAGAGATGCTTGTAACACATGCACAATTAACAAACATCCTTACTATATTCTAAAAATAAGGACAGAAAAATAGGCAAAAGTTATGCACAGATTAATTCTTACAACTGGCACATGTAAGCTCTCAATAAACACACACAGAAGGAAGTAAGTCATGGTAGAAAAAAAAGGTATGTGCATTTATGAATTTTAGTCTTCAATATCTCTAGCAATGAGAAAAATAAAATACACAGACTTTTCTTTCTCATAGATTGGTAAAAGAAAAGAAACACGAGGAAACAATTACTGGTAAAACTATAAATTGGCATGATCTTTTTGAAAGAAAATGTAGCATTATCTATTAAAACATAAACATTCCCATCTTTCTTTTTGGGGGGGAGATTT
Organism: Mastomys coucha; assembly: GCF_008632895.1. Taxonomy (NCBI): domain Eukaryota; kingdom Metazoa; phylum Chordata; class Mammalia; order Rodentia; family Muridae; genus Mastomys; species Mastomys coucha. The sequence goes on from NW_022196915.1 coordinate 18,072,909, forward strand.
CGAGACAGGGTTTCTCTGTATAGCCCTGGCTGTTGTGGAACTCACTCTGTAGACCAGGCTGGCCTCAAAGGCGTGAGCCACCACTACCTGGCCCCATCCTTCTTCTAAGGGATTCTGTTTCCTCTGTTATTCATCACAGAGGACTGTGCCTGTGAGTTTTGTAAAGCATGTACACTATTCTGGTCACAGTAACCTGTCTTAAAAGAGCACACAATCAGACACCAATCTACAAAGTAAGCCATATGAATCAAGCACAGAGACTGTTTAGTAATATCTTCACTTTGAATCAAATATTTTCATATGCTCATGGCTGGTAAGCTCCTGGAAGAGGACAGGATTAGAAAAAGGTCTAAGGAAACAAAGAGCAGAATAAATAGACTGCACCAACCTTCACGTAGTCAACTGCCCTTGGAGAAAAATCACAGGCATAGGCAAAGAGATTCAAGTCTTCTTCTAAAAGTGGGAATAAACAGTTCCCAACCCCACATCCAGCTTCCAACAAAGTCAATTTTTGACCTTCATACTGAGGAATGAGAACACAAAAGTTATAGCACATTACATTTTCACAATAAACACACCAAGCTAAAATGTTCAGTAGACAAAAGTTATAGCACATTACATTTGCATAATAAACACACCAAGGCAAATGTTCAGTTCTTCATGAAGCAGACTAAACAACAGAGCTAGTAAGGAAAAGTTAACGGGCAGTTCAGTGTGAAAAATAAGGCAGTCATAGCACAGTACAGACACTCTGGGCTAACCTCCTCCTCAAATCCCAACTCCTCTTTTGCCCCTGTATTCTATCCTCGGGCAACTCACTTCTATAGCTCTGTGCCTCAATCTTTTTTTTCCTGCAAATAGGAACAACACTAATGCACTTCATAGGGTTGCTATGAAGCTTAACTAAGAGAACAGATGCAAAATTCTTAGAAAACAGTAACAACGAATGGTTCATTCACTACTAAGTAGCTTCAATTTGTCACTAACGTTTACTCTGAATATTTGTTTGTTTGTTTTTTGTTTTTGTTTTTTTTTTTGAGACAGGGCTTCTCTGTATAGCCCTGGCTGTCCTGGAAATCACTCTGTAGACCAGGCTGGCTTCAAACTCAGAAATCTGCCTGCCTCTGCCTCCCAAGTGCTGGGATTAAAGGTGTGCGCCACCACTGCCCAGCTACTCTGAATATTTAATATTTCTAACTTTCAGATTAGCTTTAACTAAGAAGAAAACATTAAGGGGCTGGAGAGATGGCTCTGTGGTTAAGAGAACTTGCTTTTCCAGAGGACACATGTTCAATTCCCTGCATCCATATGGGAACCTACAATTGCCTGCAATTCAAGTCCTAGTGGCTCTGACACCCTCTTCTGACTTCCACAAACAATAGACATGCATATCGTACATAGACATACATGCAGGCAAAACACCCATATGTATAATAAAATAAACAAATCGAAAAAGAGAACCTTAAAGCTCTGTTTTCTATTAAACAGCCCAGACATTGCTAAACATACTTGAAATGAAACAGAACTCTCCCTGGGTGCATTTTGATAGACTTCATAATTTTATTTAGGGTAGGTCAATCAGTAAAGTGCTTGCCACACAACCACCAGCACTCAGGTAAAAAGCTGGGTGTGAGCTGGGCAGGGTGGCGCATGCCTTTTAATCCCAGCACTTGGGAGGCAGAGGCAGGCTGATTTCTGAGTTTGAGGCCAGCCTGGTCTATAGAGCAAGTTCCAGGACAGCCAGCCAGGGCTATACAGAGAAACCCTGTCTCAACCAACCAACCAACCAACCAACCAACCAAACAAACAAACAAAAAAGCTGGGTGCAGTACCCCACTGTTGGAATCCCATTGTAGGAAGGCTCCTTGGGGCTTACTGGCCATCTAGCCCAAGCTAATCTGTATGCCCCAAGTCTAGTGAGAGACCCTGTTTCATAAAAACAAGACAGCTCCTGAGAAATGACACCCAAGGTTCCCGGCTTGGACCACACTCTACATGTAATAAAGGACCCCTCTTCTAGGCATCATAAATGAAGATGGCTCGGGCCAGGAGAAGACCCCAGCCTACCTCTCTACATGATCTTAATTCCTCAAACTCTCTGGTAGTCCAGTGTCTGTCCTTGAAAAAATTAGTACTGTTTCTTTTGTAAAAAAGGTCCCAGTTCTTCTGAGCCTCTTTTTCCAGTTTTTGCTGTTTAAAAGCAGACACCAAAGCTTGGTCTCTTCTCAGTTTCTCCTCTTCTTCAGTGCTAAGGATCCTTGTTTGCAGTCCTTTCCTTTGGAAAGAAGCCATTGCAGCTGCTGGAAACACATTCACTGCTGCTAAAGGTCCTCTGTTCGCCAACCATCTGAACAATGGATGCCGGGACTTCAGACGCAGGGGTTTCTCTGGTGCTGTTTCCCCAGGTGACGTTCCAGCTTCAACAGGATACGATGTTACTTAGGAAAAAAATAAGAGAGAGAGAGAGAGATTCTGGCTAGTGATTCTCTAACAGCCGGCCTGCTTCTCTCCCCATCCAGTTCATCTGAGCCAGGGGCTAGCTATGAAAAGCTGGCCTTGAAGAAGCCCAGGCTGTCCCCTGAATGTACTTCCTCTTGCCTCATCCTCCCGACCACTATCGAGTTCTTTATTACTTCTAGAGTTGGGTTCTAAAGGAGTCTGAGACTCTGGGGGAGAGGTTCCTGGAGGGCTCTTTAAGGCGCTGGGGTCAATTCACTTAACACAAGAGAGATGCTGACTCTACCCAACACCCTGCCCGGGGTCTGGAGAGGTCATAAAGACCAAGACAGTCTCTACTGCACAGAGCTTACTACACTCAGAGACCAGAACTCTCACGGACTGGACTCCCAATTCAAATCAGATGAGTCAAGTATTACAAGGAATAGGTTTAGTTGGGACAAAGGAACGCATCCAGGAGTTGACTGAAAGAATGTGAGAAAAAAATTTTTCATCAAGGTTCAGTACCCGTGGAAAATGTGACTTCGAAACAACGGCCACAACCGCTCTAACTGAAAGCGAGGAGACGATTACCAGACAAACAAGGGTTCGCGGTGGGTGAAGGAGAGGCCGGAGTTTCCGGTCGTACCCATAAAATGAAGGAAGCGTCGTCGGCCAAGAACTGAAATCCTCTCACCGCAACCATGGAGCGAAGTAGGGGGAAGGACCGAGTGACGGGTGGCTGAGGTCCCGAGAACCGTCATCTCTTTCTGGACCTTCGGATAAACTAGGCCGCAAGGGTCTCGGACATGTTCAGGGACATTCATACCTACATTCAAACCCGTGTTCACTCAGTTCCCCACGCTCTGGGCTCCCAGTCATCGGTTCACAGGGTCACCAGCAAAGAATAGGTCAGGGCACACTCACCCGTCAGTCAAGCCCAGGCGTCAGGGTAGAATCTTCTAGCCGAGGTGTAATCCTCCTTAGACCAGACCAGAAATCGCCTAGAACTGTGGGTTGCAGTTGTTCCGGGGAGTTCTCTCTCCATGGCACTGCCCCCGCTATTTCCGTTGGGGAAACGGAAGTCCCTCCCCAATGCCGGAACTGCAGCGGCCTTACTTCCGCAGAGTCTCTCCAGACGCGGAGTAGATTGGTTTCCGGGCTCGGGTGGGCGCGGACTTGGTTCAGTGCGCGCTCCGCAGCTGTGTCCCGGGAGCGCAGTCCTGCGGGCTGCTCGCGCGGGGATCTGGGACTGCGGCCGCGCGAGGAGAGCGCCGATCCGGGTGCCAGGCAAGTGCAAGGCCATGAACGGCACGGCGAACCCGCTGCTGGACCGTGAGGAGCACTGCCTGCGGCTCGGGGAGAGCTTCGAGAAGCGGCCGCGGGCCTCCTTCCACACTATTCGCTGTGAGTGAGCGCCCCTCTAGGTTCACTTCGGGCTCCCTGGCCACCACGTGCCAGCCCAGAGTCTCCTGTCTAATCCCGGCTCTCTAAAGCGTCACTTTCCTTACCTCTCATCCCAGATCCTCTGGAACTTCTGTTTTGTTTTGTTTTTTTTTTAACTTTCAAATCGCTTCTCCCAAACCAAACCTCTGGTTGCTGCCAACTATTCTTTTACCTTACAGTCTCAAATGCTATTTCAGAAGGTCATAGCCCCTTTATTTCAAAATTCCCCTTCCCAGCTCTTATGCCAGACTTTATTCCTTTGTAGCGATGCCCCCTTTCTCCTCCCTTGTATCCCCATTCTCTTTGTCGAATTATTCCATCAGGGCTTTTGCCCTGGAAAAGCCTTCCCGTTTGCCACGAGCGTCTTTTACTCCATTCCTTTCCCCTTGCTCTTGGTCTCCCAGAGCCAGGGAATCTGCATTCATCGTGCCACCCATAAGGTTTTCTCTTCCTCTCTGCTTCTTTTCACACTGATTTTGTTGTTGTTGCTGTTCGAGACAGTTTTACACTAGGTGATGCTGGCCTAGAAGTCACTATATAATTCAGGCCAGCCCTGAACATGCTGCAGTCCTCCTGCCTCAGCCTCCGTAGTGCTGAAAATATGGACCTGATCCACTATACCTAGCTGAGATTAATGTCTTTAAGTCACCTACATCACCTTGACTTCTGGGCCAACTCACTTGTGGTTGAAGAATAAAATTATAGTTCGTGAATCTGGCATAAGTTAAAGCCTGGCCTATGTTTGGAAAATGAAGACGGCAGCATAAGGAATGTGGAAATAGTCATTATGTTGGGCCCTTTCTACATGATTATAGACTCGGAGAGGGGTACTTCCACTGTGTGTCCTGAGTCAAGACATGACTGACCAAGTACATCCCTCTGTGATTCACAGTCTTTGGGTTTCCGGTAGCATTAGTATGGGTTAAGACCTGCTTTGTCATGGGAGCTAGTCGATGTGACTCAACACACAGGCGGGGGGTGTGTTAGATATTAAAGTTCCATCTTTGTGTGGCCTCTTGTCACGCAGGCACATCTGTGCTTTGCACTGACAGCAGACCCAGCTGTTGCAGAGAGACAGTATTGGGGAAATGATAAGATTGTCATTTCCCAGTTGACTAATTTTTTTCCTCCACAGAAGGGCAGTATAAGTTTGAGTTTGATTCTGCACATGTGCCCCTGGCCTGCCGTTTGAGTCAGATATGGGGTTAACATGAAGTAAAATGACTCTTCCTGTTGTGTACGTGTAAATTACAAGAACAAAAGCAGGGTAACTTCTGGAGTTCACCAGGCTGCTTCTGAACATATCCAGACTTTTCCCCCCCACCAAAATGAGAACATGAATGTGGAACGTTCTTCTTTTTTTGTTTTTTTGTTTTTGTTTGTTTTTTCGAGACAGGGTTTCTCTGTGTAGCCCTGGCTGTCCTGGAACTTACTCTGTAGACCACGCTGGCCTTGAACTCAGAAATCCGCCTGCCTCTGCCTCCCAAATGCTGGAATTAAAGGTGTGTGCCACCACCGCCCAGCTGGAATGTTCTATTTTTGAACATTTCTGTGCAAAAAGAGGTCAACCTCATGTGGCCCCCTGTGACTCATGTAGGATTTATAGTCAAGAATGTTTGCTGTGTTGCTTTTATATACACAGGTCTAATAATTACCTTATTATGGATGGGTGCGATGTTAATTATTTACCTGTCACTTGGAAGAAGGGTTGCCTTGTATTAACATAAGAGTATGTAAGTTTCAGAGAGTATATAAGTTTCAGCTCCCTACACTAAAATGATAGTATAGTTGAAGGCTGTGTATGTAGAGGTGTTTCTGAGTTGATAACTATTGGATGAGAGCATTTGGGACTCATTATACTATGAATAAAGTATATTAATTTTTCTATGATGAAGCCTTTTAGAATTTCAAATGGTGGGGCAGGGGAGTTGGTTCAATCTGTGAAGTCCTTGCTATGAAAATATGAATATCTGAGTTGGAATCCACATAAAAGAGCCACAGAGTAAACAGTTCCAATCTCAGTGCCAGGGATATTGAGACAGAAGGATTCCTAGGGACCCACCGGCCAGCTGGCTTTGCCTGTTCAGTGAGTTTCAGGCTAATGAGACCCGGTCTCAGAAAAACACGACAAATAGTACCTAAGAGATTATCTAAAGCTGTCCTCCATAGGTACCTGCAGATATTTGTATACATATGCCTATGCACATACAGGAACACACACATAAAGGAATCCTCAACTGTTTTTATTTAATCTGAATTAAAATACCAGAGAAGTCTTCATTTCAGCCACCCAGTGGGAAATATCCATTGTTTCTTTTTAGATGATTTTAAGCCAGCATCGATAGACACTTCCTGTGAAGGAGAGCTCCAGGTTGGCAAAGGAGATGAAGTCACCATCACACTCCCACACATCCCTGTAAGTTGTTTCCCATTTTGGTCTAATGTTCAAATTTCCTTCTGTTTACTTATTTTTTTTATTTTTTTAGATTTTTAAAGAGCTAACATAAGTAAAAAAAGGATTTAGGAGTCAGGTGGGTTCTTACTCATGTGTCTCGGGGCTTGGTTCAAGGTAGTTCTTTGTCTTTATTCCTGACTACCTCTCTCTGTCCAATATATAGTATAGTAGGCAAGGTTCTGTCTAGACAGTGGCCCCTTTGCTAGACATATATAACATTTATCCCAAGCAGTTCTGGAGAAAAGGACCCTGTGTGTCCTGCGTAGCAATTGCAGCTCCTGAACATAGAACAGCCAGAAGGCAGGCCAGGAGCCAGAGTGACATCTCTATATTTAGTAAGGGATCCAGTGCAGGCTGATGGTCCCGGGCAAGAACCAAAGTTTGGAACACTCAGCTAATTTAGGGGTGAAGAACTCATTTAAAAGCTGCACCAAAGACTTTGTAATGTAAGGCTGTCTTCAGGGCAGCACTTTGAGTCTGGGGGGTGGTAGCTCATTGATAGAGGCATGCATGAGGTCTTAGGGTCAACCCCCAGTTCAGCCAAAGGAAACCAGAAAGGAGACCTTGTGTTTGTGCTCACGACACTCTGGACTAGGGAGAGGCTTGAGGGAATGAAGGACTCAAGCACAAGGACCGGAGTTTGGGTGCCTCAGAGCCCATGTAAAAAGCTGGGCAGATGTGGCAGCTGCTGGTGAGCCCACATTTACGGAGGCAAGGACATGGTGTCCCGGGGCAAGCTGGCTAGCTAGACTTAGATTCAGCAAAAGACCCTGCCTCAAAAAAAGAAAAGTGGAGAGTGATTGAGGAAGGTGCCTGGTGTCAGCTTTGGGCTTTTAGGTGCTTGTATATACATACATGCACCTGTACATATTCCTGCCCATACACAGAAAACTCGTGTACATGCATGCACCACACACACACACACACACACACACACACACACAGTTTCTTAGTACATGTCACAGCTCTGTCCTCAAACACAGAAAGTTCTGTGACTGGTGACAGAATGATGCAGACTGCAGCAAACCTGGAAACCCTTGAGCAGAGGAAATGGCCTTTTCATTTGAACTCCTGTTTTATTACGTGTGGTCCATGGAAGATTACATCATCTCCCATTGGACCTTAATTTCCCAAGTGAGAAACAAAGGGGTTAGGTGCATGGTCCCTAAGCTCCCTTCAGATCTAAGTTTCTACTGTGCAGATAAGGGGCTGAAGAGCCAAGCAATTTAATTTGTTGTTTTGTTTTGTGCTTTTATAAAATCCGAACAACAAATTAAATCTTATATTTAACAAATACTAAGTCAATGTCCAATGTACTAGCCCATTACTAGGCCCTAAGAATTAACTCTAAACCAAATGAGTACATTTTCTGACATTGTGCAGCTTAGGGTCTGGAATTTAAATATAGGAATATATAGTAGTTGCTGGATACAATGCTTTCCTGTAATCTTAGCCTTTGAAAGGTGAAGCAAGGTGATTGAGAGTATAAGGCTAGCCTGGGCTACATGAGATCCTGTTTCAAAACCAACCAAATAAACACTTGTGGAAAACCAGAGAAGAGTTATTTGAACTTAACTGGAGGTTGAATAATTTAGACAGTGCCAAAATATAGCAGGCAGGCCAGTTAAAGCCATGAGGCAGGAACAAGAGCTTCTTCCTAAAGACCACAGACCCCAGAGATGGGTGGCGGAGTCAGGGGCCTGCCTTAAAGATGTCATCCTTTGGCTTGAGAGCAGCATGGGAGCTGTTGAAAGGCTCGGGGTGATGACTAACGTGGCTAGTTTCCACTCACCAGGCTAGTGGGCTGGCTACCCTTGCCTGAGGGGGAAGCCCTGGGCTCTTGTATTACAAAGAAATACAAAGATCACTCCCTGCTCTAACCAGTTAGAATAGCTCTATGTAGTGTAGGACAAGGTTAATTGTCCTCGGTTTGTGCATTACTATTCTTTGAAATATTTCTCTACATTCTTAAAGTTTTATGCTATATTTCTTGACTACCTAAAACCAGGTGCTTACTATAACTCCTGGAAAGCTAGAGGAGTAAGACCGAGATGAGTCCTCTGCTCTTTCTGAGTGGCTCTGATGAAGGATTCGATGAAGCCGTGTCCTTGGTAAAGGTGGACTGTTCATAGCTGGTGTATTTATACTTATACTTCTGTGGCCAACAGGGGTCCACACCACCAATGACGGTGTTCAAAGGGAACAAACGGCCCTATCAGAAAGACTGTGTGCTCATTATTAACCATGACACTGGAGAGTATGTGCTGGAGAAGCTCAGCAGCAGCATTCAGGTCAAGAAGACAAGGTATGGCCGACTTCCGTGTCCTCCCTTCCTCTTGCACTGTAGGGATCAAAACTAGGGTCTCATGTGCTGAGAATAGCCTTAAGTGTTTCTAAATCTTTGTGGCATTTAGTCCAGTTTTATAAGGATATGAACATCTGCTTGCTCATAGTGTTCAGTCAGTAATATTAGCTACTCGTGTCTCAGACACATCAATAAAATATACGTTTTTCTCGAATACAGTAAAAAGAAATAATGCTTTTGAGATCTAAAACATGAAGTCATTGGGGAGAACAGGGTATTTATAATTGAGCCAATTTTGTCAGGCTCATAACTGCTCTTATACTATCAAGTAGGGGATTCAATTTATATGTATAGGCTTAAAATTACAAAACAGAGCCAGGCAGTGGTGGCACACGCCTTTAATCCCAGCACTTGGGAGGCAGAGGCAGGTAGATTTCTGAGTTTGAGGCCAGCCTGGTCTACAGAGTGAGTTCCAGGACAGCCAGGGCTACACAGAGAAACCCTGTCTCGAAAAACCAAAAAAAAAAAAAAAAAAAACCAAAAACTTAAAAACAGTAACAAAAGAACTTTCCTAATTTTTAAAATAGTGAACTTTTGGGTTCATTCAATGTTAGAGTTTATTTGAAAGTCAATACATTATATAAACATACTGTAATATAATTATTATAAGATAATGACTAAGGTTCTTGTCGGGGAGGGTACTAGGCAGATGCAGAGCTTTGCACATAATATGCGAGTGCTCTTACCACTGAGCTAAATCACAAGTCCACTAAATAATTTCATTAATTTATTTATATATTTACACCCCAGTCACAGTGCCCCTCTGTCCTCTCCTCCCATTCCTCCCCTCCCCGCTCCTTTTCACAGAACACTAAGTAGGTTTTTAGAGACTATTACAACTTGATATCTGTTTCTGTTTTTCTTTCACTCATTTCTCTAGAAAAGGAAACAGCTCCCATTTATTGAGATTACCATGGGCCAGTATGTTTTAGGTGTAGCACACTTAATCTTTACCTGTAATCTTAGAAAAGTGCTATTCTCTTGGAGAGTGGGGATTATAGAAGTTGTGATTTATCTAATTTGACTGCTAGAGCTAAGGCCTCACCTCAGGAGAAGTGCCCATGGTACTTGTTTCTGTCCTATCCTTTGTTGGTTTGTATCAGGGCCTGTTTTAAACATGCTACTCCTGGGATACCCATTTGCACTCCGTTCTCTGTCTACTCTGTGATTTGGGGACTATCAGCATACCTCCTGGGTACTTGTTATGCTCGCAGAATCTCAAGACTTACTAGGTCAGAACCTGCAGAGACCTCTAGGGAATTTGTGTAGATGCTTAGCTAAGAAACATTAGGCTAATTCATAATCCAGTTTATCCAGAAACTTGTATATCTATTATTACAACTTTATATTGAATTTAAGTCATAGTGTGATACTTTCTTGTAAAAATGCTTAGTCACATTATGTCTGTGTTTTATCTCCTTGCTGAGCTTAGATGTGGCACATCTGTAATCTCAGCTCTTGGAAGGCTATGGCTAAAGGATCTTGAATTCTAGGGTGTACATAGGTGAGCGCCTTGCAAGCAGAGGGTCATTTCACTGACCCTGCATCACTGGTGCGTAGTTCAGTTCTGGGATGCAGTAGACATAGGGATGTTGAATGCATTCTCATGGTGAAATTAAACAATTAGATTTTCAGTCACCTTGAAAGAATATTGGTTCTCCAGATGCTGCCTGTTTGCTTGGTCATCTTGAGAAATACTGTTTTGCCTCTTGATTTGATGTCTATTTCAGAGCTGAGGGAAGCAGTAAAATCCAAGCTCGAATGGAGCAGCAGTCCACTCGTCCCCCACAGCCATCACAGCCGTCACAGCTGCCCCCTCCACCTCCACCCATGCCCTTCCGAGCCCCGACGAAGCCTCCAGCAGGACCCAAAACTTCTCCCTTGAAGGATAACCCCTCACCTGAGCCCCAGCTGGATGACATCAAAAGAGGTAGAGAGCCAGAGCCAGAGCCAGAGCCGGGCCATTGTATGGGGTGGGCAAGGTGCTCTCGAGGAGCTCAGAGAGCTCGCTACCTACCATACAGATATCTCAACAGAGATCCCTGCTCTGGAGCTTGTGAGGACCGAGACTTTCTCATGGACATCATTGGACGAGAATGAGTCCATGCATGGTGGCTTGAATGTAACTGTCTTCTTAGAAGCTTAAGGTTTAAATAAGCGTTACTATCAACCAAAGCTTTACAGGACTGTAAAGTGCATAAAGAATATCCTATGTGTGTTGCTTCTGGGCTCATCTGCTGATCAGTGTGTGCAAATTAAGCACTTTACTAAGGGAATGCCACAAATGCCAGGGTTAGATGCTCTTTGCTGACTCAAAGCATGTAATCCTGAAAGGCCGAGGCCAATGGGTGAAATCTGGTCCAGAAGGACTTAGAGGTCTGCCTTGGGCCTTTCCTTTGCAGACTTGAGACAAGCTTACCTTGGCTTTTGTCCTATATGGTAGATTGTTCTGGTCCTCCTGACTCTCAGGCATTATGGGGCTAAGCATAGTTCACATTTATAAGGTTTATGGAACAAAAGCAATCCCTAGTAGAAAACAAGAGGAGTTGAAGGCTTGTTCCTGAGAGTTTGCCTTTGTTACTCTATAGAAATCTGCCTTCTCGTAGACACAGTCACCCTGAGTTTTGAACAGTTGTGGCACCTCTTAACTATTTTCCCTCTCTGATTCTAGAAAGCTATTGTGGAAGTTTCCACTGTAGTATAATGGGAATTAGGCCAAGAGTGGCCTGGAGCCATCTAACACCGTAGTGATGTTTGGACAGGAAAAATCTATGGCTGCATTGTTAGTCCTACAGGTATTCAGGGACATTGGATTGGTTAGGGAAAACATGGCTTTTTCACCTCTGGTAGACATCCACAAAGAATGCAGGACGAACAGAGCCATGATCAAATATGTGAGAGTCAAAAAGAGGGTGTGGCATTTCACCATGTGTCCTACCTTGCCAGGGCTTCTTTGGGAGTCAGAAAGGACTCAGGGTGACTCTGGCTGTCCAGCCTTAGCTCTGAGAGTCTGTTGACGTCGATCTCATTGTTGTTGAGCAGGTGCGATGTTTAGTACTGTCAGCTTGCAGGTTCTGAAGTCCCTGGTGATGTGCCTCTTGGCTCTCCTGTGAGGGCTTACTTAGCCTTTGGGCATGCTTTGAGGGATGGTCTGGATTAGACTGAGGAAGATGCACACACGCGTGCAGCACCATTCCCTGGATGTGAGTCCCTGGCGTGAGCAGAGGCTTCAGCTGTCTCTCTTCAGTCTCAGGCTCCTACCTCTGTGGCATCCCTTATAGGCTGGACTGGAACTGTGAGCCACAATAAATCCTTTCTTCTGCCAGAGTTTTTAATCTCAGTGACGGAGAGAGAAACAAAGACAGGAGCATCTAAATAAGTCCTTAGACTTCCAACTGCTAGATAAACGCTTTTCTATTCTTTTTCTCTTACTTGGGGTTTTATACAATAATTCATATTTGTTTTTGTTTTTTTGTCTGTGACAGGTCTTGCTCTGTAACGCAGTCTGCTCTTGAACTCAAAGTCTTCCTAACTGCAGTGCCCAACTGCTAGGTTAGAGCACACACCACACCCAGATCAAAGTATTTAAGGGACTAATGAATAACCCTGATGTGTTTCTTACACAGAAGAGTCATTCTAAAACAGGCATTTTGTTTATTTTGGTGAATTCAGTATTCCCATCAACCCTAGAGACAGAGTAGGTCTTCTTGTTGGTTTTGGGGGTTCCCCTGCTGCAGTTGGTTCATCTCATAGTTGTGTCGTTGCAGAGCTGAGGGCCGAGGTGGACATTATTGAGCAGATGAGCAGCAGCAGCGGGAGCAGCTCTTCCGACTCTGAGAGCTCCTCAGGAAGTGATGACGACAGCTCCAGCAGCGCAGGCGAGGACAATGGCCCAGCCTCTCCTCTGCAGCCCTCACACCAGCAGCCCTACAACAGCAGGCCTGCAGTAGCCAACGGGACCAGCAGGCCCCAAGGAAGCGCTCAGCTCATGAACACGCTCAGTAAGTGTGCCCTCCTTTGGTGCCTGAGGGTCATATGCAGCCTCATTTGCCTTGTGCTAGAACCTATCAACTATAGGTGGTTAGGGCAAAGGAAAGGGTTTGATGAAGACAAACTGGGGAGGCCCAAAACGCCCAGTCTTTTCATTCTTTTTCCTCTTACTTGTGACTATGACTTCTGCCAAGTGCTTAAACTTGGTTGTGTAGGCTCTTCAGTTTTCCATATACCAGGTTTAAGATATGCCTCCATTGCCCATCTCCTAGCCTTTAAAAGTTAATTACTTCTTTGGACACCTCCTAGCCTTTGGCAAGTGAAAAGAAGGAGTGTTGTCATGTTTGGGTAGCTATTCCTCCATTTGATATAAAACAGAGGAAAGCCAGAATAAAGTTGGCTTTGTTTCAGAGTGGGCCAGCTGTGCTCTCTCCCTGGAATCTTCCATGGTGAATAGTCTCCCTCCTGGTAATCTTCTTTGAGGAGCTAGAAGGCCTGGCAGCAGAGGTGGGACTGCAGACCTCGTTAACCCTGCAGTGTTGCCCGGACAGTCATTAATAGTCTCAGCACTGTGGACATTCCAGGCTGGGTACTTCCTTCCTTCAGGGCTGTGCAGTACCTTGGAGGATGTGTAGGGTGTGCCTGACCTCTACCCACTCAGGCACTGCCGATCCTTCCACCTGCTAACCTCAGGCACCTCAGCAGTGTGCCTGGTGTGCCCTATCTGCGGTGTAAGTTGAGGTCCAGGTAGAAAGTCTGTCCTTACAGTCAGAAGAGTAAGTCCTTGGGATGGGGATGGGTCCTCTGAAAGGGTTCCAGGAACAGAGAAAAGCTGGGCTAGAAGTTAGAAATACAGACCTTCACTTTCATCCAGCTGATATCAGCTGAGATTCTTTTGTATACATTTCTGTTATGTGAGCTTAAAGTGTCAAGTCCTTTGAAATCCTAGGTACCTATATCCCAAATAAGAAACTGGAGTTTCCCTAAGGGCTGACTAGTTCAAACTTGAGATTTAAAGTAATATTAATACCTTGGACAGCGATGGGCAGAGAGGACATTGGATTAGTGTACTACAGATGTAAGTAGCACTCAGCTTCCATAATGGGATGCTTCTTCCTTAGCTCTTTTGGTATTTGGGATGGTGGCATAGTACCAGACTGGCCTTGAGTTTGTGATCCTCCTGCCTCAGCCTCCTTGGTACTGAGATTATAGGCATGAACCACCACACCTGGCTCTACTTAGCTTTTTTTAAAACAACTTAATGAAGCTGCAGAGATGGCTTAGGGATTAGAAGCACTTGTCCTTTCAGATGACCTGGGTTCAATTCCTAGCACACACATGGCAGCTCACAACCACTCCAGTTCCAGGGGATCCAGCTTCTTCTTACCTCCAAGGGTACCAGACACCACACTGTGTAGACATGCATGCAAGCCAAACTCTGGTATGCATAAAATAAAATAATCTAATTATAAAGCAACTTCATGTGAGCTAGTCTGACAAATGCTGTATGTTATTTACTTTTTTTTTTGCCATTTGTGAACATATTTAAACCTGTTTTGCTGCTCCTCTTCAGTACTAACAGGCGGTACCCGACTGCTTTGCACATGATGAAGGTGCGGTTGCACCAGCCTTCTCCAGGAGCCAAATAGGTTTTTCTGCCTAATAAATTGGATTAGCAAAGTTTTTTTGTTTTTCATTTTTATTTGTTTGCTTTTTAATTTTTAAATTATATTTATTCTTTTTTATCTTTTGTGTGTTTTGACTGCCTATGTGTTGCTCCACATACATTGATGCCCGAAGAGGCCAGAAAGGGCATTGGACCCCCTGGAACTGCTGTTATAGATGGTTGTAAGCCACTAATGTAGGTGCTAGGAATCGAACCTGGATTCTCTGCAAGAGCAACAAGTGCTCTTTATCTTTGAGCCATGTCTCCAGCCCTGATTAACAAGCTTTTACTGTGATGTGATAGCTGAGCAGCCAGCCAAAGAATCTTAAGGAAGTCTTGGTATTTTAAGAGAAGGCAAAATAAAGCATAATAAAGTGTAGTGAGTTACGTTACAGGTAGAGCCCAGGGCAGTGGAGAGGCAGCGGAGCCACGGAAGTCGCTAATGGCCAGTGGCCGTGCTTTCAGTTTGACTTTGTTTTCTTTCATAGGAAATGACTTGCAGCTAAGTGAGTCTGGCAGTGACAGTGATGACTAGCATCAGGCTTTTGAAATCTGCTTTCTGGTACGCGAACATGCTGCAAGACCCAGCTCCGTCTGCCGGGACCACACGCCATAGGACGATGTTGCGAATCAGAGCCAATAGGAGTTAAGGCCTGGAAGCACTCAGATACTCAGTCTTTAACTTGGTGGTGGTGGGTGAATTTCTCATGTAATTTTTGAACAATCTCTTGATTCAGAGTTTAAGTATATCTATAGGAGAACTAACAGAATTCTGTTTTATTTGGTTAACATTGTTAATGAAAAACAGACCAATGTACCCTGGTCTAGGACACTCAAAGTTCGTATCTTCATAGGCCAGTAATTCGGCTGGGTGCTCTTTATCAGTAAAATATAAGTCTTTTAAGGACATGGAAAGAAAAGAGATCCTCAAATTGTGTCATAAGATACATTAAGACCACTTTACAGTGTTGATACAAAGTGGTAAGGAAGTTTTTTGTGACCTAGTTTGACAAGACCATAGAAGTTGGCCTTGGCAGAGCCTTTGGGTCAGTTGAGGTGTGTGTGTGTGTGTGTGTGTGTGTGTGTGTGTGTGTGTGTGTGTTTAGATCCAATAGCTCAGTCCAGCACAGCTAGGAAAAGGGAAGCACACAGCAGCAGGCTTGCTCACTCCTTCCTCTTTGGAATTACACTTGCTGATTTCAGATTCTTTTGCATGGAACTTTCTGTTGGATTCCAAAAGACAGAAAAGCATTGATGGCATTCAACTTGGATTCAGACTCAGGCAGTTCCAGCACATTCAAGGCAGAGTGAGCAGATTGAACAGCCACCGCCGTGCTGACACACATCCTCAGCTCATCTGAGGCTTTTGCTTTCATGCGAATCCATCCCTAGGTTGTTCTTCATTCCCAGGATGTTAGCAGAGGGTAGGAATCAAAGAGGGATGTAGTGAAGAACCTCTAAGCACATTCACCAGCAGCAAGCCTCCACAGATGAGAATCCAGACAGGAGTTGGGGAGTATAGGACAGGCTTCAAAGCTGTTTGCTTTTGTGCCACTCTTTGTGCCTGACTCCCAGCCTGAGGGGGTATTTTTATAGAAAAGAATCACAAGATTGCCTTTTGCTGTGTGCCATTTCCAAATAAATGTTCTTGCTGGAAAATGGTCACTAGTCAGTGTTCCACATTGAGGAAGTGTGTGGTGACTTGTGTGTCGCTGCCCATCTCTGTAGTCTGAATGACTATATCCTAGGAAATCCCTATCTTCCCTTTAAGACATTAATAATACTGTTCTTTCCTCGGGTTTCTCTGCTTACCACTTTCCTCCTGCACTAGTGGAGGAAGGT
The DNA here is from genome assembly GCF_008632895.1 of Mastomys coucha. Classification (NCBI taxonomy): domain Eukaryota; kingdom Metazoa; phylum Chordata; class Mammalia; order Rodentia; family Muridae; genus Mastomys; species Mastomys coucha. The sequence goes on from NW_022196915.1 coordinate 18,089,109, forward strand.
GGTCTGGACCTAAAAAGGAACTGAATAGTCCATGGTGGGGCCTTAGGTCATATAGGCCAACTATGTGGTCCACGCACCATATAGATCCACTGATCCACAGAGACTGGAGTGAGCTGAGATGGGCTAGGGGCCATTGCCCAGCAGCACACCTGCACCTCTGCACAAGCTCAGATGCAGAGTGTGCACTGGTACCTGGTGCTTAGTCTTGGCCCACTGGGAGATGCTCGGTGGATCCAATGCCAGGTGGGAACCTATTTATAGCAAACTGATAATTGCTTTATAATTCTTTGGTAATGATAGCTCAGGGAAGGTGAAGGTTATGACTGGGTGACTTGAATTGTCACTAGATGTGGGGATTGAATTGTTTTACTGCTTGTAACCTGTTCAGACTGTGGCAGGTTCCAGGAACTTGAACTAAAAATGCCTCTTTAAGTCTTCCCTTGCCCCGCTTTTCTCCAAAAGCCTTGGTTTGTGTTGGCATGCTAGTTGGTGACTGTTGCCATAGGAGGTACTTGCATGTGGCACTGGCTTTGATAAATCGAGCTTTCTGTGCCTCAGACTACCCAGTCACCTGGCTTACCAGCAACACATGTCATTCTGTAGATGGCTCCAGTTTTTGCTCTCTGCACAAATCCTTTGGTGGTTCTTTCCACTTCTCCCACCAGAGTAAGAAAGCTATTTTTGGAGATCCAGAATGTAGCCTCCCAGATGGCTTCTCAGGGGTATCCTTGTGCCAACCAAAGGACTCCCTCCCTTCCTGTCCCTGTGCCTTTGCTGTTCCCTCCTCTTCACCCGCTCTAAACCTCTCTCTAGAGCTCCTCAGACACTATTTCACCAACTCTTCATTTCTTTCAACCTATGTGTACGCCCTGGTGTACATACAAACTACCATTCTACCTGGTCTCTGTTGGTATTAGCGCCTCAAAAGCAGGGGCTGTCATCATGGAACTAGACATGCAGGTGCTCCTACTCTGGTTGGGGAAGATACGGAGACAACTACTAGTTGAAGGATGGAGGGTAAACAGAGAAACATTCCAGGCATTGAGACAAAGCTAGAAATATACCCATGAAAGTCTCTACTGAATCTGTAAATTACCTTTTATTTGCTCTATGCAATGTTCACTTGGGTGAGTTGGAAAGACTAATTCTACAGAGATGCCATGGAAATCCTTTGAAAAACATTGGGAAAATGCAATACAGATGAACTAGAGATTTGTATAATGCCACTTGTTAGCTTATTTCTATAGCAGAATAATTTTCTCTGTGGGTGATGTGCTGTAGTAATAGGGAAACTTGAAAATTCCAAAGTCCTTCCCTTTTTTGAGAGACTGGTTTTGTGTGTGTGTGTGTGTGTGTGTGTGTGTGTGTGAGAGAGAGAGAGAGAGAGAGAGAGAGAGAGAGAGAGAGAGAGAGACAGGAAGAGAGAGGGAGGAGAGAGAGATATTTATTAATTATTTTAAAAGAGAATTATTTTGTAGATGTGTATTAAGTAAGAACAGCCAAACTGGATCTTTCCACTTGGCAAGAAACATAAACTTTTTGAAACTCAGGCCTTAACCAGTAGCTTGGAAGACCAACTTAAGTGTTAGGAACTGTGTGTTTTTGTTTCCTGTTATTTCTGTCTTAGATTCCTTGTGTCCTTTAATGATATTTAAAATCTTGTGCCTAAAAATTTATTTTGCTTAATTCTGATGTAGACATGCATGTTTACATTTATATAAAATATTTTCTGTGTAGTTTCCTCTCTTTCAAGATGAATATATTTAAATAAAAATGAAGGTCAGCAATATTCTGGATGTCTTGGGTTTTTTTAGGCTGAATATCTATGTGAAATAGAGTTAAGAATCCTTTGTGTGTAAGTCTAATGCATTTACTTGGTTCTTTTTCATTTTTGTGTCATGAAGGGCAGATTGGGGGGGTGGGCAATGACTGGATTGTAAAAAAATAAAATTAAAAAAAAAAACGGTATAAGGGTCATGGGACTGGAGAGTTGGCTCAGCCATTAAGAGTGCAAGCTGCTGTTCCAGGGGAACTGAGCTTGATTCTGAGCAGGGCAGTGAACAGTTATCAGGAACTCTAGCTCCAGAAGATCAAACACTTTCTTTTGGTCCTGATTCATACTGTGTACACGTGATGCTTAGACATATATGTACATGAAAGCAAAACACTCAAAACTTCAAAAAAAGGATGAAGTTTGGGTTTGCATGAAGTGAGTGGCTAAGATCTTTTGGTAGTCTCTTCCCCTATATATTTCAAATTGAGCAACTAGTCACATACCAAAACGTCTTCACAGAGCTGAGGAAATCAGGAGAGACCATAGTGCCCACAGTTACTGCAACAGAACAAGACCTATCTATGTGGGAAGGGCTGCACACAGCAGCTCTCCCTCAACTCCAGGGAAGAGTGGAGGGAGACATGTCCCATTTAAGGGAGGGAAATGTAGTAAGTCCATGCTGTAGAATTGAAACCTGTCCCCAAAGCTCCCTCACCCCTGTAAAACCCAGTACACTGCAGAGCCCCTTAACATTTAACATTCCCTTATGTGGGGAGTGTGGTACGGGTTCCAGGCTAGGAATTTGGCAGAGAGCGAGAAGTAGCCTAAGTCTCAAGTGTGTACCCACTGAGTCTCTGGGTCTCAGACCTGCTCTACCTTACCAAGCTTCCTGGCATGGTTTTACCATCCCACAAGGTAGGATCAAGCAGGGAGCTAAAATGGAAGATCCCAGATCCCCAGCATCTCAGAGTGTGAATCTTGTCAGGGCTATCTCCTCTTCCATTCTGCAATATACAAACCTTACAAGCAGCACATAGCTCTGTAGAGACATTCATATGGAACGTGGAAGGTGCACAGATCAATATGAATATCATAGACTTTCTCTATGTCATACCAGGCAAAGAAATTCCAGAAACCCTATGAGTAGACCACATTCAGAGATCCCAAGAAATTGTTCTGGCAAGACTTTTACATATCTTTAAGACATGTGTTCATTCATTCTCTATAACGTCTCACTTCTGTGGAGCTTAATATTTGCTGTGTCTACCAACTGGCTCTCTGCCTCCCATCTTAAGCTCTTTGTATCAGTTCCAAACCACAGGAAGAAATCCCCACCTGCCTATGGCATTCTTCTCTTCCCCTGGTCCTGGGACCCTCCCTCCTATAACCTGCCAAGATGGCAAAAAAAAAAAAAAAAAAAAAAAAAAAAAAAAAAGCAATGTCAAGCTGTGTATGTGGACACATGCCTATAATCCCAACACTCAGAAAGCCAAGGCAGACAGATCTCTTTGAGTTCAAGGCCAGCCTGATCTACAAAGCAAGTTCTAGGACAGCCAGGGCTATTACACAGAGAAATCCTGCCTCAACAAACAAACAAAGAATTGCAATGTTCTCTTCATGGGCTTTTTTACTTTTATGAATATGGAGTGTCCTTCCCTGTCTCTTCTGATTAGTTTTGGTTTGAAGTCTATTTTGTCAGATATTAAAATGGATACACCAACTTGCTTCTTGGGCCAGTTTTATTTTGGAATAGCTTTCTAGTCCTTACCCCTGAGGTGATATGAATCCTCTATGTCAAGGTGTGTTTCTTGGATGCAGATCCTGTTTTTCCAATCTATTCTGTTAGTCTGTGTCTTTTTACTGAGGAATTGAGACTGTTGGCATTGAGAGATCTCAATGACCAGTGATTGTTGACTCCTGTTATTTTGTTGCTGGTGATGATGATGGTGATTGTGTGTGTGTGTGTGTGTGTGTGTGTGTGTGTGTGTGTGTGTTTTCTTTTGACTTTGCTGGTTGGAATTTATTTATTCCCCATGTTTTCTTGAATGTAGTTAACCTTTTTAGGTTTGAGTTTACCTTCTACTACCTTCTGTAGGGCCAAGCATAAAGATAGGTATTATTTAAATGTTTTTTATGGAATGCCTTATTTTTTCCATCTATTGTGATTAAAAGTTTTGCTGGTTATAATAGTCTGTATGGCAGTCTGGTCTCTTAGATGCTGCAGCACATCTATTCCAGGCCCTTCTGGCTTCTAGGTTCTCTGTTGAGAAGTCAGGTGCTATTCTACCAGGTCTGCCTTTGTATGTTAATTGGTCTTTTTTTCTTGCCATTCTTTGTATTCTTTGTTCTCCAACAAAGAACAAAGTGTGATTTACCATTAGTGGGATTTGATTGTTATGTGCTCAGGGGATTTTGTTTTCTCTTTGAGTCTATTTTGTGTTCTTCCTGTACCTTAATAGGCTGCTCTTTCTTTAGGCTAGGGAGATTTTTATCTATGATTTTGTTGGAACTATTTTCTGTGCCTTTGACCTGTGTTTGTTCTCCTTCCTCAGTTCCTCTCATTCTTCAATTTGGTCTTTTTGTATTTTCATAGTGCCCAAGATTTCCTGGGTGTTTTGTTCCAGGGGATTTTTAGATTTTTACATCTTCTTTGATTGAGGTCTCCATGTCTTCTATTGTGTCTTCAACACCTGAGAGTCTTCTATCTCTTGTGTTCTGTTAGTGAGGCTTATCTGTGTGGTTCCTGTTTGAGTTCCAAAATTTCTCATTTCCAAATTTCCCTTGGTTTGGATTTTCTTTATTGACTCAGTTTCTACTTTCATATGTTGTAGGGTTATGGGGTCCCACATCCACTCTGCCACAGGGCTGCTGGGGAGTTGGGACACCAGAAGTCAACCATGCTTATCCCACACTGTTGCCAGGCAGGTGTTGGACCACAGGGCAGCCCCTGGACACTGTTCAGGGGTGGAAAAGTACAGTCTGAAGTGCAGGACAGCCAGAACTGGTTTGGGGGTTCCTGGGCCTGTGACAAGGTCAGGGCTGTCTGGTTCTCAGGCTCTTGGATACCCAGGCTCCACTGGATGCCATGGAAGAGCTGACAATGGAGTGGGGGCCTGTGGGCTGGATATAGCCTGGGGCTGGGAGAAAAGGGAAGAGCTCTGGTTGGTCCGAGAGGAGAGTCCTTGGTTTGATGGTGATGGGCTTGAGCTTGGCTTGGTGGTGGCCATGGCTGAGAGTGCAGAGAGGCACTTCTCTTCTATGAGAGATTAGACAGTGGCTCTGTAGGTGAAGGCCTTTTTCATGGCTTCCCACAGTAGATCCTGATGAAAAGAGGCAGTCCATGGTTTTAAGGCATTTATTGACATGGCAGAATATGGATATGTAAAACCACATTCCACTTCTCAGGGAGGGCCTGAGGTTAAATACCTTTTGTAGGGAGGAGTGTCTAGGAAGGAAAGCTTATTGGCTAAATCCTCCAGGCCTTTAGGTACCTCATTAAAATGGAGATCTGTCTTGAACCCATTTAACTACAGGTCACATCCTCTACAAGTGGAGGAGTTTGGGGCTTTGCCCATATGTGACTGATAGCCACAAATCCTTGGGGGGCTGTGGCTAACGACAGGAGCCTGGTGCCTGGGAATCAGGCAATAGCCTTAGGTCAACAGGAGCCAAGCTACCTTTCACGGTCCTACAGTATCTTAAATGGTTTTATTCATTTCCTTACACCGTTTATTTGTGTTTTCATAGATTTCTTTGAGGGATTTGTTTCCTCTTTGTGGATCTCTATCATAGACATAAAGGCTGTTTTAAAGTCTCTTACCTGTGTTTCAATTATTTTTAAGTATTCAGGGCCTTCTGGGCTCTAATGGAGACACATTATCATGGTTCTTGTGTTTTTACACTAGAGGCTGGGCATTTGGGATTGAGAAGTTTGTAATTCTAGGTGCTGATAGTTGATAGCTGGGTGGGCATTTTGTATCTTGGTTTCTGAATCCTCTCTGGTTTTTAGGAGAGTGTGGTAGCTGTGTGTTGCCTGTAGGAAAATATTCTGGAGTCCTGATATACATGATTCTTTGCGGTTCCAGGTAAAATGTGTTTGGGGGTATTGTGACCTGAAAATTAGGAATGGGGATGGGATGGGAGATTGTGGAGGGGCTTTTTGAGAAGGAGGAAACAGAGAGTTCTAGGATCTGTTTAGTTAGTTCTCTGGGAATGGGGGCAGAGAGTGAGGAAGGGCTTCAACAGATGCTCTGCTTTAGAGCTGGGGTGAGACTGGGGGATTGAACTTGAAAGAATGGAGGGAGAAGTGAAGATCTACAGTTCACTTACTTGCTTCCCTGGTCAGAGTGGCCCGTGGATTCCCAGGGAGTGCCTGCTGGAGTTGGAGGCCTGGACAAAGCAATGAGTGGAGGCAGGAATTTTGGAGATGAAGATCTGCATGATCCATTGGAGGGGAATGGAGACTGCAGCAGGTCTGCTGCTGGAGAGATGGGATGAGACTGGAGGATTAATTTAGAGAAGACAGAGAGGTGAAGAGCTCTCTGTCTGCCTGCCTAGCCTGCTTCCCTGGCTGGAGTGCCTATTTGTTTTTTATTTATGTGTTTGTTTGTTTGTTTGTTTATTGCATATGAGTACATTGTAGCTGTACAGATGGTTGTGAGCCTTCATCTGGTTGTTGGGAATTAATTTTAGGATTTTTGCTTGCTCTGGTCAACCCGGCTCACTTGTTCTGGCCCAAAAATATTATAAATAAGTACACTGTAGCTGTATTCAGATGTACCAGAAGAGGGCGTCAGATCTCATGATGGTTGTGAGCCACCATATGGTTGCTGGGATTTGAACTCAGGACCTTTGGAAGAGCAGTCAGTGCTCTTACCTACTGAGCCATCTCACCAGCCCTGTTTTTGTTTTGTTTGTTTGTTTGTTTTAAAAGCAGGTCTCACACTGCTGTATAAGCTAACCTGGAATTCATCATATGACCCAGGCTGGCCTCTAAGTCAATGAATATCCTGCTACAACCTTTTAAGTGCTGAAATTATAGGACCTAAACATCTTTTTAAAAAAGATTTATTTATTTATTTTATGTATGTGAGTACACTGTTGCTGTCTTTAGACACACCAGAAGAGGGCTTTGGATCCCCATTACAGGTGGTTGTAAGCCACCATGTATTTGCTGGGAATTGAACTCAGGACCTCTGGAAGAGTAGTCAGTGCTCTTAAACACTGAGCCATCTCTCCAGCCTGGACCTAAACATCTTAAAAATAACCTCATAGGGGAAAAAGAATATTCTTAGTGCTACAGTAGAAAAACAACATCTACCCCCTGACAGCCAACTTCTCAATAGAAACCTTACCATCCTTGTTTGCTTTCTGTTGCTGCGATAAAAGCCATGACCAAGAGCAACTTGGGAGTTTGGCTTACACATCTCCGTCACAGTCCATCACTGAAAGAAGCCAAGGCAGGAACTAAAGCAAGGTAGGAACCAGGAGGCAGGAAATGATGCAAACAGATCATACAAGACCACTGCTTACTGGCTTGCTCAATGTGGTTTCTTAACAACCAGGGAACAATTGCCAAGGGGTGGTACCTCCCACAGTGGATTGTACCCTCCTACATCAACCATAAATTGAGAAAATGCCCTACAGACTTGCCTATAGGCAAATCTGTCAGAGACATTTTTTCAGTTGAGTTTCCTTCTTCCCAGATGACCCAGTTTGTGTCAAATTGACAGAAACCAGACCAATGCACAGAACAAGAGAAAGTGGCATAAGAAAGACTGGAGACAAAGCTGAGAGCATCTGCCTCTACTCTAGGTGCTCAATAAGCCCTGCAACTGTAGAGGAAATTTAATCCAACAACATGCATGGCTGCTTTGGCAAGGGATCACATCCAAAGATATGATCTGCCCAAAAAGCATACAGTATGATCTGGCAGGAATACAGACACACCCTTAGTACACATCTTCAATCCTAAACTATGTAAGTAAGGTTAGTTTGTAGAAGGAAGCAGCCATGTTTGAAAGTGACATCTAATTGAGGTGCAGACAAAGTGATAAGTTAGAGAAATATTTGGCAGAATGATAGGGTACTCCCAACTCTCACAAGAACGGTACAGGAAGAGAAGCAACTTAAAAGAGCAAGGAAGAGGCCAGGCAGTAGTAGCACATGCCTTTAATCCTAGCACTTAGGAGGCCGAGGCAGGCGAATTTCTGAGTTCGAGGCCAGCCTGGTCTACAGAGTGAGTTCCAGGACAGCCAGGGCTAAAACAGAGAAAACTTGTCTCAAACAACAACAACAACAACAACAACAACAAAAGAGCAGGGAAGAGTGAGTCAGAGATGGAGAAGCGAATCAGTTCAGTCAGTGCAGTGCATGAAGTGCAGGTCAGTAGAGACAGTAGAAGCCAGAGAAAAATAAGGAGCCAGAAGATTAGAACAAATTGTCAGAGTTAGTGTGAGGCCAAACCTAGTCCATCTTGGGACCAGCCTCCATCTTAAGAGAAACTTGACATGTAGATGAACCCAGGCTACACCTAAGTACCAGGAAGGACCCCATGGCTTGTCCTTGGCCCATACTCCAGAGTTACTCCCTATCAACAGTCAATCAAAGATTAGCCTGATTGTTTTAGATGTACTTTCAAACGGTTTGTGATTGTTATGGTTTTGCTTCAGAGTACCCACTTGTCAGCTTACAAGAGTCATATGATCAGATGCTTGCCAGGCTGAAACCTCCTAGTTTGCTCTCCATTTTCTATAAAGCCTTGTCCTGACGAGAGCTCAGGGCTATACCCTCCTGTTTTGAGACAGTGATATGGCCCAAGCTCAAGCTTGAATAAAGAGACCATAGTGCAATTGCCTTAGAATCAGCTCCTTGGTGGTCGTTTGGGGTTCATACGTGCTTCCTGGCACAACAAAGTTTGAGGCCAAGCAGAGCAATTCATTGAGAAACTGAGAAGAGCCAGTTTGAATCAGTCAGCTTGGAGAGGAATTTGAGCCAAAACAGCTGAGCTGAACCAACCAGCCAGAGTTCAGAAAGATTAGAAAGGGTGGGCTTACCCAGTAGTAAGCCTCTGAGACCACAACGACATTTGGTAAATAAAAGACACTTTTACATGTCACTTGGAAGTGGCAGGAAAGCCAGAGGTTTAGGGTCATCTTCAACTGTATAATGAGTTTGAGTTAAGCCTGATATCTTGTCTAAGAGAGAGATATTTCGAGAATTATTCAACGGAGTGAAAGATGTCAAAGGGCTGGAGAAATAGATCAGTAGTTAAGAGTACTGGCTGCTCTTCCAGGGAACTCAGGTTTGGTTCCCAGCACCCACATGGCAGCTCACAACTGTCCTAACTCTAGTCCCATGAGAAATCTAATGCCCTCTTTTGACATCTACAGACAGGTACTGTGCGCACATGGTACATAGATGTACATGCAGACAAAGCACCTACACACATAATAAAATAAAACCCTCAAAAAATTTTAAAGAGATGTCAGTGAGAAGAAAATATTTGTAAAGGTAATAATGCAGGACTGAGCTTGCCCAGGGGTCTAAGGTGTGATGCTGCTCACACAAAGGACCTGAGCCTGACTTCTGCACCCATGTTCAGTAGCTCCTAACTGCATCTAACACCATTTCTAGAGGGATCTGACACTTCTGACTTCCATGGGACCCACATTCACATGTGTATACCTGTGGTGGTTTGAATGAAGAAGACCCCCATAGGCACATAGGGAGTGGCACTATTAGGAGGTGTGGCTGTGTTGGAGTGGGTGTGGCCTTTTTGGAGGAAGTGTGTCACTGAGTGTTTCAAGTGCTCAAGCCAGGTCCATTGTCACTCTGTTCTTTCTGCCTGTGGATTATAGAAGTAGAACTTTCAGCTACTGTTTCAGTACTATGTCTGCCTACATGCCACCACGCTTACCACCATGGTGATAATGATCTAAACTTCTAAACTGTAAGCCAGCCCTAATTAAATGCTTTCCTTTGTAAGAGTTGCTATGGTCATGGTGTTTCTTCAAGGCAATAGAAACTATAGCTAAGACAATACCCACACACAAACCTACATACACATATGTACTTTAAAATAAAAACTAAATAGTTATGCAAACAAATATCCTAATATTGTAAACATAATACATGAAAATTCAACTCCCACAGTTGCCTTCCAATCTCTACACACATAGCTGCCCCCCAATAAATAGCAATATTTTTAATTTAAAAATTTACCCCCCTCTTTTTGTGTATCTCTCTTTTTGCTGGAGATTGAGCCCACAGTCTTATACATACCAAGCAAATGCTGTACTCTGAGCTATCCCACCAGCCTGTTTAAGAAAATATTTTAATTTTCTTCTTGATTTTTTTCTTTATCTATTGATTGTTCAAAAATAAAGTTTTTGGCCAGGCATAGTAGTGCACACCTTCCCAGTGCTCAGGTAGCAGAGGTGAGGGGGATCTCTGTGAGTTGGTGTCCAGAATGCACACTGTTCTTACAGGAGACCTACATGATCTGGAAACTGGGGGCGTAGTTCAGGTGATACTGTGCTTGTCTAGCATGCACAGTGTCCTAGGTTTCATCCCCAGCATCACAGGGGTTTACTTCCAAGATGTGGAAGGTGGTCATAAGGTCAAGAGCATCTTTTGGAGGAGAGTGGAGAACATCATAAGATCAGGACCAAGACAAGGATGTCTTTCCTTACCACTTTTATTCAACATAGTGTTGCAAGTCCTGGTCAGAGTGAGGCATCAAAAGGAGTAAAGACTGATGGGAAAAGAAGAGAGAAGAAAAGGAAGAGAGAAAAGAAGAGAGAAGAATAGAAAAGCTGTCTCTGACTGCAGGTGATGTGATCTTATGTGCAAGTCCTCCCCAAATGTTGCCCAGAACTATTAGAACCGATAAGATGAATTTAACAGAGTTGTGGGTACAAACTCAACACTCAGAAATTAGTAATTAGAAGCACTGCTATACGCCAGCAGTGAATGATTAGAAATCACAGAGGCAGCCCTAGTCACTGAGCTACAGAAAAAAATAGGACTAAATTAACCAAAGATGTGAAAGAGCTCGAAAACAAAACCACACAGCACAGGTGGGGTGGAGGTGTGACAACATGGAAGAGCAATTCTGGTGATGGGTTGGAGGGGTTACATGCTAACATGTCTGTAGTACACAAAGCAATTTACAGATTAAAGATGACAAAGGACAATCCCTGTCAATACATGATGGCATTTGTATCAGTTGCTTTTTCTGTTCCTATGATAAAATACCCTGGCAAAGGCTACTTCATGGATAATGAGTTTACTTTAGTTCACAAATCAAGGTTCTAGTCTATCTTGGAGGAATTCACAGCAGCAAGAGCTTGAGGCAGCTGGTCACATGACATATACAGCCAGAAACACAGAGAGATGATACTGGTGTTCAACTAGCTTTCTCCTAGTTACATAATACAGGAGACGTGCCCATGGGATGTGTGGTACTGTCCCCACTTAGGGTGGGTCTTTCCACCTCAGTTTAACATAATCTAGAAAATCCCTCACAGACATGGCCAGACAGTTGTCTCCAAGGTGGTTCTAGATCCTGTCAAGTTGATGATCAATTATAAACCATCAAAGCCTCTTCATAGAACTAAAGAAAATTCTAAAATGTAAATGGCATCACAAAAAACCCTAAATAGCCTAAGAAATTGTGAACAAAATGAACAGATTAGAAAACTTCAAAGTATATGACAAAGCTATAGTACTGAAAACAGCCTGGCAACTTCTACACTAGAAAGTTTGAGACAGGACAACCACAAGTTGAAAAATATAGTGAGAATTTGTCTCAAAAACTAAACAATATTCCCTTCCACCCAGCAAATAAACTTCACCCTTGCCAGAATATGTCAGTATAAAATAAATCCCTAAGACCAAAATAGAGAGCCTACAAGGAAACCCAGCCTTCTACAGATGGTTGATTTTTTTATTGAAGGACTGAGAACATGCTTTGGAGAAGGGGAAGAATTTTTAATAAATACTGTTGGGGCAACTGGGTCTCCACACATGTAAGAATGAAGCCAGTTACAAAATCATCAATGACAACAGATGTATTAAAGACCTGGAAACACTAGAAGAAAACATTGAGGAGCTGGCTTGGTGGTGAAGCCTGTAGTCTCAGAAAGAGGTAGACGGTGCTTGTTTGTTTGTTTGTTTAAGCATAGGAAATGAAAGCAAAGTAGACAAACAGGGCTATGCAAAGCTGTTGAGGATTTGATTCGTGCTTACATGGGAATTCACATATCTGCTGCAGGTCCCTGCCAACAGTTGGTTTTTTGACTGGTCAATAAAAAGCCAATGGCCAATAGCTGGGCAGGGGGATAGAGGTGGAACTTTTAGGATTCCCAGGTAAGAAACGCAAACAGGAAGAGAGATTCTGCCATTAGCCCAGCACAGGAGACAGACCTCACAGGAAAAGGTGCAGGTGGGAGAGCCATGTAAGAATTGAGGAGAGGGGCTCCAGAGTCCACTCCCCCTTTGGGTCTGTGGTAGCAGGGATGAAATATAGATTTAGCAAGTATTAACTCAGGAATTTGAGAGGTGAATGTGTTAGCCATGTGGAGGTTCAGGAGTGGTGCAACCATTGAGCTCGCTAAGGCATATCAAACTATAAAGGCTGTGTGTGTGGGTGTGCGTGTCTTTTATTTGTGAATCCCGGGCTCTTGGGCAAGTGCAGAGACAGGCACGCACTGCCTGGAGCACAGAGCCAGTGTGAAGGAGGCAAAACTGGGATCCCAGGGGCAAGCTGGCTATATAGATAAGCTGGAATTGGTGAGCGCCAGGTTCCCTGAGAGAGTCTGCTTCAGTAAATAGAGGGGAGAGCAGTAGAGGGGGTTAACTTCAGGCACATGTGAACAGGTATGCACACAGGCATGCATACCATGTGCCCGCACACACCAGACAAAGATATTAAAATGGCAAATGGACACATGAAAATATGTTCAACATTACTATCAAGAAATCACAATTCAAGAGCCACAAAGAGATCTCTCTTCACCCTAGTATGAATGACTAATGCCAAAAAGACTGATGAAAACAACTGTTAACAAGAATGTGGAAGAAAAAAATCCTTGCACTTTAATGATAGAAATATAATACATTCATTATAAAGAAAATGGGTGCTGGAGAGATTGCTCAGCAGTTAAGAGCGCTGACCAGTTTTTCAGAGAACCCAGGTTCAATTCCCAGCACCTACCAGGCAGCTCACAACTATCTGTAATTCTAGTTCCAGGGGAATCTGACACCCTCACACCAATGTACATAAAATAAAATCAAATAATTAAAAAAAAACTGTGGAGATCCATCAAAAATTTAAACTTAGAATTGCCATATGACAGTACTGCTGTGTATGTGTCCAAAAGAGAGGAAATCAGTATGTTGAAGGGACATCTGCTTTCCTATTCCAACACTATTCTCAAGTGCTAAGAAAAGAAACAGCCTAAGTGTTTATCAACTGATAAAGGAAATGTGGTATATACACACAATAGAATAATATTTAGCCATTAAAAATGACATTTGTTACAGAGTATCTTGAAATTTTCACGGTGAAAAAATGACAAATGTTTGAGGAATACATGTTTATCCTAATTTAAACACAAGTTCCAGGCAAGGTGGTATTCCAGCACACTAGCACTTCTGACTCCAGCACTCAGGAGATAGAGGAAAGGGTATTAAAAGTTCAAGGCTGCTGGGCAGTGGTGGCGCACGCCTTTAATCCCAGCACTTAAGGAAGCAGAGGCAGGCAGATATCTAAGTTCCAGGCCAGCCTGTTCTACAGAGTGAGTTCCAGAACAGCCAGGGCTACACAGAGAAACCCTGTCTCGAAAAACCAAAATAAATAAATAAATAAATAAAATTAAAAAAAAATCAAGGCCAGCTTGGGTTGCATAGGAAGACCCTGTCAGAAATAAAAATTGTACATGTATCAACTGGCAAAGAATAAAGATTCTAGAGTTCAAAATGGCACCTGAGCCCATGTTCTTGGTGTAGTAAGAGGCTTAGCATTGGGTCTGAGGGTTAAGCTGGATCCCTGTATATGTCATTCAGCCACTTTAGCTTATCCACTTCCACCTGAAATGCCTGCCCCACATATGCACACACCTGGGACATCCATTCGACAGTCAGCTAGCAATGATTTCGCCTTCCTGCATCCATTCCCACGACTGCTTCATCACAGCTTGTCTCTGGCTTGTGAACTTGACTCCCCTGCTGGACTATTGTGGTGGTTTGAATATGCTTGGCCAGGGGACTGGCACTATTATGCAGTGTGGCCTGGTTGGAGTGTGTCACTATGAGGGTGGGCTTGGATACGCTCCTCCTAGCTGCCTGAGGACAGTCTGCTCCTGGCTTCCTCTAGATGAAGATGTAGAACTCTCAGGTCCTCCAGAGCTATGCCTGCCTGGGTGCTGCCATGCTCCCTGCCTTGATGATAGTGGACTGAACCTCTGAACCTGTGAGCCAGCTGCAATTAAATGTTGTCCTTTATAAGAGTTGCATTGGTCATGGTGTCTCTTCACATCAATGGAACTAAACTTCTCTGGTGTCTCTAACAGGATACCCAACAAATTTGGACTGGCTAAAATTCCATTCTAAGCTATCCTGGGATTCTTCTAGTTATTCTGCAGCTGAGATCTCTATTCTCAGATGAACACAGACCTGAACCATCTCTGTGGGAAAGTGATTGTGTAACTCACCTCCTAGGGGAGTATTGTGAATGGCTACCTCTGTCATGCTATACAAGAAATCATCCCAAACTATGTAGTTTAGTGCAACAAGCATTTATTCGGCTTACAAGTTGGTGGATTAGCAGTTTAGATTGGGCTTGGCTAGACAGTGCTGCTGTGGCTTGTCATTTCCCACGAACTGATGTAGGGCAAGTGGGGTGTGCCACCAGACAGGCAAAAGAACTGTCGAGGCTGAGTGAGGTGAAACCCTGGGAATCTCAGAGATCTGAGAACAGCAGGAGTGGAGCTGCTTCCTGCCTGTCTCTGTACCTGCTATGGAACACTGAGAGGACCAGGGACAGTCAGTCCAGTCAGTGACTTAATAATGTAGCACCTGGAGTTCTTCCCCATGCACACAGAGCATCACTAACATCTAAAACACAGCCAATAGAAAACATCTACCCTCAAATCCTATCCCACCCTCCAAGGTTCATATAGTCCCTGTTCACATATAATAAAGTGCACAACTTATTTCATTGAGGATCATCTGAGAGTGTCTGTCTTTACTGACCCTGGCTACCTGCCTTGTGCAGGCCACCCAGACCCTTTTATTTCTCTTCTAAGAGTTGTAACACTCCCAGAATTCCCAGTTGGGTCAGAACCCTGTGGAACCTATGTGTCTCTGGCTCTGCTTTGCTCTCCTCAGTCTGGCCTACAGGAGTCTGATGTCCCGGAGGAAAGTAGGGCAGACAGTGGACCACAAACCGCAGCCCCCAGCATTCCAATAAGTCATCTCTCCTTGGGCAAGTGGGACTTACTGGTTAACCTTGACTCTTACATTCCCCTCCTTGAGTTGTGTCCTGAGTAAAATCCTTGACTCTATGATAGGTATCTGTTTATATCGGGATCAAAAGATACCAGGGCAGGAATTATCATCTAATTAAGGCACCGATGATTCAAGAGCCAACAGTAATTAGCAGAAACGGAAGGATCAAAGGCCCTGCAATGGCTAATCAAGATGGCAGTGAAGTCACATGATATCCTTCCTCTCCAACCCTAGTAAAGATGGCTACCAGCCATGTGGCTGCCTAAAGATGGCCTCAGGCCACATGTTGCTTATGTCCCAAAATGGAATCATGCCACAAAATTCCCTTACGATTATCTATGCATAGATTTTAAACTATCAACCCTGTGTTATAAGTTTTAAGTTAATATTTTTTCTTACAAACATTACAGATTTTTAACCATACCTAGTAAACTTACAAGTCTTGATATACAGAGTATGGTGGCTTGAATATGTTTGGCCCATAGAGACTGGCCTTGTTGGAGGAAGTGTGTCACTGTGCGGTGGGACTCCTCCTAGCTGCCTGGAAGCCAGTCAGTCTCCTGTTTGCCTTCAGAACAAGAGGTAGAACTCTGTAAGCCAGCCCCAATTAAATGTCTTTCATAAGAGTTGCCTTGGTCATGGTGTCTGTTCACAGCAATGGAAGCCTCACTAAGAAACAGAGCATTCGTGTATTAGTCTTAGGCGATTGGAAGCCAGTGAGCCCTTCAGCTGCTCTGCTTTGCTCTTTCTTCCCTGTCACAGATCTTGACCCCAGACATGGAGACTTTAAAAGCATTCCTGGATGAGAAATGGAGAACCATAACAATCTAGCTTTTCAAAAAAGTAGAGCAATAAAAAAAAAAACCTTTAATATTAGCCATACCCAAATGATCCAGTGGCCGGAAAGCTCAGAGATAAATTCTGATCCCCAGGCCATCACTGACAGCAACAGAAACAGCAAAGATAAAACCCAGAAACATAGAACACAAAGTTCACACATTCAAAGAAGACTAATCAGAGCCAGGTGGCAGTAGTGTACACCTTTAATCCCAGCACATGGGAAGCAGAGGCAGACAGATCTCTGAAAGTTCAAGGCCAGCCTGGTCTAAAGAGGGAGTTCTAGGACAACTAAAGCTAGTGCATGTCTCAGAACAAACAATCAAACAAGCAAACAAATAACAACAAAATCTACCAACTCCATATTTGCAACAAAGCTTACCAAAACATCAGAAAACACAGACCCACTCATACACACAAAACATATAAAACTTTCCTTACCTCCTTTAATGTTGTAATTCCAGGAGGTAAGAGAGCCGATGCCCAGCAAGCTGTAGTGTCTTCCTCCATAAGAGAAGAACGGAAGGCAGTAGAACCTTTTGGTGCAGCAGAAAGCTATATGAGCAACAGCTGAGTGATTTTATGGGCCTCAGTAGTAACTATTTACAGGTCATGGTTCTAGAGCTGAAGCTTCAGCCACACAGTGGAGCTACCCCTGGGCCAGCGGTAGCAAGCCCTCTTCAGCATAGCACTCCGCAATTTTCTTCAAAGTTGCTCATTGAGCTCCAAGTCAGAATGTAAAAAGACAGGTTCAGACACAAGACAAGACACACAGCAAAAATAACAACAGAAAACAAAAGACATTGACATCAGCAGTTGTCCTTCAGAGGTCCTGACCAAGAGAAATTTTCTTAACAAATAGTAGGCCACTCTTTTATTTACTTATTTATTTATTTATTTATTTATTTATTTATTTATTTATTGGTGTTGTTTTTGTTTTTTGAGACAGGGTTTCTCTGTATAGCCCTGGCTATCCTGGAACTCACTCTGTAGACCAGGCTGGGCTCGAACTCAGAAATCTGCCTGTCTCTGCCTCCCAAGTGCTGGGACTAAAGGCGTGCGCCACCACCGCCCGGCTATTTATTTATTTTTTTAATAGCTTCCCTGAACAACCCAGATCCTAGAAACCTACCAGAGACCCGGCCTCTCTGAGTTCTCTTCAGCTCCTGAAATGCCTGACATCTAAGGCTGGGCCTTTCCAAACTAGGCTTGGCCCCCAGCGTCATGAGATGTCCTTATGGTTCCCCAACTCTCTTGTGCTGCCTAGGCATTTAAACCCTGTTGATGGGTACCCAGGTGCCCGGCCTTTCCGAGTCCTTCAGATCCTTACCTCCCCAGGGTGTCCTCAGGGCTCCAAGGTAGATCAGAAAGAGAAAAACATTGGTGGCTCTGGCTGAATTCTCAGTTAATCAGAAATAACCAGTGGACCATGGGGTGTCTCCCTTTGCCCTGGACAAGAGATTGTTGAGCCTCATTAGATCCCTTATGTTGGCTGGGCAGTGGTGGCACACTCCTTTAATCCCAGCACTGGGAGGCAGAGGCAGGTGAATCTCTGAGTTTGAGGCCAGCCTGGTCTACTGAGTGAGTTCCAGGACAGCCAGAGCTACACAGAGAAACCCTGTCTTGAAAAACCAAAAAAAAAAAAAAAAAAAAAAAAAAAAAAAAAAAAAAAAAAAAAAAAAAAAAAAAAAAAAAAAAAAAGATCCCCTGTGTTTCCAGAGTAGGATCCCCCAGTAGCAAAATTCAGAAACCTCCTGGGGCAGAGGGGGTGGGGAGAGAAAAATGCTTGCTGTTTTCCTTTTGATTCCAACTGTTCACCTGGGTAATTTACAGAGTAGAAAGCATAGATCCAGAGCGAAGAGCCCAGTTTCAACAGAAATTGGATGGTCTACCTCCCTGGGGCCTCCAATTAAACCTGAAAATAGTGAGAGGAAAAACCAGTTCCTCAATTTTGAGCCAAATTTGAATCGAGCTTTAATTAATGGACTCTGGCCAAGTCCATTCTGGGGTTCCCAGGAAAAGGGGAGGAATCATGTTTTGAAGAGGTCTAAAAAGGCAATAAGGCCAATGCATTTCCCATTAGGTCCAACCAGGGACAAGCACATACCCTGACATATTTCCTGCCTACATACCCCCTGCCTTTTAACTCTCAAACCCTAGGATAAATGGCTGAGGTGTGCCTATGTAACATATCAAAGTGGACCTGACTGCCAGGTGCTCCCAGCATTATACAGTCCTGACCTGCTACAGAGTATGACTGGGATACTCTACCCTCTACCTTAAACTTCTCCAGCCCAGAGCCTGGGCTCCCTTCCCCCAGCTGCCCTTCCCTATATAATCCAATTATTCTGGTTCCCTACCGTCTTTGGGTCTCTTGGATGCTGTACTGATTCCCTCTCTCACCTCTCCTTTCCCCATCCCCCTCTCCTCCCTCAGAGCCATGACCACAGTGGACTCTCCCAGATATGTCTGCTTCTGGCTATGCTCCCCCTTATTATCTACCATAAACTTTCTCTTCCACCATACCTAGGGGCAGTCACGTCCTTTCCTTTTTATTTCTTCTTTTCATTCACCATTTACAGCCAGTCAAGCACATCTAGTGCAAACAAACTTATCTAGGGGAGCAAAAACACACGGCTTGTTATTTCCAAAGAACCACAGCCCCCAGCATTCCTTTTATCTGTCCTTGGGCAAGGGGCGGGGGGCTTACAGGTTAACGCTGGTTTTTGGAAAGAGTGCAGACATGGAGAGTCAGGACTGTTAAAAGGGATCAGTCTACCTTAGCTACAGACCCTATTTCTCCACTATGGTTGAAAACAGAGGGTAATAGGTCTCCAAAGCCTGTGGGGATTTGCCGTTGTGTATATGACTCTCAGATAGGAAATCCCAGTAGGAGCAAAGTTTCTAATTTCTGGTTCCTGCAGAGGGCACCAAAGGCAAGTGAGCAGCAAGTGTTGGCCATTTCTACACACACACACACACACACACACACACACACACACACACACACACACACACACACCTTTGATCTATAGTTTGCTTCCTTTTCCCGCTCTGTTCTAAAAGAAAGTTGAAGCAGGAAAAGGATTGTTTGGCTAATGAGTTAAAGTCTATGACCCAGGGAAGCCAGGATAGGAACTCAGGACAGGAGCTTGAAGCAGTAAGCATGGAGGAACACTGCTCCCTCCCTCTGGTTGCCTTAGCTGCATTTCTGACATAGGTGAGGCCTAGTTACCCAGGAGTAGCATTACCTACAGTGAGTAGCATTACCTACAGTGGGCCTGCCCAGCCCACTGTAGCAATCAAGCCCACACTAGTTAGCAATCAAGAAAATCCCTCCCACAGACATGCCCACAGGTCAATCTGATAGAGCCAATTCCTTAATTGAGGACCCTCTTTCCAGGTGTGTCAAGTTGACAAGCAAAGCTATGACATCTTCCATACCCCGGTGGTATTCCAGGTTCCAATCACCCTAACAAGCCACCCCAAATTTAGTAGATTAAACAACAACCACTTTATACCGTGGAATTCGTTGAGTAAGGTTTGGGATCACATTCGGCTGGGCAGGTCTGTTTTTGTGCCTTCATTTGCCTATCTGGCAGCTGGATGCAAAGGCTAAGAAGCATGGATGAACATCTGGGACCATCAGGCACTGGGCTTGCATGGCTTTGCACAGCCATCTCAGGGTAATTGGCTTTCTTCTGGAAGAAGTGGCTCCCTCCGGGTATATTCTGAGATGCTGTATGACCTATGACCTTATCTGAGAATATCACAGTATTCTGTTGGTCAAGGCAGCCCCTCTCCCATTCGAAGGGAGGAAGCCTAGACCTCAGAGCTGTAACGGATGCATATATAAAGACCCGCGCCCCCCCACACTTTTCACTCACTTCTGCCTCACCTACTGTTCCCAGATGCACCATGGGAAACTGGAAACATCAAAGCCTTGCAAGAAAAAGTGTCATAAACGACTCCTTTCACACCCACAAAAGCTAGGAGAAGTAGGGCCGGACCACTGCTGTTTCCCTTAATGGGCTCCTCAGATGGGAGCTGCTCAGATAAAGGCAATGTGGGTTCACTTCCTCTATAGCTCAGTGGATTTGGTGTTAGGTCTCAAACCTAGGACAAGCCCCTATGTTGACTATCTAACATATCAAAGCAGACCTGGCCATTAGGTTTTCCCAGCATAGTTTGGCTAGCATGGTCCACCCCTTACCCTAAACTTCTCCAGCCCAGAAGCTGGGCTGCTCTTCCCCAGCTACCCTTCCCTATATAATGCAGCCATTTTGGTTGCCTGGTCTTTGGTCTACTCTTTACCTCTCTCTGCCAGTCTCTTGGCCAAGGTCATGGCTCTTGGTTGGTGGCTTCACCCCCTCTCGTGCTCTCCCCCAACTCCCCTATCTGGCCCAGCTCAGTTTGGCCGCATTCACTCTGGATTCTCCCAGAGGTGTCTGCCTCTGGCTATGCTCTCCCTTTTATCTACAATAAACCTTTTCCTCCATGTACCTAAAAGTAGTCATGTCCTTCCTTCCTTCCTTTTTTTAAAAATTTATTTTATTTTATGTGTACGAGTACACTGTAGCTGTATAGATGGCCGTGAGCCATCATGTGTGTGGTTGCTGGGAATTGAACTCAGGACCTCTGCCCGCCCCGCTAACTCCAGCCCCACTTGCTCCGGACTGGCTCATTCTGGCTCATACAGTAATACACTGTAGCTGTCTTCAGATGCACCGGAAGAGGGCATCCAATCTCATTACAGTGGTTGTGAGCCACCATGTGGTTGCTGGGATCCAAACTCAGGACCTTTGGAAGAGCAGTCAGTGCTCTTACCCCCTGAGCCATCTCGCCAGCCCCTATGTCTTTCCTTTTTTATGATTATTATTTTCACTTATGTAAGAAGGTCTCACTGTGTTGATTTGGGTAGCTTTGAACTTGCTACGTAGCATCAGCTGGCCTAAACTCATGGTCCTCCTGTGTCAGCTTCCAAGTCCTGGGATCATAGGTAAGAGCTACCACACCCAGCTTCACTCGATGTCATATGCCAAAGAACCTTTGCCCCCTGGAACCTCTGGCACACATATAATTAATGTTGAGGTAAGATCCTTGGTCAGTGGCTAAGGGCCTTGACCCAGGAGCTGATCTTGCCACTCAGGTGGGAGAACAGAACTTCACTGATGATTTAAACTGGCTTGCCCGACTACACAAGATGGAAAGGTCTAGATTCTCGGGAGCAGTCACCAAGGCACAGACTGATCTATCAGTCATAACAAGCTTTGGAGGTTCTCCATTGATATGCCCAGTGTGCTCTCCGTGTTGCTATTAGGGTGGTAGATTCTTGTGTGTTATTCTGTTCCACCATGCTCCCTAAGTACTGCTTGCTAGGCTTTCTCCAGAGGCCATACTTTGTTTACACATACATCATGTATCTTTACAGCTGGAGAGGGAGGAGTCCTGGCCTGATCTCTGACAGATTGTGTGCCTGGGAGTAAATCAGGTAGAACATGGGCCTTTCTTACTGATGAAACCATCAAAAAAGGCAGTTTAGTACTGAGAGTGTAAAACTTTAGCCAAGGAGTCAAGGGCACCTATGCCCCTGCCATTTACCAGACTGCCTTAGCAGACACCATAAAGCCAACTTAAAAAAGAAAAGGAGCGACATCAACTAGCTGGCTGTTGTCACTGCAGTTTAAAATCTGATTTTTTTTTAGATTTATTTTTATTTATATTTTATGTGTATGAGTACACTGTAGCTGTATAGATGGCCATGGGCTATCATGTGTGTGGCTGCTGTTGATTTCAGGACCTCTACAGGCCCGTTCACTCCAGCCCTGTGCTCGCTCCGGCGTAATTTACTGCAGCTGTCTTCAGACACACCAGAAGAGGGCATCCGATCTCATTACGGGTGGTTGTGAGCCACCATATGGTTGCTGGGATCCGAACTCAGGACCTTCGGAAGAGCAGTCAGTGCTCTTAACCGCTGAGCCATCTCTCCAACTGCAGTTTAAAGTGGCCTCTTCTCTCTGGAGTGGCTGTTGCTGCCTTGTCAGCATCTCCAGCCTTGCTTTGTTAAGGTTACCACCCGACGCTCCTATAGAGGCCCCTTTGGGACTGAATTTGCAGCCTGTAGATCCTTCCTGCCTCAAAAGCCTGTTAGTGTGGATGGAGCATCCCACTGTTGCCTGGGAGACTTGGCCTCATGGTCATGCTGCCATAGAAAAGCAGTTTCAACTTCTAGCCTAAACATAGAATTGCCTCTCTCTCCTTTCTCTCCTTCTCCTTCTCCTTTTCCCCTTCTTTCTCTCACCTCTCCCTCCCTCTCCTCTTTCTCTCCTTCTCCTTCTCCCTCTCCCCCTTCTCTCCTTCTCCCTCTCACTCTCTCTCCCTTCTCTCCTGTTTTATTTCCCTCCTTCTACATGTATGTATGTATGCATGTATGTATGTATATATGCAGATACATGTGTGTGCATGTTAGAGGACAACCTCTGGTGGGTAGGGTTCTTCCTTTTCTCCTCCTCCTCCTTCTCCTCCTCTTCTTCCTCCTCCTCCTCCTCTTCCTACTCCTACTCCTCTTCTCCTCTTCTTCTTCCTCTTCTTCTTCCTCCTCTTCCTCCTCCTCCTCCTCCTCCTCCTCCTCCTCCTCCTTCTTCTTCTTCTTCTTCTTCTTCTTCTTCTTCTTCTTCTTCAGAGACAGGGTTTTTTTCCCTAACCTGGGACTCACTAAATGGGCGTGGCTGGCTGCTGGACATTGAGCCCAGGGATCCACCTGTATCTGCCTCCTTGGCAATGATATTACAAGTGCACACCCTCATGCCCAGCCTTTGCAGACTGACATCCCCAGCTTCCAGCCTCAGAATTCCTGATAGGTTTCCAGGCATAACACTCCATATGCATTTCAACTCTGGAGTTTCCACAGAAGTAGGCCTGCACCCACTTTGCCATAGGATCTATTGTCAATCCATTTTGTGTTGCCTGCTGTGCTCTGAGCTGAGATCATCACTGTTCAATTTACAGTCAGCTTATATGCATCTTTCCTCAAATCCTGTCCTCTCTGTCTTGGCATGAAGAGCTGTCCCTTCTTCTGGTATTTTGTCTCCCTGCAAGTGAAGGAACCTACTTTGGTGGGCTTTTGGTTTTTAGGTTTATTTGTTTGTTTTGTCGGTGGGATACACCAGCAGTAAAACTGTGCAGCAATATAAGAACCATTGTCTTTTTTATTTTTCTATTTTGCAGTAAGAGATCCAAACAGGTCCTTAAATCAGCTCTTATAGCTTTAAGACAGAAAACAAACAAACAAAAACCCAAAACAAAACAAAACAAAACAAAAGAAAAAACACTGCTAGCTCTCTAGATAGGTGATTTATTAGACCTAAGCCAGTAAATAATAATCCAAACTTAGGAATCCAATCCCTAACCCCTAAATTCCTCCCCATCTTTCTTCAATTGTGGTTCCTTGTGAGTCAGCCTCTCTTACTAGAGCATACAGAACCTATCTAGAGCTTGGGTATGCACCTGAACATCTATTACAATTGGCTGACTTTCTATCAGAAAGTGAGAGGATCCAGAGTGACAGCCACTGGGATGGAGAGTGTTTGCATCTGTGATAGTTAGCTTTGTCAACTCAACACAATCTAGAATCACCTTGGGAGAGAGTTTTGATGAAGAATTGTCTAGATTTGTGGGGATGTTGTTGAGGGACTGCCTAGATTATGTTCAACCATGTGAGAAGACCCAGCCCACTATGGATGACACCATTCCCTAGGCAGTGAGCCTGAACTAAGAGTGGAGAATGTGAGCTGAGCATGCACATACACACAGACACACAGGCACACATGCACACACATGTATCAATTTCTCAATTAGCTCTAGACTGTGGATGTGACTAGCTGCTTCAAGTTTCCACCACCCTGACCTCACACCTTTCAAGTGTCCATCACCACAATGATGGACTATAGCCTATAACTGTAAGAAAAAAAAACAAACCCTTTATCTCCTAAACTCTTCTTTTAAAATATTTTTAAGTTACAGTGATTTGTCTTCTGCGTATAAGTATGTGGGCACATACACGCTGTGGTGTGTGTGTGGAACTCAGAGAACATGTTGGTTCTTCCTCCACCTCGTGGGTTATAAGGATTGGACTCAGGTCATCAAGGCCAGTGGCAAGTGCCTTTACCTGTTGAACCATCTCACTACTCCATCCCACACCACTCCCCAGTGGTCAGCCAGGCAGCCATTATGTTTCTAGAGAATTCTCAGGTAGGCTAAATGTAACACTGTGAGCTTTGCCAGCACATGTTTAGGAACCCAGTTCTGATTGACTCAGCAGACATCATGTTTCCGGACTGCTTAAAAACTGGGTCCCAAAACAGGGCAAGTAATCTAAAGGCAAGATTTAACTGGAGGCTTTGTGGTTGAGAACCTGTGAATGGTTGTTTTCTATTCCTCTGAGTCTTGCTGGGGAGCAAACAAGAGCTTGAAGCCACACTGTCGTCAGCTCACACTAGCAGAAGAGACCCTGGCCACAGAGAGGATTCAGAGAAATGAAGCAGGGTCCTTCACGGAGATCTACCTACCCACCACTGGAAGCTTCAATAAATACCACCCTGTGGCTGGTATAACCTCATTTGGTTGCTAATTGCATCTCTGAAGAACTAGTCATAATCTCAGTCACTCATGGGACAGCCTCGGGGCAGCTAAGGAAATCCCTTGCCATCTCTGGGGAGTGCCCTGTCAGAGTTACAGAGCAGCATCTACACAGACAAGCTGGTGGAGTTAGAAGAAAGTGCAACCTCTGAGGCTAGGAGAGGTGCTTCACTAGGTGTGAACTTAGGGAGTGTCCACCAATGTTCTCACCACACTGTAGCCCTTCATCTATCTCCATGCTGGCCATAAAATTATCTCAGGGGACATTTACCTGGCACATGTGTACCCAGTGGTTGCCTGTGAAAAGGGTCAGGCAACCTAAGGCCTTAAGTGTTGTTCCCCCAAGGTGTGGGATTCAGGACAGAGTGCCTCTTAGCTAGATCTACAGGTGCCACTAAGTCTCCGCCCATCTCAAACAGGTCCTCAAGCAGGATTAGAGCCAGAACTGTGCTGGCAAGCCTCACTACCCTTGTGGACACCAGTTTCCTCTTGAACCCTCAAGGAAGCTGGGTGCTCTGTGAATCCAGACATCTGAATCTGAGAAGCAGAACTGAACCCAGTCTTTCCACTCCATCCAGGATCAGTAAGTACTCGCCACAGCACCCAAGGGAGAGTGGGCCACAGCCAAGAATCACCTTTATTCCTTGTTTGCCCACCCAGAAGCCCCAGAATAGTAACAGAGATGTCTGCCTGTGAAGGCAGCCTCAGGCTGATTTCTCTCAGGAACTACAGTTCACAGCTCAGACTTGCTGGGTGAGAAGGTGCCATCTGCTGAGTTCCCAAGATTTAAGCTTACTGAAGAGCTTTCAACAGCCCAGAAGCAGCCTATGGAGTGGCAAGGCAGGTGTGCACATTGGGAAGGGGAACAAAAAGCAATGTTTCCCCAAACTAGAGTCAAACCCCGTTCGGAAAATATGGGAAAGGCAGTTCTCAGATATGCGGGGTTTAGGATAAAGAATCCCAGGAAAAAGGGAGGTTGGGCACACGGTGAGGGAACAAGGGGTATGCAACATGTGCATGGAAGAGGGTCACAAGGCCCTTCCAGAAGCCAACAAGAACTTGGCCGTGGAGCCCCAAACCAGGGAAACCAGCATGAGGAAACATCAGCACATGCCCTGATGAGGGCTTGTAGAGTGAGTCTCCCACACAGGACACAGTTGTAGAGGGCACTGTCAAGGCAGAGGTCAAGATGCAGAGAGAACCACAAGGTCAAGATGGCGCCCTCAGAGAATTTCAAGAGGAGGAAGGTTTCTGTTCCTGGTGGGGGTCACACGCAAGTGACTCTGCTGAGTCTTCATACTCTTCCTGGGACTAAGCTTGGACCTTGTGGCTTTCTTAGTCCCTCTGACTGATCAACATGAAGCTGACCGAGGCTCTGGCCAGTGGAAGGGTCCCTCAGCAGGTCTGGAGCTGGGAGCTGCACCGAGAGAATATGCTTGCCTCTGTTTCTTGGTTCTTAAATCTTGAGAGACCCAACAGTTGGCTGCCTTGGGTCAGAACAGCTGTGCTTGGAGGTGCA
This sequence comes from Mastomys coucha, assembly GCF_008632895.1. Classification (NCBI taxonomy): domain Eukaryota; kingdom Metazoa; phylum Chordata; class Mammalia; order Rodentia; family Muridae; genus Mastomys; species Mastomys coucha. Next base: position 18,115,388 of record NW_022196915.1, read on the forward strand.
GAAGCCTGTGCAGGAGCACCCCTAAAACCTGGATGAGACCAGAACAAACCACACCAGGCCTGCAGACACCTGTATGCTTAACAGTGCCAAGCCAAATCCACGGCCTGAGCCAGCATCTTTCCAGAAGAGATCAGGCATTACAGCCAGCTGTTTAGCCAGATTGGGGGAGGGGGAACAGTTTCCAGGGTGGGCATACAGAAGGTTTCTGGTTCTTTTAGTTAAGACAGGATTCAGTGGTCCAAAACTCTTCCAGTCATACTGAGTCAAAAGCATGTTGTAGCAGCAAGAATATATCCTTGTTTTGTCACATGAAGGTCAACAGGTACTGTCCCAGGAGAGGGCAAGGCCAGCTTGATGTGATGGGTAGAGAAACAGCCACCGGTTCCATGGGCTGCAGCCCACCTGTTCCTGCAGCTTCTCACGTGAAGTAGCGGCAGGGTGTGGAGTCGATGGAGCAGTACTGGGTGCACCGGAGGTCTCCGTATGATCTGCAGGAAGCAAAGATATTGCTCAGGGCAGGGGTAGCAGACAGCATAGCGGGCAGGAAAAGCACACTCTAAAAAGTGATCCAACTGCACTGGACTACCACAACCCTCACGAGGGTCAAACTCTAGGAAGTCTTTGCTCTCTGAGCTGTGGATCTCTGGAGTTTTCCACTTTAAGCTCTAGCAGAGGGACGAAGGTGGGAGGAATGATTAGCCCCGATGTTAACACATTCTCTAGGAGACACTCACCCCCTTCTCAAGGTCTACGGGTATCCCATGCTGCTTATGAGATCGCTCTCTACTAATGCAAATGTCCTCTGTTGGTGCCCAAGGGATGGCATCGGCCTGCTATAGCTCGTGAGCTCTTGAAATCTGGCTAGTGTGACTGAAGAATTGAATTTAAAAATTCTCATGATTTTAAAATTGAATAGCTACATGGAATAGGGGCTGCCATGTTGGACAGTGTAATCTACACATCTGCAAATCCAAATGATAATCCTTAAACGGTGTTTTACCCACATACATTCACAATTGTCTCTTGTAGGTTTCTAGAGATTAAAGTATCAGCTCTGGTGAGATAGTGAATAAGCCCCAGGCTCCATTCAGCCCTTAGCTCAGTGTCAGAGGACACTACAGGACTCTATGGAGTCATTAAACAGCTCAGTCTGGGTAGATCTGGTAGGTGGCTGGGAGGAGCCTTCCTTAGTTCAGGCAGCACACACACACACACACACACACACACACACACACGCACACGCACACGCACACGCACACGCACACGCACACACACACACACTGGGATCCTGGCTGAGTATCCTGGACAGGACAGAGGTAACTGTGGGAAAGGTGATGTCTACTGCCTGGCCTGCTGAAGGCCTACCAGAAGGTAAGTGATAAAAGCTAAAGCTGAGGATATTGGACTCATGAGAGACTAAGAAAGCTGCTAAAAGTTCAGTTGCTGCAGGATATTCGATCACACCGTGAACCCCTGAGATTGTGTTGTTTGCTGGAAAAACCTGTTTCTAGTTGTGGTGTGGCTCCGCCCTTAGCACACACCTTTAGTCCCCCTGACTGGAATATAGACATGCCATTAGAACACACATTTAATTCCAAATAATGAAGGTTTAGTTTGTGGAAGGAAGCACCCATTTTGAAAATGATCTCTAATTGAGGGGCAGACAAAATGACAAATCAGAGAAAGATTTGACAGAATAAGTCAGTGATAGGATACTCCCAACTCTCACGAAAACAGAGAGGCAAGGGAAGCTACTTAAGAGAGCAGTGCAGACAGAAAGAGAAAGGAAGAAGGCCGCTTTACCAGGAGAATTTTACAGAGATAGGGTGAAGAGAGAGCAAGCTAGACACTGGTGAGGACCGAATGAGCCAGAGGACGAGAAGGAGCCAGAAGATCACAACAGATTGCTAGACTTAATGGGAGGCCAAGCAGAGAAATTCAGGAGAGGCTGAGAGAGAAGTTTTGTGCCAGAATAGCTGAGTTGAGCAGCCAGGCAGAGTTCAGAAAGAGCTAGAAAGGGTGAGCTTATTCAGCAGCAAATCTCAGAGGATGAAAACATCCTAGGCCTAGAGCAGACTGTACAGAGGCTAGAAGCTTCCAGGACTAGGCCTAGGTTAGCAGACAGAGGACAATTACCTCAGGTGAATAAAAGTTACTTTGGCAGTCAGCAGGTATGTGGCCCCCTAGAGCACCATACCGCTGATTCCGTTAGGCTCAGGTGAGTACAGTGTTGTCTAGAGCCATTCTGACTGGAAGGTTATGTTCTGGGCAGGGAGCTGGGGTCTTTAGGTAGCATGGAAGACACCATCATGGAAGCTAGGACACTAACACATTTGCTCACTCACTGGGGATTCTCTGAGGCAGCTAGAGGGGTCCTTGAAGGGGAGAGCTTCTTGGAGGGACCACGAACTGGCAAGATTAGATATTTTTCCTTTTCCTTTTTAAAAATTATGTGTATGTATCTTTCTGTCTGTCTCTCACAGAGTGAGTTTATATGTATGTATATGGTATGTGTGTGTATGGGGGGAGAAAGGGTGGGTAGGAGTGTGCCATGGTGTATATGTACAGGTCAGAGGTCAACTTTGTATAGCCAGCTCTCGCCTTCCATATACATAGGCTGTGAGGATTGAACTCAGGTTACCAGGCTTGCACGTGCCTCTACCCACTGAGCCTTCTTGCTGGCCTCCTTTTTCCTAGTACGGAACCTTGGCTTACTGAGCTATATCCTTTTTTGCTTGTTTGGTTGGTTTAGTTTTTGTTTGTTTGTTTGTTTGTTTTTGTTTTTTTTTTTTGAGGCAGGGTTTCTCTGTGTAGTCCTAAAACTTGGAGATCTACCTGCCTCTGCCTCCTAGGTTCTGGGTTCAAAGGTGTGCACCACCACTGCCCAGATTTTCTGAGCTATATCTTAAGACCTTAAAGTTCCATATTAATTCTGGTCTGATCTTATCTAGATTTGTGGAGGTGGGTAGTATGCTCTGGGAATTCGGCTGGATGGACAGATGCTGTTTGCCGCCATCTCGCCTCGTCCTCCCAGGCCACAACCCAGTCACCACTGTGGCCAGACTGGAGGCTGCTGGAGGCTGCTGCTCTGCCCTGGCCCAGCATGCCACTGATGGCCAGACTGCCTGACCGAGGCCTCTCAGGCACTGTGGTAACTAGGGGAGACTCTACCCTACCTGAGTGTTTACAAAGAACCAGGAACACAAAGGGCCCTTGAAGAAAATCTGTGCAGGAAAGCAAGGAGGGGAGCTACTGTAAGAGTGCAGGAGGCCTCCCTACCCAGGGAGATAGGTCTCGCATGTCAGGTAGCCAAAGTCAGAGCCGTCACAGTCCTCCACGCCCTGGTGCCGGTAACCGTCTCCACAGTAGGCCCGATGACAGTCTAGAGGGACAAAAGATATAGTTCTGAGAAGGGGCAGAATGGGACAGGCTTGCCTACATAGTGAGGACAGTGTGGCCCAGAGGAGTCCCAAGAGCAGTGCGCCCACTTCAGAACCAACTTTCATAAGGCCTCAGACTTACCCAAGACCATGCGTCACACTGACATACCCTGAAGTAAGAACGCTAAGATGAAAGTTCTGTATAACAAGCCTATCAGGGACAAGAACCTTCATGTCACCTGTGAAACTAAGATGGTGGTGCTGCCTCCCCTTCACAGAAACACTGTAGAGCATTGGTAAGGTAAGGCAAGGCTTAAGAGACTGGAAGAGTAGACCCCAGTGAGAGAACATGGGGAACCTCTGTCAGCACAGAGCTCTGGGGAAGCAAGCTACCACTAGGCTCAGCCTGGGCTCCTGAGGGACCATGCAACCTCCCAAAAGACCTTTGTTTTCCTACAAGGAAAACCCACTCATCCGCCCACTCATCCACCCACCCATCCATCCACCCACCCACCCGTCCATCCATCCATCCATTTATCCACCCACCCATCCATCCACCCACCTATCTACCCATCCATCCACCCACCCACCCATCTATCCACCTGCCTACCCACCCACATACCTACTACACAGGGTCTAGTTATGTAGTCCATTCTGGCCTTTGATTTTTGTCGATCTTCCTGCCTCAGCTTTCTAAATGCTGGGATTATAGGTATGTGCTACAATGCCTGACCCACCATTTTTTAAAGGGCAAGGAAGACCCCACTATTTTCTTTTTATTAGGATGGCTCCTGTGGAAGGGATCCTGAGAAAAGCCAGTACCCCGTAGATGGTCATCCAAAAGTTGTCAGAGGTCTGGTGCAGCTACCCCGAGAGTAACAATCTCCCCCTGCCTTTCAACCCTACCCTGCTTGGATCTTCCTCTCAGTGTCTGCCCTCTGTCCCCTGAGCTTCTAGAAATCAAGGGCAGCAATGGTGTCCACACAGTTCCAGTTCCGACCTCAGCAAACTGAGTCATGGATGGACGCACTGACCCCAAGCCACCTCCAGACAACCTCTTTACACATCAACTGGAGGGATCTCTGAAGACATGAACCACTGTTATAGAAAACCTCTCTTACAGTCAAGAGAGCCAGGCTCAGCTGGAAATGGCCCTCACCTCCTTGATGAGCTGTATAGCAACCAGAACCAGCTGCTGAACTCTGTCCTGACTCTGAAAACTACTTCCATCTCACCTCCTACCCTTATGTAAAAAACACACAACACAACAACACAACACAAAACAAAATAGCAAAACCCCCAAATCATTGCAAATCCTCCAGAGCCAGGTGTTAGCACTATCCGAGAGTCTGGAGGCAGTATTGGCCCATCCACGGACAGCTGACAGGGCTTGCACCTAGTGTCCATTAGAAAAGGTGCTCTAATTCAGCCTTGGCTTCTCTTTCTGCCTTTCTCCCTAGTGTATAAAGTGGGGGCTATTACTTTCTCCTCCTGAGCTTGCATTATGAGTTTGTCAAGAAGTCAGGCTTGGAAGAGAGAGGGCCAAGGGCAAGGAAAGCCTCTCTGGAGACAGGACCCTGGATACCTCTTCTGTTGACATGCTCCTAGGTATATTGTCCCTTGCCTTTACCTAAAACTATCACAGCTAGTAGCCATGGCTTATGGGCTGATTCCCCTCCACCATCACCAACCCCCTACCGCTCTGGCCAGGCCTCCCAGGCTGGGCCCCACTCACCAATGCAGCCGTCACTCACATCCGGATTCCCATCGTCACACTCTTCCCCGGGCTGCAGGACCCCATCCCCACAGGTGCCATGCTGCTTTACGGTGTAACCCACAGGGTAGAAAGGGGTGAGCTGGCCAAAGGAACACAAAAACATTAACGATGGTGGCATGTCTGGGCAGCCACAAGGTAGGAGAGTCTCTGCCCTGGAGCAGGTGTTCTGGATCTAGGAGAGTCCCTCATCTTCCTCCAGGGAGGAGGGGTGACAGAGATCATCTTTCCCAAAGGGAATCCTGGCTCAGGATGAGCTTCTATTTGGGCGTGGGGCTGTGGAGCGCTGCTAAGAAGATGAAGGAGGGACGATGTTTGCCTCTCTCCTACAGACACACAGCAGAAGCTCTGTCCAGCTTCAATTCCCTAGCTTTCCCCCCTTCTAGTAGGAGCGCCTCTCTTCTGGCTGAGGACAAGGGGATCACAGCCCAAGGGTCCAGCCTCAGAGTACCTGGATGGGGAGCCAGCCAAGGCTATCTTTGAAGTACAAAGATCGCTGGTCTCTTCGAAAGGCGATGGCATTCTGAGTGTTCAGCTTCTCAAGCTCCTCCTGGTTGTTGACCACAAAAATCTGCCAGAGAACATAGTGGTCAGGGTCCAGAAAAACTTCCCTGCAGGACAGGGAAAGCCAGAGGAACTGACTCTCTGTTTGCTTCTAAGGGAGGAATGTTGAGCCAGTTCAGAATGTCTGAGTTTGAACCACAGCTATCCGCCTTGATTTAACATATTTAAATGTTTTTAAAATCAGGCTACCAAGGCTTAGAAGATGATGCGACAGACTTAGGTAAGTAATTTGTCTGGAGATGACTCTAACAGTGATCATACACAGTGATGAGCATTAGCTCTAGTACTGTGCGCTGAACTCAGAGCACATGAGCAAGCACTCAACCACTGAGCTCCATCCTCAAGCCAAGCACAACTCTTTCAGACAATATAATCACATCAAAATTAGGCTTGAAAGTAAAGAGTGTGGAAAACGTCCCTTAATGACCTCACATCCAAAGTAACAGTTTGCCGGTTTCCCTTTGATTTTTGTCCCCCACTTTGTAATTTCCCATAATGAGTGGGTAGCCATTTTAACAAAGGAAAGTGAATTTTCCTAAAGTACACCACGAAGGCCCAGGATCAAGTAGAGAGCATCCGCGGCACCCACCCACACCACGCCCTGAAGAGCCTTACCGCTGGAACTCGAGGGGAGCCACGCCCATACATGGAGTCCCCGAAGGAGGGGTTATTCACATTCACAGGGGGTCCGCAAAGGCATCTTCCTGGAGGCCCTGGAAATCCTCTTTCCCCTTTGAGTCCCATTAAAAGTTGTCCTAGGAAGCAACAGACTGTTGTGTAACTAGAGCCAAGCAGGTCAGGTGATACGAGCAACCTGTATAAGGAAGAGAAGTTGAGAGCTCGAGGGAGTAGAGGCAGAGGGAGAGGCTCTCAGCCAAAATGTGGCGGTATAAGGAAGAACCAATCAGGGAGGAATGGGGCCTCCCCCTCAAATCCTGCCTGGAGGACAGACAACTATAGGATCCTATAGCAGCCTTAGTTTGACCACTAAGTAACAACCTGTAAGAAAGATGAGGGGTCTGACGGCCCTCCAGCCCTGAGAGCGGCACCTAGAGGCTGAACCAAGCTAATAGATCATCTGTTGATTAGCTCTAGATTTCCTTGTTGGGGAATTGCCATCAGTTGGAGACCAGCTTGGGCTATATAGCAAGTTCATGGCCAGTCTGGGCTACTGTTTCAGGAGAACACTGTATAAGAAAGAAAGAGAGAGAGAGAGAGAGAGAGAGAGAGAGAGAGAGAGAGAGAGAGAGAGAGAGAGAGAGAGAGAGAGAGAAGGAAGGGAAAGTCAAGGCAAAACTGGGTATAGTCATACATGACTGAAATTCCAGCCACTTTGCTTAAATCCAAGGAGGCAGGAGGATTGCTTAAATCAAAGAGTTTAAGACCAGTTTAGGCAATTTAGTCAGACTTCATATAAAAAAAAAAGATGATTATAGGTCAAAGTGAAGCCAGGTGGTGGCACACTCCTTTAATCCCAGCACTTGCGAAATGTCTTTGAGTTCAAGGCCAACCCGAATCACAGGCCCAAGCCATCATATCCAGACTCTTCACTGTGGCTTTTAAGGGCCTTGATGCTTAAGTCATACCCAAACTGATTCCATACAGACCTCTAGACATCTGTAGACTTGTTATCAGTGTTATTGGTGGAATCCAGGGCCTTTGCATATGCTTGGTTTAGCACTCTACCACTGAGCCATACTCCCAGCCCTTGGCTATACATAATTTTAAAAGCTTTTAAGATGTTTCCCTTGTGCATCGTGATGGAAAACCACTAGAGAAAGGGTATTTGTATAGGACATCCCCCTATCAAATCAATTTCCTTAGCACTCATCCTCCCTTCTCTGAGGGTCTCAGGTTCCTTCTGTCCTTGGTTCAAACATCACCTGCTCCTAGAAGCCTGCTCAGATCCTCACACTCTGTTACATTCACTTCTGTCTGTTCTTCTAGGTACTTCCCCTCCCTTACAAGCCTACACCTTCTGAGATTATCCCATTACTGTCTCTCTTCCCACAGGGTAAGTTTGACAAGGGCAGGCCACAACTTGACACATGTTGGAAACAGAGTATCTGTTTGGTGATTGAGTAACTAGTTAGAGAGCAAAGGTCTTTGTGGGAGTCACATCTGCCTGACAGAAAGATACTGAAACTGGAGCCATTTGACAGGACAAAGAGAGAGACAAGGGGCTACATAGATAGAGTGATTGTCTGCCCCTCCTTCGGGAACACGGGGAACAGTAGGGACTATTGGAAACCAGCCTGCCCTGGGTCTTAGGCAGTTTAGCTGGGTTAGCCAGGAACTGGGAACAGAGTCTGTAGATCCTAGAAGGGCAGCAAATAGAGTGAACCCAGGGTTTGACATCTACTCAAGACCGTAGGAAAGATGCCACACAGTAGCAATGGAAGACCCACCCCACCTGCTTTAAGCCTTCCTTAGCTGGCTCACAAGCTGGTCCAACATCATGACAAGCTACAGTTCTGTCAAAGAATAGGAATAGAATTCTGTGGGAAAAGCATAGTCTTGGGTTTTGATATTTTCAGACTCCAAAGGGACAAGGAGGAACTTGAGAGAGGCATTGGAGCAGCCTTCTGGAATGTTCTGTGACCTCAGAACTCCACCAAAACCATAGCCCCGGAGAGAGCCAGGGCTTTTCAGCTAATGAGTAGTGTGTCTGATATTTGAATAACTCTCCCCCATTCAGATGACAGACCCAAGAACGTGGGTGCTCCCAGGTACCATGTTGATTCATTCATATCCTGTCTGAAGAAAGGAAAGAACTGTTCAAATTTATAATCATATTATTGCAAATTTCATCTTAGATTTTTGTCTGTATTCCTCCCCCACTCCTGTCTCCCCTTCCCCTGTAACCTGAGTAATTAAAATGTTCCTCCCCTCTCCAACACCAGCTGGCTCCATGACAGACCTAAGGTGGCCTCCCAACAGGATGTGGCAGGGAGCCTGCTGCCACCACAGCAGTTCCCACTGCTTCCGCTTCCTCCCATGTGTCGGAGGACATCCAGCATCCTGCCAGCTTCCTGCCATGATACTCCGAAGGGCACAGCCTGAATTCTTCACCCCAGCGTGGCTATTTTGGCTACTTTGTGGGTTCTTTCTTAAACCCTTCCTCACCTCCTTTCTTTCACACTTTTAACCCCCTCATCCTAGATAAAAGAGGAAAAGGGACAGAGAGGAAAGCGAAAGAGATCCCTGAATAAAGTTAGGGGTTGGAAAGGGGACGATGTTATTGTTAGACGACTTCCTGCTGATATGGGGCATCAAGTTCCTTGGAGCACATTTGATCTTTGCTGTCTGGATATCTAATTTCTCCTTCTTTGCACATGACTACTTAACAAACTGCAATCTATCGGAGCTCTAGCAAAAAGGGAGCTATACCCTTTGAAAAATTCCCAGAATTCCAGACACCATGCAATCACAGAAATTATCTGCAGCTGGCAAAACCACGCCCCTGCTAGAGCACAAGGCACACAGTTGTGGACAGTCTGAAGCAGCCTCATATTCCACACCTGGGATTAAAATGAAAACACGTTCCCATATTTCTGTGTCTTTTCAAAGAAACCAAAACTCCTAAATTCTTACTACACCCCAGCCTTACTGCCATGTCCTATTGTCAGAGGGCCTCACTCTCCATCTCTCCCAGGAGCTGCCTGTGAGAAGCAGATCAAGAGAAGAGTGTGAGAAGGCAGAGGAACCAGAATGACAACCAAAGGGCTGTGTGGGGTTTCAGGAGCCACAGATGGAATCTGGACCACCAGCAAGCTCTGTGGCCTTGAGAAAGCCTGAGGCTCTTAGACATAAAAGGAAAGATTGGGATAAAGTGTCGAGCAGAACACACTCTAACTTGTGTTCTCGTGAAAGAGGAGGATTTGAGGAGAGGGCAGAAGGCAGAGTTTCTTCTAGAATTGCTTTGTGGCTTTTTGTTTGATTTTTTTTTTTTCCAGGCCAGCCTTAGAACTTCCCATACTCTTAAAGGGATACCGGGCTACATCACAACACCTGGCAAGTTTGGGGCTTTATTAGATTAAAATGTGGGGCATCAATCCAGTGGCATGCCGAATCTCTGTATTATCCAAGTTAGGCACAGGGATGTCTCTTCTAAACCCCTACCTACACTCCCTTGCCCCCCCATATTTTCACAAAAGTAGGGAGCCTGACCCAAGTCTCCCTCTTTGTCCTCTTCACCCCTTCTTCTGGGTAGCTCCTGAGAAGGGAAGTCATTTGAAAGGAAGGAATAGGGAAGGAACATCAGTCTGAAGATATGGCCTACAGTCCTGCTAGACTGCAGGCGTAACCTAGGAAGGACAGAGCGAGTCTCCATAGGGACCAGTCCCTGAGTGGTTCCATCCACCAGATGCCATGGGGGATGTGATGCTGAGTCACCTTTCAAGGTGGTTGGCATCTAGCAGGAAGGTGAAACACATCTGTCCAAGTGAGTCAGCTGGGGGTATAGCTTAGCATTAGAGTTTGTGTATGAAACCCTGGCCTGTGCTCAACACCCAGCCTCTCTCTCTCTCTCTCTCTCTCTCTCTCTCTCTCTCTCTCTCTCTCTCTCTCTCTCTCACACACACACACACACACACATGTGCACAGTGGTCATATCATTTGAGCTGGACTCAGTGGCACATGTCTGTAATCCTAGCACTTGGGAAGTAGAAGAAGGACCAGGAGTTTAATGTCATCCTCAGTTACATAGTGAGTTAAGAGTCAGCCTG
>NW_022196915.1:18125842-18132903 GCF_008632895.1 Mastomys coucha
GAAGGAAGAAAGGAAGGAAGGAGAGACAGATACAGAGAGATGGGGTGGAGAGTACTTAGTAGATGAAGGCATTTACCAAGCCTGATGACCTGGGTTTGATCCTCAGAACCCACAAGGTGAAGGAAAGAACCAATCAATAAGTTATCCTTTGACATCCACATGCATGCTGTGGCACACACATTCACACACAGACACACAGACACACACACACACACACACACACACACACACTAATGGACTAAAAAGGAAAGGGAGAAAAGAAGGAAGGAAGAAAAAGAAAGAAAGGAAGAAAGAAAGAGAGAAGGGGAGAGGGGAGAGAGAGAGACAGAGAGACAGAGAGACAGAGGGGGAGGGAGAGAGATATATCATCAATGGCAAAAGCCATTCGAGAAAGAACAGTGCATCCTGTTGGGAGAGGAAAATGGGCATACCACACCCCCTCCCAATTCAGGAGAAAAGGAACTAGACGTCAGGGAAGGAAAACAAAACTGCTGGCTGCTAAATCTCTGGGTTACAATTCTCAACTGACTGCACAAACATGGTTTTTTGAGAACTTGCTCACAGTCCCCAGGCCCAGGAAGGAACCAGAGGTCTGATAGGGCCATGTTTGTGACTACACAAAAGCACAACGGGATCAGTAAGGTCTTAGTTTGCCATCCACCTTCATATGCATGTGCCCCACTACCATTCTCCAGAATCCTCAGGGTTTTAGCCCTAAACACTCCAAGGCCCAATAACGTTCTTCCCACAGGCAAACCAGGCTGCCATCCTGCTGTCAATCCCTGATTAGTACCTCGTGGCTCCAAGGATTCTCTGTCCTGAGATGCTGTGATGCCCAAGCACAGCTTGAGACAATGGTCCTCAGGTATCCATGGACACCAAACTAAACAAGAGGTGGGGAAGGTGTAGGCCAAAGTGGAAGGATCCTTCCCCAGTGTGTTCCTGCCATAGTTTACCAGGATTTTCACCTAATCGCTTTTGCTTTTGTTTGTTTGTTTTACAGGGTTTTTCAGTATAACAGCCTTGGCTGTCCTGGAACTCACACTGTAGACCAGACTGGCCTCGAACTCACAGAGATCAGCTTGCCTCTGCTGGGTTTAAAGACATGCACCAACACCACCTGGCTTTTTACCTACCTAACCTTTTTTTGTGGCAGTTAGAAAGGTAGGAAAGGAAAAAAACTCAAGAGTTTTTAGTGAGACTGATTCTTCATGGTTCTTGACAAGATAGAGTCTCAGAGTAAACTTCCCTTTGATTTAAGGGATCTAACAGAGCAGGACATTCCATGACAACCTCACTATGTGGTGGCAAGCATGTTCCTATAAATACAGTAGAAGGAAGGCATTGTGGAATTTTAAATATCTCTGTTTATTATGAAAAAGATGTAATTACAGTTGTGATTCCTTTTGTATAGCTGAAGATTGACCTAGGAATGTCATCATTATACAGGTGAGGTGCTTTAAAAAGCCTGCCATTGAGCTGACAAAGGAATAAAATAAAGGACTTAGCTAATCAAATTAAATGGGTAAAACAAGGTAGAAACATACCTATTTCATCTTTAGTGATCAACTCTTAATTTCTTTTTAACAGTTCCTTCCAGTATACCCAATATACCCAATGCAAATAAACAATCTTTCACCACACTGTGTAAGACAGAAAAATCTGTAATGCCTTCTGGGTTTAAGATAATGTTTGGAGCCATGAAATATGTGAAAAAGATTGTAGTTGATGAAATAATTGGTACCCTTTTCACTGAAAGTATCAATGACATTACCAATGTAATTTATCCTCTTTACTTCCTCTGTGTGTTCTCCAGAATGTTAAAACAAAGTTCAGTGGGCCAAATCATAGAGAAATTAGGAAGATATGCAAAAGAGACTCTGGAGGTTTCTAGCAAGAGATACAAAGCAGAGCTTTGTTGGCATCTCCTTGTGGCCTCTCTGGGAGACATAGTTGGGAGTGCTACTGTGTAGATCAAGTGAAGTTGCATAAGTCTTACCTGCAGATGGCGGGCCTGGGGGCCCTGGAGGACCTTGACGACCAGGTTGACCAGAAGGCCCAGGCTTGCCTGGTGGGCCCATAATCCCACTGTCTCCCTTCTGACCCTAATAGAGAGAAAGATGGAACCCATTGTGATATCATGGCATGACAAAGTTCTTCCTCCACATTGCCTCTAAGTCAGAGACCACCCTGCTCAGAAAAGCGAAAGCTTGTGGTGGACTATCACTGGTCTCCAGCACCCCGCTCCTGAGACAAACAGAACAAGCAACCTTTGCAAGTTTGATGACCTCACTAAGTTCATTATCTATTATAGAAACGTGGCACAGGACCGCAGAACCAATTTACCTCACCCTGATATGAGTTAGGGAGTGGAGTTTCAGACCAGGACCTGTGCAATGCCTAAAGTTCAGGTGGCCAAGTTGAACCTATCATTTAAGTGTTTACCTACATGCTAGGGTTATTTTTGTTCCATCAGAAGAGTTGTTTCTACCCACAGACTTTCCGTTACTATCTTAGTAGAGACCCCACTCTTTACTGAGCCCTAGAAGCTGGTCATGGCCTGAGTCAGAGGGTTTGGTGGTGGTGATGATGATGTCTTTTTTTTTTTTTTGTCAAAAAACACCATGATTCTTGGCCCATTTCTCAAACAAAATTCTCTTCAAACTCCAAGCTCTTCCTTATGCTCCTCTACGTTCAGTTTTAAACTCTGATGTCTCAGCAGCAAGATCTTCTCAGGCAACACTGGTGTTCCTCATCACATTCTCTTAAAGCATTCTTCTTCAAGCTGAGTGGTGAAGTACATGCCTGTCATCAGAACACTCAACAGGCTCAGGCAGAGGGATTGCTACTAGTTTAAAGGCAGCCTGAGATACATAGTGAGTTCTAGTTCTAAGCCACCCAGAGCTATAGTGTGAAACTCAGTCTCAGAAACCACACACACACACACACACACACACACACACTGGTTCTTCTAGCATTTATTTAAGATCAGTGGTCATAAATTATTGTGTGATCATTTAATCTCTGTCTCCCCTGGAGACATAAGTTCCATGTAGTCTAGAATCTACCATGTTCATCTTCTCTCCCCACACTAAAGGAAGGGGGAGACTGAAGTTGGCAATGAATGGGGAGGAACTTTTGACAATCTGTCAGTCAAGATATTTTCCCTTGACTGTGAGGCCCTGGGTAACTCACAGTATTGCTTTGTACCTTGGTTTTTATCTTCTCTAAAGTAGGGCCAGTAAATAGGCACCTGCCTAGGTTCTGTGAGGTTAAAGATGGCAGGAGTGAAGATATGGCTTGCCAAGAGTGAAGAGTGATGGGGAAACAAGCCCCAGTGGCTGGCCAGGGTTCATCTTCTCTCATGGGGAAAGGAGTTCTGATCTCCTAGAGCCCTTTGGAGATCCTAGTAGGGAAGCACAACTTCTATACTCCTGACCAAACAACAGCCCTCTATTGTAGATGGTCGTCTTCCTTATCCAATTGTGCAGCTTTGGAAGAAACACGTGAACCAGTGAGTTCCCTCCTCAACAGCCAGATCATCTAAATCAACCATGATGATCATCTGGATGACAACTGTCCCTCACACCCAAGAAGCCCTGATATCTTAAAGAGACTCACACCCTATAGCTACTCTGTTTCCAATCACCACATTGATTCAGTGAGATGCTGTCCTGCCAACATGGCCTCTAGAGACTTTCCTATACTTGTCCCAGGGAAGCCATGAGGTTGGTTTGTTTCCAATTCTACTCTCACAGAGGACGCTGTTAATCCTTAGGCTAGGGTGAAGTATGCCGAATGGTAACCAAGATGGGTCCCAGAGTGGCAAAGGAAGTCACACCAGCTTAATATAGCCAGCAGGGCTTGTTTTTCTAACAGCTAGGCCAGCTGGCTCTGAGCTCAGGAAGTGCACAGCTTGAAGGAGCTGGAAACACTCCTTGACTCTGACACCAGTGGCAGAGGAATCTTCTGCTTCAATGGTCATTTGTGTGGAAAGTGCCATGTCTTTACAGGAGGTTTCCCTGAGCCAAATTAAAGGGAAAGCATTATTTATTCCTTTTTTTTTTAAAGATTTATTTATTATATGTAAGTACACTGTAGCTGTCTTCAGATACTCCTGAAGAGGGTGTCAGATCTCATTACAAGATGGTTTTGAAGCCACCATGTGGTTGCTGGGATTTGAACTCAGGACCATCAGAAGAGCAGTCGGTGCTCTTAACCACTGAGCCATCTCTCCAGCCTGCATTATTTATTCTTTATCTGCTGTGAACTTAGGAGGTTTTTCTTCAGGAAGTGATTCTATGTCCTTAACCAGAGATTTTGTTTTTTCCTTTTCTTTTTGTGTTGCGGGGTGGGACTCAGGGCCTTCTGTACACCTGGTAAAAACTCTACCACTGGTCTATATCCCCACCCCATGAGGGGTTTTGGGATCAAGTCAACGGCAGCTTTCTTGGAGACAAGTCTGGTGTGACCTGAAGTCTGAGGATCCTCACTTCAGCCTCAGGGAAACAGCCAACACATGGGAAAAGCATGTCCTCTCAGTGTTACCTATGGTCTGGGCGGACCTCCACACAATCTATTGCTTCCTTGTTTATTAGAATATGATGCAGGTATTTTTAGAAGATGTCTAGAAATTCATTAATTTCTACAATAACAATAAGCTGTACACATTATGATTTTAAGTTATAAGGACAAAATATCTACGTATTGGACATGAAAGAAAAGAAATAATTCTGAACTACATGTAATCCCAGCATGTTTGAGGCCAGAGTTTGAGGCCAGCCTGGGTTACATGAGACTCTGTCTCAAAGCAACAAGTACATAATAAATGGATAAACAAATAAAGAAATCTTAAAATGAAAGAAGAAAGAATTATGGAGAGCTATAATGCCTAGGTCAGGTCATAGCCAATAACAGGATGGAGATAAAAAGCCAATGAGCTAGATAGAGTTGAAATATTCTCATTACAAGGAAACGGTACAAAATCGGAAGTCATAGGTATGGCTAATAACTGGATTTGGTCACTCCACAATGTAGGTACATACATAATTATATCACCATCTACCCCATAAAATTTGGTAACAACTAAAAATAAGTGTTTTATATAGGTGCTCAAATAACATTTTCTTCTACCATACTCAAAATCATTAATATTAAAAAGTATACATATTACAAGTATACACATCCCAAGTATAAATACTGATTTTCAACAACCAAGATTATTTACATAAGCTGACTTGTATCTGGGTTTGCAAGCAGAGGCCAAAGATCAACATTAGGTGGCTTCTATTGTTCCACACCTTATTCTAAGGCAGGGTCTCCCACTGAACCTGCAGCTCGTGGAATTGGACAGAGTGATTGAGACTCTGTCTCCCTAATGCTCAGATTACAAGTGTTGAGCTGCTACACAGGTCTTTTCACATGAATGCTGGGATCAAGCTCAGTCCTCATGCTTACACAAGAAGAACTTTACCCACCAAGCCATTGCCCCAGCCCCTAAATAAAGCTGGATTTCAAATCTATTCAGGAAAAAAAAAAAAAGGCTGCTGGGCAGTGGTAACATGTGCACTTGGGAGGCAGAGGCAGGAAGATTTCAGAGTTCAAGGCCAGCCTGGTCTACAGAGTGAGTTCCAGGACAGCCAGGGCTACACAGGGAAACCCTGTCTCAAAAAACCAAACAAAACCAAACAACAAAAAAGAAATAGGCAGCAAAGTTATGATGATGATGATGATGATGATGATGATGATGATGATGATGATGATGATGATAATAATAATAATAATAATAATAATAATAATAATAATAATGATGCAGATGTAGTAAAGGCCAAGGTCACCCTATGTTACATAGTGAGACCCTGTCTTAAAACAAACAAACCAAAAAACCAGCCCCCTCTCCCACCACTCAAGAAAAGGTGACATAGCTCATCTCTCAGATGCATCTATCCATGAGTAAAGGGGCTAGTTTTCCTGTGAGCACTTAGCACAGTCCTTAAGCCAGTCCAGGAATGCAAGCCCTCCTCTTCCATTTCCCAGCTCTGGAACCTTGCTTGCCCTGCTGACAAGGGAGCTCAGAGTGAACAACTTCCCTAAACTCCTAACAAGCCCAGGGAAGAGGATAGCTTCCAAATTAGGGGCTTGGGTAGTGAGAACCGTCACCAGGGCCCAAAAAGATCTACTAGCAGCAGGGAAATGCCTAGGCTGTTCTCTAAAACTCCGTTTATACCTGGTACACGGGGCAAAATAGCAGGTTTTCTGCAAAATGACCTCGACCTCCTTCCCTTCCCAGTTGCTTCAGTTAAGACGCATGTGTTCCTATGAACCAGGTGAACTCAGGTCTCTCTTGCTTCTGACCTTGAGCGGAGCCTGTAACCTTGAACCATGTAGGCTGGGAGAAGCCTCAAGGTTGGTCAATAGTGAGGCTGCTCTGGTCATCAACCCTGAGGATGCTTGGATGCAGGGCTGTGGGATGTCTCTAGTGGACTACTGCATGATGCCCCACACATCTCCAAGCCAGTGGGTGTGACCTCACTGGAGTCAACCCTGAGGCCCTTACCTGCTTGCCTCGTTTTCCTGGTCTTCCTGTGGGGCCTCGGTGTCCTGCTAGCCCAGACTCTCCCTTTGGACCCATTTCACCCTGGGGAGAAGAGAGGAAAGTGAGAGACAGAGTAGACACATCTATGCGGGTCTCCCCTATCACCGACTGCCAGCACCTCCTCTTCATACTGTGTCTTCCCCAGCTAGGGCTGTCCTGGGAGCATGGGAGACTGGTGAGCTCATAGCTGAGGATCAGTAAAGAGAGAAAGAAGGCAACCAGAGTGTGGCTTAGTGCTCTAAAGCCATAGGTGCTCTGGTGGTCAAGTGGAAGAGACAGCCTGGTCCATAGTGGTCAGTGATAGCTCCTGCATTTCAGTGAGCCTGTGCCACTCCTGTCTGGGGAAAGGCTTTCTTGTCTAGTTGAACAATTACATTTTTAGTTTATGATGTTTGGGAACAGTCTTTTCTGATGTAATTCTGGGTATGCTTCTGATTCTTATTTAGGATTGTATAGCTCTCCACTT
>NW_022196915.1:18132913-18150668 GCF_008632895.1 Mastomys coucha
ATAGGGTCTCACTACATAGTTCTGGCTGGCCTGGACTTTGACATATAGGCCAGATTAGCCTTCCTAGACATCCACCTGCCTCTGCCCCCCTTGCATACTGGGATTAAAGTGCAGTCATGTTCATCTGTTCTTCACAAATCAATAAGTAATTTTGAGTTCCAGCTCACTTCTACCTACTTAGAAAACTCTTTCTGAGATAGTATCTCCTGTAGCCAGGCTGGCCTCTACCCATCTGTGTAGCTGAGAATGACTCTGAAATTCCCTTGCCTCTATCTCCCAAGTGCAGGAGTTGTAAATATGTGTACTACTCTGTCCAGCTCAGATGAAAACCCTTTTTGTGAGAAGAGATGCTTCAAGTATTTGTTCAAATAGTCACCACAGAAATATTAAAATATGGAAAACAATGTAAATTTTTTTGTTTGTTTTGTTTTTTGAGACAGGGTTTCTCTGTTTAGCCCTGGCTGACCTGGAACTCACTCTGTAGACCAGGCTGGCCTCAAACTCAGAAATCCGCCTGCCTCTGCCTCCCAAGTTCTGGGATTAAAGGTGTGCACCACCACTGCTGGGCAAAAACAATGTAAATTACATTCCTAATTGAAAATAACTCTTTCATAGTTCAAAGCCAACCTTTTGCAAAAATTATTTTTCAGACTATTAAAATGGCTTTGTGCGAAAAGCTACTCTCTGCAGAGCCTAAAGACCTGGTAAATGAGAATCAGCTCCCACCAGTTGGGAGCTCACGTCCCATACTTGCACTTTGGCATGTATAACACACACACACACACACACACACACACACACACACACACACACTTCTGTGTGCATGTATTTCTGGGGATTATGGACCCATGAGCACACCATCTCTAAACAATTAAACAATTGCCCTGCATCCCAAACTGCGCCCCCAACATAGCCAGGGTAGCAGTTGCTACCAGAGAAGTTTCTATCAATAGCCAGTGCTCATGGAGGGCCACCCTAGCCACTCAGAGAAAATAGTAGACACCCAGACTCCTTGTCATGTGATGCTCTCTAACACAATGGGAGACACAGAGGAGACCAGTAGATGGTGGCCAAGCTGACCTTTCAACTTAGCAACAGGATGAACCTGTCCCTCTCCAACTCACTCAGCAGTTAGGAGCACTTACTGGCTTTCCAGAGGACCCAAGTTCAGTTCCCAGCATCTATATCAGGTGGCTCACATGACCTGTAACTCCAGGAAGTTGTGAATGGTCACAAAATTTCCAACCTCAGGAAGATCCAAGACCTCCCACCTTCACACGCACACATACATGCAGACACACACACACACACAATGAAAAATGAAACTTTAAAAAAGAATTTTCCTTAAGTCCATGTGAGGGGTCAATGGTTCCACATGGTCATGGAGATGTTTTCACAACACCTACCTTGGGCTGTTTAGAGGGATCCAGGGCATAGATCTGTTTAGAGGGACCCAGGGCATATATCTTGTTTGGCCAGGAGAAAAACATCAGCATAAAAAATACGAATTTTTCAAAAGAGGTCTTTGGAAGGAAGTGTGGCTCTTCTCTTCACCAGCTGGAAGCAGCTAGGGATTTCTTGATCTAATTTCTCTCCTAAGACCTAATTACATCATATCATATCAGCCTGTTATCATATCAGTCCTGTCTTAGAGCAGCCTGCCACGAAAGGGGGAAGACGGTGCTCTCTACGCCAAGCCTGGTAAATGGCGCAGAAGCCAGAGAATCAATCAAATTTAATTTTATAGTGACCCATGAGTCTTTGATGGGCACTGTTGCAGGGAATGAAAATCTAGACTAAACATCTTAAGGTACTTTCTTCTCTTTTGAAATTTGCTTTAATTTGTTTATATGATTAATCTATTTTTTAAAATGTAGCATCCCACCTAGAGTAGCAGGAACTGAGTTCCTGACAGGCTAAGGTAAGGATAAGTTATAGTGACTTGCATAAAGACCCATGGCTGTGTACCATCGGATAAAATTACTTTACTTTAGAAAGTAACACTTTAAAGTGAATGTTTTTAAAAATTAAAGACACTAAGAAAACATTTGTTTGCAAATTTGAAGCATTCCAGTTTATGGCCTAGGTAGATATAACAATTTCTAGTGTCAGTGACTTAGAACACGAGGACCCAGCATTGTGATGTTAGTGTGTGTGATGGTTTGAGTGAGAACCCCCTTGGGCTCATGTATTTGATTGGTTGGTGGGACTGTTTGGGAAGGATGAGGAGGTGTGCTCTTGGAGGAGGTGTGTCGCTGGGGGTGGGCTTTGAAGTTTCAAAAACCTGTGCCATGTCCAGTGTGTCCTTCTCTCTCTCTCCCCCGCCTTTCATCGCCCCCTTTCTCCCTCCAAAGTGTGGATCTAGATGGAAGCTCTTAGCTCTTCCTAATGCTGTGCCTTTCCTCCCGTCATGGACTCTTAAGCTTCTGAAACACACACACACACACACACACACACACACACACACACACACACTCACACACACATGTATGAAACTTGTCTTGGTCATGGTGTCTTACAACAGCAATAGAAAAGCAACCATGTTATCTCAGGAGCTATTTTAGCATGGTCAGTACTTTATAGCATTGAGGAACCAGCATTCCATGCCAGCTTAGGGACGGTCCTACATGGGCAATGCTTTATATCATGAGAACTCAGCATTCCATGTCAGCTTAGGGATGGTCCTACGTGGTCATTTATGCATTTATTTCTTTATGCTGTGATATCTTCCCTTGTCTAACATCCAACCTTACTCCATATCCTCAATCTAACTAAAAGTTTAGATTTTTTTAGATTTTCCAAAATCTGCCTGTCTATTGCCACCTTCACATTTTTTGTTATATCAATTCATCACCCAGGAGTTATTTACTGAATAATTTTTCTTTAATAACTAAACATATCTCCTTTTAAAATTAGGCCTGTCCCAAGTGCGATAATAAATATCCCACTATTTAAATAAAATTGTTGCCATCTGTTTAAAATAATCCCTGTGTTCCTCCAGCAGTGTCTGCTACTCTTGAAGATGGTATTGAGTGTTTAGGAAGTGGTGACACTAAATCAAACACATCCCTCAGGGTCTGAGGGATAAGAGGGTCCTTGACCATTGTGGCTCAGATAGGAGATAGGAGTCGCTCCTCACAAAACTTTCAGCTTTTAAATCTTCCCACGGAGCTCTAGGAGGCAGGAGAAGCAAAGGGGGAGCCTCTTTCCATGGTGGGTATGGGGGTATGGGGGAGGCTGGGGATAGCCTTTCCCCACTAAACTGGAGGTTGATTCAGACCTTCCCGCTACCTTCTCCCCAGTATATAAGACACCGTTTTCCTCATCTCAAACTGGAACTTCCCACAATTAAAATCAGTTTCTCTGCCTGAAGGGCAAAGAGGAGGGGCTCTGTTTGCTGCGTCTGCAGGACTTGAGGGCTAGTCTTTCTACTTCTAGATACTCACTTTTTGCCCCAGCATTCCAGGAAATCCAGGGAAACCCTGTAACAACAACAACAACAACAAAAAACAAATACTGTGACTGTCTTGAAATACCACTTGGAAGAGCTGTGGGTGGATTTGATCAGCCATTTTCAAGATGGCTGCCTATCAGTCCATAGGTTGAGGGAGCCGAAGCTGACACTTCTATCAAAGCCTATCAGTCATACAGATTTGCCATTACCTTTTCTCCTTTGGGACCCAAGTCACCCCTTTCACCTCTGGATCCCTAGGAGAAAAACAGACGAGAGGGTCAACGGTCTAATATCGCATTGTGTTGGGGTTAGGGGTTAGGGGTAGTGATAGGAACACTTCAAACTGAAAAACAACCTAAGCCAACACCCTCACTTTTGCAAAGCTCTGATAATAGGTGGCTTGCCTAGTAAAGAAATGCTTTCTGTTTAGACCCTGGAGACCTCCTTACATTGGTTAGTAAAGGGAAACTCAGAAAGTTCTGGACCCTCCGATCCTCCCAGATGCCCGCTGGTATTTGATTTTGGCAGGTGAGAAGGCTTGTGGTAGAAACTTGGCCTGAGGACAAATCCTCTTCATTCACTGCCCCTTTGCTGACTGACCAAAGACTTGCCTGCCTGCCACCTCCCATTTGTTTCCTTGCTCCCTGTGCGGGGCAGCGCATGGGCCTCACTGGGAGCTCTCCTTTACCAGAACTGTCCTACCTGTCTCAGGAGGGCCTTTGCTCCTCCCTCAGCCTACACAGGACGAGGACAGAGGAATAGCTGGGAAGAAGGGCTGCAGCTGATGACCGAACAAAGGGCTGGGGCCTGTGTGCCACCCACCACCAACTCCAGAGCTACATCCAGACCGGGATCTGGGATGGCTCAAGAGAGGAACACTGACCTTTTCCCCTCTGGGTCCAGGGAAGCCCTAAAAGAAAGCAGGCAGATGTTTATAGTGAGCCTTTAGGACAGCTGGGTGTGCTATAAGGATGGGGGGAATCCCTGAATGTGGTGCTGAGGCTCTGCACCGCATTGTGAGTTCTAAGGGACACACATCAGTAAACATGAAGATATCTAAGAGGCCTGTGTGTATAACAGGCCTACAAACAGCATAGTTTTTCTCAGCTAATCTGGAGCCATAACCCCGACAGCTGAAGGGAACGGGACCCCAGTGTCCCCGCACCTCAGGGCATGATTATCCCCCAAGGGCTGACTCCCCAGTGACAGTGTCCCAGTGCTGCCCTCCCCATCTCTGTAGGTGCCTGCTGCTCCTCAGTGTTAGTGAGGAGACCTGGGATGGCCACCCGCACCATGCACTGACCTTAGAGCCCATCGGTCCTCTTGACCCTGGCAGGCCCATCACACCCACGTCGCCTTTTTCACCCTGTGGCAAATAGAAGAAGGAAGAGAAGACCCACAGGGATATTTCTCAGAGGAGCAGAAGCAGGAGTTGTGGGGGAAACTGGGGTGGAACCAGGGTATTGGGGCTAGATTGGGAACGTGAATTCCATACGCCCCCTTTGCCTCCTCCCAGGGTTCCACTTTCCACCTTTCATTGTGGTCCTTGATAGTAAATAGAGAACAAAAATGCCCACGGTGGACAGATCGCCAAACTAAATACTCACTAAGATGTTGTAAATGGCGATGTTTTGTCTTTTCCTGGAAAGGGTTGTGAGAGGGCAGGGAAGACAGCGTGAGGGCCTCAGAAGATAGGGTATCCCACATATAAGTTCTTTGCCCGCTTTGCTTTTTTGCATAGGGAGGGTCTTTCAAACATCTTATTACATTCTCACCCTCAGTTAGAAGGCAAGTAGAGGGAAAATCAGCCTTGGGGCATACACAGCAGAGGAAAGTGGTTGCTGTACAGGGTGTACTTGTCTCGATTACAAAATTGTATGCCACCTTCAACTAGTAGAAATATAAAGTCAACAGTATGCTACTGGGGGGATTAATTTGTGGTGTTCATTTTGGCTTTTGCTTTTGTTTATTTGTTTGTTTGGCTTGGGTTTTTGTTTGCTTGTTTGTTTTGTTTTTTAGGCAGGGTCTCATGTATCCCTGGATGTTATGGGAGAATTCAGGTGACGATGACCTTGAACTTGGGATGCTCCTCCCTGCCTCTGAGCTCAAGGATTGTAGGAAATATTTTCACCATGCCTGGTGAAAATATTCTTACATATTCTGAATTGCAAGTGCCTTTATAAATTACATCAAATGGGGCTGAAGAGGTGGCTCAGTGGTTAAGAGCACTTGCTGTTCTTCCAGAGGTCCTGAGTTCAATTCCCAGCATCCACAGGGTAGCTCATAACCAGCTGCTATGGGATCTGATTCCCTCTTCTGGTGTCCATGAAGGCAGAGCACTCATATACATAAAGCACATACATAAATAAATATTAAAAAATACATTAAATGTAAAACTAAGCTAGTGAAATTAATTTTGCCAGTATTTTACTTTCATTTAATCAGTTGAAGTGACATGTAATCATGATACAATAAGATCTTTTTTTGTAAAGATTTATTTATTTATTATATATAAGTATGTATAAATAGCTGTCTTCAGACATACCAGAAGAGGGTGTCAGATCTCTATACGGATGGCTGTGAGCCACCATGTGGTTGCTGGGATTTGAACTCAGGACCTTCGGAAGAGCAGTCAGTGCTCTTAACTGCTGAGCCATCTCTCCAGTCTGATACAATAAGATCTTAAAATTACATTTTATTTTCTGTGTGTGTGTGTGTGTGTGTGTGTGTGTGTGTGTGTGAGCGAGCACTTGCGTGCATGTGAACAACCCACAACACACATGTGGAGGTCAGAGGACAACTTGTGGGAGTCGGTTCTCTCCTTTCACACATGGGTTCCAATAATGGAACTCAGGTTGTCAGGCTTGGTGGCAAACATCTTTACTGACTGATAGATAGCTCCCCAGCCCTGAATAGTCTTATAAATTAAAACTTGGGTAAGTCAAAATGAAACATTCAAGTCTTCATTTATGCTAGTCATATCTCAAGGGTTTCACAGCTATTTGTGGTCTGCCATGATAGACAGCTTAGCTCTCTTCAGCAGGCGGGAATTTTGTTTTGTTTGAATCAGGACCTTACTCTAGCTCAGGCTGACCTGGAACTTATTTTGTAGCCCAGGCTAGCCTTTAACTCACAGTGATCCTACCTTCTGAGAACTGGGTTTGTGAGTATGAGGCACCATGCCTGGCCATACAGAAAATCGAAAATTGCTTGCATGTACACATGTACACCATGTGCACACCCGGTATCCACAGAGGATGAAGCGGGCACCGGATGCCCTGGAAGTGGAGATACAGATGGTTGTGAGCCACAGTGTAGGTGCTGGGAACTGACCACAAGTCCTCTGCAAGAACAACAATCCCTGTTTACTGTGAGCCATCTCTCCAGCCTAAGGTACAGTGGTTCTTTTAAGAGAGATTTCCTTGGGACCTGTTTGTATTACCAGTGCAGCCAGTAAGGCAGAGCAGCAGAGGATATTCGCTTGCCTTGCCCTGGCTTCTGCTGGTCAGATCTTCAAGTCAGAGCCTCGGCACCCTGCAGTCTGTGACAGGCAGCAGGAATGGAAGACAAAGGAAGATAGGGGGTATGCTTGCTTTGTGTACTCTCTCTGAGGAGTAGAATCTGCATCCTTCCAGCCTGCCTATAGTCCTGGACTTTCCACCCAAAAGATCGGTGGCACAGGTGAGAGCTTCCCAGACCCAAGTTCCCTTTGGGTCGTCTCAGAGAAATCAGACTAGAACGCTCATTCTGAGGACAAAGGGGAAGTGGGCTTCCTGGGAAAGAAGAGAGCAGCCCCCAGTTCTCCACAGGAGCAGAGTCACAGCACTGACCAAGGTCTGCAGGCCACATGAAGGAGAAGCCCCTGGGGGCTGGCAGCTACACTCCAGCTATCTCCCTCTGAAGGAAGTGACGGGGTCCGCTGCTGGCCAGGACCCAGAGAGCCATCTTCCCCCTCATATTCTGATACTACATGAGTCCCAAATGTATTTGACACTTACCTTGGGTCCTTCAGGGCCTGGCCAGCCAACGGGCCCAGGCATGCCAGGAACACCTGGGGGTCCAGGTCTACCCTTCAAAGACCAAGAACAAAAGTCAAGATACCTGGGTATATGTCCCTCCAGCCAAGAATATCTGGGATCCTGATAATAGTATGAGGCCACCATATGTGGGCTCCTGTACCCTAATCCCTACCCTACAAAGAATGAGGGTTTTAAAAACCGTGTCAAGCAGATATGAGTTAGATTTTTAGTGTCGTATTACCAAACAACATTTTATTATACTTAAGAAATAGAGAACAATAGGCAGCGAGGTTCTAAACTTATTTGTCTCTCAAATTTCATTACCTCAGATGTACCCACTGTCCCTTGCTTCCTGTGGGCTGGTTCTCCACAGGTGTCCTGTGGCATGAGCTGGGACTGTGTTGGGAGCAGCAGCAGATGCTGTTGGAATTCCCTCAAGGGCATTTTGCCTGCTTGCTGCACCATCATCCCTCAGTGGCTACACTATTGGCTTCTGTAAAAGCCTGCATCCATGAAGCTCACTTTGCGGCAATGGAGCTTCCCAGTAACTTATGAACCTACCCTCTCTATAACCAACATCCCAGATCTCTTACTTCAAGGCATCAAGGAAGGACAAACAGACAGGCGAGAGCTACTACATGTAGTGATGTAAAAAAACAGAGATACCCCATAAAGATACCAGAAAGCAAGGATGTCCCCTTATCCTTTAGGCAAAGGGGTTTTAGAAGAGTTTACAGAGCAAACACCCATCCCCAAGGAATGTGCCATTTCCAAGAGACATCCCTCAGAGAGAGGATCTCCCCCACCCCTCCTGAGAGTCACAGGTGTCTTATCCTAAATGGGAGAAAAAGTCAATAGAAACTAAAGAACAATGAACAAGATAAAGTGTAACCAGCCCATGTTGTAAAATTGTAACCAGCCCACATTGTAAGCTCTGTATAAAAGCTGAGTGCTTTGCTTCCTCTGGGTCGCTCTGGTCTCCATTACAGAGTTGACCCTGGTATACCAGTTTCAATTAATACATTAACCTCATGCTTTTGCAGCGTTCTCCTTCTTGGTTCTTCGAGAGTGGGGTTACCCACGTCGGTTATTACTCACACAACCAAGTTCAGGCTGCTGGAGTTGGACTTCCCCTATGCACACTCTCATGACACCCTCCCCCCCCCACCTTTACAGGTTCCTCCTGCCAGTGTTCCTTTATAAACTATTCACTTGTATATGTCCCTGCTTCTAAAGAACCCCATCTCAACTAAGGGTTATAGAAGAATGGCCTTTGTGAATGAGAGTGAAAACATAGACTTGGGGGTGGGGGTGTCTATCTTGAACTCTGCACTCGGTGGCTCACTTCAAAGTTAGCTAGTGACTCAAAAGACTCAGCCGAGAGCTCAGAGATGCCAGATGCTGGCGTGTACACTCTACTTTTGCCTTCCACATGCATGGCAGACATTACTAATCGACCCAGACCTTGATGCTTCAGAGCATGGGACCACCACAGGGTTCTCTTCAGGCCAGCATTCAACACAGTCACTGAGCTGTGTCTGGTCTTATTATTTGGACCTTGCAAAGGTTTGTTTATGGCTTCTGTTGATAATAAAGCACTAGCATCTTTTAGGCTGGATTTACTCTTTCTCCAATCCCAAGAAGACCTAGAACTTAAGAGCCACCACCCACTGACCTCGGTGATATTGCCCGCTGGCCCTTTCTCTGACACTAATGATGGCATGTGGCTGGTTCACTCAGAGCCACTGTAATGTCCAAAGCAAAGTCATTTGCTCCTGTCTACTCAAGCACTTTATTCCAGTTTAATGAAGATCACTTTGTGTTTTGGTTGGGGACTTGGAAAGTTCTCTATTGGGTGGCAGAATGAAGCTGGGGAAGTGTAGCCAGACCCGGCAGCCTCTGGAAGAAGCTGGTCAGAGGCTAGCAGCCACAGGCTCCAGCTCTTAACTAAAGTGTTGGCAGAAAAGGCAAACATGCTGACATCATCAGTGGGGTGCCTGCACCAGAGCTCTGCCAGGGAACGGGTGACCACCAAACACACTTGCATGCATGTGCAGCACAGTTACCCGACAGAACAGCATGGGTCCTACCTTCCTTCCTGGGCGGCCAAGATCCCCCTGTGCATAGAGAAGACAAATAAACAAAGGTTGTGTGAAGGAGAAGTTCTGGGATCTGACAACTTAGTAGGACTGAGGCCTGGGCATGCTGGAGCTCTCTGTTAGTCACTTGACCCGTTATAGCATGCCTTCCGTGCCAGTGGCCCGAAGCAAGTCACACCAATAGCACCCACCACCATAGCTGCATTCATTCATTGCATCATTCAACCTCCTCATCTGCTAAGATAGAACGAACACATATTTTGAAATCCCAACTAGAACATTCTCAGTGGCACGGACAGAAAGCAAGCAGTGGCTGTCAAGACGAAGCAGGAGTAAGAACACAGCGGCTCATACCTTTTCTCCCTTAGGTCCTGTCTTGCCAGGAAGCCCAGGAGGACCCTACACAATTGAGAGAAGAGGTGAAGAAAACATATGCCTAACCAAGGCGAGGCTGCAGGGGAGAGTTTGTGGTGGGGGACTGCAGCACTGGGCCTTTACAGAGCAGGCTGACTCTGTGTGTATGTGGTGGTGACGGTGTGGGGGGGGGGGCTCCAGGGACCCCTGCAGGGACCTCTTAGTCCTGCGGTCCACTCTCCCGGCCAGCTTTCTTCCTCCCGTGCTTTCTTGTTTCTCAGCACTATTTCTTGGCACCATTGGTGCCACTCTCTGGACTTTAATTTTCTCCCTAGAACCTTCAGTGTTTAATAAGAGCAACCTCAGAGTTGTGGAGAAGCCCCCTTGCTGAGATGGTGATCCTTCTTGGCCCCAGGGATCCTTCACTACTCTGGCTACACTCCTCTGGGGCCCTGGCAGGAAGGAAAGTTCAGTTGTGCACAGAGAGCAGCTGGTTCTGACGTCCTCAGGGAGGCGGCCCACTCCTGTAGTCTTAGAACTTGGAAACCAGAGGCAGGAGGATCAGGAATTCAAGGCTAGCCTTGGCTACGCAGCAAGTTCATGGCCAGCCTGGACTACATGAGACCCTGTCTTGTAAATAAAAAACAAAACAAAAGAAAAAAAAAGATTTCCTACAAATGGTCTGTTTGTTCCAGGTGAGAAATAATCCTCTCCTCCCAGAAACGTTCATTAATGGAAGGTAAAGCCTGTTTGTTGTTTACAATGGCTCCCACTGAGAGGCTCCAGCAGAGGTTGTAAAAAAAACAAAAATAAAAACAAAAACAAAAGCAAACAAAGAACAACACCCCCCCCCCCAGTGTTTTTGTTTTGCACATTCACAGCCAGAAGCGTCTGCTTTCTGCTCACATATTTCTGGAAAGCTCTCCACTGTTTCCCAAATTCCTGGGGATAGCAGAGAGAAATCTACCCAATCCCTTGGCCTCCATACCTCTACTGTCTGCATGTGACCAACACGACAGCCTGTTGGAAGTGTGGTTTCTCCAAAACTTGTCCAAATGATCCCAGGATCCCCAGGATCCCAGAGTTTCCAGGATCTTGGAAAAAAATCCCAAAGCTCAGGCCATACGCAGACCAATCACATGACCGGTGGGAGTCAGAGAGCTCTGAGTATTTGAGTTCCCCAGGGATCCTCAGGTGAAGATAGAGTTGGGTGGAGGCATCTTGGGTTATCTGCCTTCTGATTTAGGAGGTAAGGTTTCCTATTTCCAAGCCTTTTATTTCTTGAAATGGTTAGAAATGTTTTACAAGATCATTGAGCTTAGCACACACCAAACAAATATAGATTCTGATTGAACAGAGGTGTGTGTGTGTGTGTGTGTGTGTGTGTGTGTGTACGTGCGTGCATTGTGTTCCTCCTTCCTTTCCTTTCTCCCTTCCTCCCTTCCTTCCTTCCTTCCTTCCTTCCTTCCTTCCTTCCTTCCTTCCTGTGATAGAAGTCTTACCCTGGCTGGCCAGGTACTCATGGCTAACTCAAGATAGTCCTCCTGCCTCCACCTGCTGAGTGCTGGGATCACAGGCCTAAACCAATGCACCAAGTGAGATTGCATTTCTAACTAGTTCCCATATGATGCCACTTAGATATCTCACATTTCACAGACTCTGTGGGTGGGCAGTGGAGCCTCGGTGTGACTCAGACTTGCGGGAGCTCAGAGGTACACTAGTATGAATGGAACTACCATTCTGAGGTGGCCAGAAGACCCCCTCCTTCTACATGCTCGGTTGGTTCTCATGCACATCAAGACCCACCAGAGAAGGGTGCTGAACGGGGCGGGGGGGGGCACCTTAGAGTACTCTCACATGGGTTTTCTGCAAACTTCCTTTATGATGGTGTCTGGCTTCTGAGCTCAAGGTCCCACTTTCATTATAGCATCTAACAGATGATTTTATTGTTTGTTTCCTTATTTATTTTGTTTTTGAGATAGGGTCTCTTACAATGTAGCCCAGGCTAGTCTTAAACTCAGAGTCCTCCTGTTTCAGCGTCCCAAGTACTGGGATTACAATTATGTTATCATACCTGGGTCAATAAATGTTTATGGAGAACAGGCTAGTTATAGCCCACAGGTTGGGTAGACTAAGAATTGGGGTCCCTGTACACAAGGGATCAGTAACTTTTCCTCTACAAAGCCAGATTCTTTTAGGCTTAGAGGGCCACATCTTCTGTCTGTCAGACTCCTCAGCTCTGCCCTGGTGGCCTGCAAATAGCCACAGACAATAAAACTGTAGTTACAAAACCAGGGGTGAGGGTGGGGGGCTGTATTCAAAGCCATAGTGTTAGACTTGGTAATTATGAAAGGCATCCCTCCCCACCTCTCCCTGCCCTGTCCTCCCCTCTTCTCCTTTCCCTTCCTCTTCCCTTTCTTCCCATCCTCTGCTCCCTGAGATAAGGTTTCATTCTGTACCCTGAGTAGTCTTGGAACTTATATAGTGAGTTCTAGTCTGGTCTCAAACTTATAGTAATCCTGCTGTCTCAGTCTCCTCTGAGTGCTGGAGTCAGAGCTATGTGTCACCATGCTTGGCTGAGAAAAGGTATCTCTAGAGAGGGAACACGGCAACGAGCCTCTAAGAGAACAGGAGGCACAAATCAGAACTTCAGCAGGGCCCTGGAATGCACAGCCCAAGGCTGAGGCTTGTTGTGTGTGAGGAAGCAAGGCAGACACTGTAGCTAAGTTCAAGGTGGAGGGTGTACGAGCTGATGGAGCAGTCCAAGCCAGAGGATACTCATGGGACTTTGTCTTCCAGGTCAGGAAGTTTGGCTTTCAGTTCCCTAACACTAGGAAGCCATAAGAGGTTCACATAGCTGAGTGGTGATTTTGACGCCTCCCATCCAGGATGGCACTCAGGACCTACAAGCTCCTGGTATCCTATGGAGGACTCAGAGCCTCAGAGCAGTTGAAAAGCCCTCATGGCAGCAGATCAACCTGGGGTCTCTGGAGTGCAAAAGCTCTTTCTCTAGCTGCGTGTTTATTCCTTGATCTTCTCTTGTACCTCAGTTGGGGAATGCCTGTGCTTGTGGTAGTCCAGACCCCAGGAAAGGTAAGGTATCTGGTCTTTCTGATGGCCATTTTCCCGAATCGGACACAAATCCTTCCGGTCCACAGGTGGGGTGGATGGTCATGTTCCTATTTGATGACAGTAATAACAGCCACAACCGTATAAGCAGCATCCTCAAATACGATACGAGACCCTCAACTCTATCATGGCAGGGGCTGTACAGGCGAGGCCAGCTTCACCCAGAGACTCTTCAGGGTGCTGAGGCTGGAGAGAAGCTACAGAAGGAAAACCAGCCACACAGCACAGCGTAGGGCAGGCACTATGAAGCTCCGTCCATTGGTTTATGGGAGGACACAGGAGGGGGCCTGGAAGGGTGAACTCACCTGGGGCCCAGGGGGGCCAGGAGAGCCAAGCGAGCCTTGAATGCAGGGTGAGGGTGAGGCCTCAAGTTCCAGAAGATTCTTCATGTCTGGGGAGAGAAGCTTCAGAGGAGAGCAACAGTGGGTTAGAGGTCAGACCAATGAAAGAATTGCCCCCCTGGGCTTGCCCCTGCTCTATTTCTTTACAGTGGCAACTTCTGCGCTCTTCCCCCACTCCCCAAGTGGTTTTTTTTTCTTCTTTTAAATAGACAATATGTTGTAACAGACTGTGGCCATCCTAATGTCTCACATCTAACTGTATTTTGATGCCTGTTATCTAGTGTCTCTCTAGCCTGCTTCTCTCTTTCTATCCTCCACATCCCATTTCCCTCTTCCTTTCTTCCATCCTTGCCCCCACTGCAGGGATTTCATGAATACTTGATTTAAAAAAAAAGAAAAAAGAAAAAGAAAATGGGGGATTCTGCAGCCGACAGGAATTTGGAAGCTATGAACACACCTTAGTGTTTTCAAAAAGATGAGCCATCTTGTCACCAAGCCTGATCCCATCTAACTCCCAGACAAGAAAAAAATTCCCTTCTTCACAGATGGAACATGGCAAGGGGACAGATGCATGAGTGAATTGGCACAATTGGCACAGGTGGCACAATGCCCACTCCAGGACTCTGTCCTTGAGTGACATTAGAGCTGCTCCTCTTCAATGGGTCAGAGGTGGCCATGTTGGGCCAGATAAGAGTCTGGAGATGTTCACTCACCCGAATCCAGAGTACTCACCGGGCTTCGGCTGCCTCTGAAGAACGGTGGTGGGAAGAGTGGGGGTGGTGGGGGCATCAGAAGGCAGCATGCTTTGTGGCTGCCCCGCTTCTTTTGATCCAGGCCAGGAAGGGCTGTTCAGAGAAAACTGCTGTTCCTTAGCATGGGGTTAGGATGACAATCTGTGTCATGCTCACCATGCCCAAGGGACATGTATACGGTCCACCTGAGATTGGAGCAGGCCCCTGTGTGTTGCTTTGAGACAACAAAGACATATGGAGACCCTCTCTTGCCTCTGCTGAAGGGAAATGGCCCAGACACTGTGTGTGTGTGTGTTCTTTCCTCCTTCAGAGACTGACTCTGTAGGTGTAGCATGGTTTGAAACAGACCCTATATACTCATGTGGATGCTTCATCTTGCTAATGAGTTCTACTTAAAT
Source organism: Mastomys coucha (assembly GCF_008632895.1). Taxonomy (NCBI): domain Eukaryota; kingdom Metazoa; phylum Chordata; class Mammalia; order Rodentia; family Muridae; genus Mastomys; species Mastomys coucha. The sequence goes on from NW_022196915.1 coordinate 18,147,460, forward strand.
GTCTCACTGTGTAGGTGACCAGATCCACAGCACAGAGAGGTGAATGGACCACTGGACTTTTATAGCTTTGATTTTTACAGAGTCTTATCTATGTTTGGCCTTAATATATGGTCAGTGTTAAGGTATGTCAAAAGATGTAGATCCCACACTATAGCACAGTAGAGTTCTACAAAGAAGACAGACCCTAGGTGATAGCTCCTAAGAAGTAGATAACACTTGTCAGATGCAGAGGCCTGTAAACTCTAGCCTCCGTGCTCCCCACACACCACTGGATCCTAACACCAGGGATGCATCATGGGAATGTTTATATTGTATGCAGATTGAAGATTGAATCTCACAGTGTGAATTCCTATGGCTGTCTTCTCTTTCTCAACAGAGCATTTGAGGGAGTGGAACAGGCTGAAATTACAGTTCGTACAGAGTTCTGCTGAGTAGCTAGACCATAATGTTCTTACCCATTCTGTGAGCATCACTCGTGTGCATGAGGTGCTATTGGTGCTCACATTCCTGAGTGGCTACAATGAAAAGACAGGAGAAAAATACGGCAAGGAGCCAGGACAACCAGAACTGTAATCCTACTCTAGTGGGTGGGAATTGAGGCTGATGTGGTCTTGGGAAATTGCATGGGGCTTTCTGTTGAATCTGAGTGTAGACATACGGTACAGGTCAGCAATTTCACTTCTAGGAATTCACCAATAGAAAGGGCGGATGCACTAGAATGCTTGTAGCAGCCATATCAAGAAAAGCCGTATTTTTCAGATTCCTAGCATGGGCCTCAGATTCCTGGATCTCTGATCTCACAGGACAAGCCTAGGTGGGCCTCCCCATGCCTCTCATTCCTTGAGCTCCATCTGTGCATGACACGCATGCAGTGTTTGAGACAGCCAGAAGAGGGCATATCCTGAAGCTGGGGTGATAACCTCCATGTAGGTGCTGGGATTTGAACTCTGGTCCTCTGGAAGAGCAGCCAGTACTGTTAACTACAGAGCCACCTCTCCAGTCTCCGCTGTTCTCTTTCTTGGTTTGCTAGGTATGTTTTCAAGCTTTACTCTGTCACCAGCTCTTGGCCAGTGTTGAGAAGCCAGGAGTGGACAACTTTGGCTATGCTGCGCTGTTGAAGAGGGGGAGCAGGTATGCACTAGCCGCTGAAGCCTTAATCCTCCACATCCATTTTCCCTTGTCTCCCTTTTGCCTCAGGAGACAGCAATGATCCAAGACTGCGGCTCTCCAAAGCCCTCCTAGAAGGCACACCTGGGAGCTTGGCAGGCCATGTGGCTAGTTTGCACCATGGCTATTGATTTTCAAGGCCATATATGGTCTCCAACGTTGCCTGTCCAGCACCCTGGGAGCTTCTCTCCCTAGTGAAAGATCTTGGGTCTCCCAAGGCAATCAATCACGTCTCTCACTTCTTCCTGGAAACTGGAGGCATCTTCAGCGAACATAAATTATCAGCTGCTTTTGCTGCCAAAGCGTCTGCCTTTACACTACCCCTATGCCCCCGCCCTTCCTCCCCCTTGACCTACTTTATGCCAGCAGGTGTGGGTCTTCAGTTTCTGCCCCTCCCCCAGCTCCAGGAGCTGTTTGTTTTTAGCACAGTCTGGTTTATTTACAGCTCATTCCAGCACTGAGTATTTCCATCAGGTGGATGAGTCTGGGAGCAGCTTCCCCTCCTCGTGCTCCCTGTCAGCTAAGCCAGGGCTTTGCATGTCTATTTTGGTGCTGAATGGCCCTGTGCATCTCTCCCAGGCTTGTGATGTCTCTACTGGAACAGTACCTAGCTCGGGGTCCAGCCTGGAAGCGCTCCAGAGGGCTGCATTGTAATGGAAACTGTTGGGTGTGTAGCACAAGGTGCCTGTTGTGGCCTGATACACCTCGTGCATGGCTCAGCCCCAGCAGCTGCCTTGGCAACGGCCAGGGACTCCAGGACCACCGGCCTTCACTTGAGGATACTAATGCCGTTGTATCTGTGGGTATTTCTCTACATAAGTATAGACAATTGTCTAATGAAGGTTTTGACAAGTGTTTTGGTTTTTTTCCCCCCTCATTGGAAAGGGGCCTTTTCCTTGCTTTGTTTTCAGAAACTGAGGTACACTTTCTTGGAAAGTGATCCATGCCAATGGACTCTTGGAAATACAGGAACTTACACCTAAGAGTTTGAGTCTGGGGTGCATGTGGCCCTGTGATACGGTACAGTCACTTCCTCAACACAAGGACACAGTTTCCTCATCTGTACCACCAAGAGTTTGGCCCGCACCACCTCCGATGACAGACACCAGGATCACCACTGGATCTATCTTTCTTTCTCCCTACAAGTCCATCAGCAGACCACCGGGTCCCTGTTCCAGCCTCCCACACCAAGCCAGTGTGTACCAAAAGCCAGCAAAGGAAGCAGCGAGGGGAAGAAAGCGTCCCACCTTAGGCTGGAAAACACCGAGTGCAGCTTTATGCTGATAGCCTTGTGTGCATAGGGTGGGAGCTTTCACTTCTCCCCAACCTGTTGGAGTGGCATCAGAAGGAAACCCCAGAGGAAGCGAGACGGTGAAAGACACACGTTCCATGGTATCTCTGGGTGGTACGCTGCAAGGCCCAGTAACAGTGACATTCACACACCAGCTGGCTACAGTTTGCCCAAAGTTGTCCAAACTTCACAGTTCCTGGAACTTTGCATCAGCCCCGTGCACAGACCATACATACAGCCTTGAAAAGCAAGTTCTGACCCTAAAGGTGAAGCAGTTTGACAGGCTCTGGGAAAAGGCCATGGTGAAGGTTCGCACCTGAGTGAGCACGGGCAGCAAGGGAGGACACACCTGCAAAGAAAGTGATCTGGTGGTTTGGTGGCTGCTGTCTTTGAGCCACATCACCCAAGCCAGTTGGCCTGGGATGATGGCGAGCATCCCGGCCACCTAATGCCACGGGGATCTGTGGACCACAGGGCATGGTTTTACTGCAAAGTCAAGGGGACTGCAGCTGCCAGCCACTCTGGAGTCAAGGTCACAAGAGGGACAACAAAGAACTTCACACGCATAAGCATGCATGCAAGCCCCCCCCCCAAAATGACTCCATCCCATCCCTCCCTTCACCATGACATCTTAACACTAACTGAGAAGTTTCAAATTTAAAGTCTGCTGATGCTCCTAGGACATGCCTACTTTTCAAGTCTTGTTTAAAAAATAATGCATACACATATATATTCCCCCCCTCTCTGACAC
>NW_022196915.1:18150893-18170171 GCF_008632895.1 Mastomys coucha
CACACACACACACACACACACACACACACACACACTTACCCAAGTAGCCAGCTGAGTGAAAGAGAAGTCCCGAAATGATGAGGAGAAGCTGAGTGAAGCTAAATGATGGCCCCATCATCATGTGGCGAAGCCCAAGGCAGACTGGCCCAGGAACACAAGCTAGACACAGGCTGAGATTTGTCACGCCCCGGAGTGCTGCTCACCCTGGCCTGCTTGGCATTTGTGGTGGGAGTTAGCCAATCCCTGCTTTGATGTTGCTTCTGCCCCAGATGCCAGGCTTTCAGGGGCCAGTCGTGAGTGCCTGGGAGCCGGGATGGGGTAAGCAGCTCTAGCTACTCACAGATGCTTCTGTAAGCCAGACTATGAGGACACAGCACCCTCTACCCAGGGAGGCTGGGAGGTTGAGAGCTCTATACAGTGATCGCCTCAGACACCACGAGGAGGAAACAGCACAATCTATCAACCAGGAGGCTTTTGCTTTGCCTCAAAGCTGCCTCATCAATACTGTTCTGTCAGGCATCAGAGTCACACCTCATCAATACTGTTCTGTCAGGCATCAGGGTCACACCCCACAGAGGGTGTCCAAGGAGACTCTGCCCTCTTCTGCTTCAAAGATCTGTCTGCCTCAGTGTTTGCTTTATCTGGCAAAGTGTTGCCATTAAAGTCACCCTCAAAATAACAAAACACAAACTCTACATATTGTGTGTGTGTGTATGTGTGTGTGTGTGTGTAGCTATGTAGTCTCTACATATGTAAATATATATGCACATACACTTACATATATGTGCGTATTTCCAAAGACTATGAGGGTTGAACCCAGATCTCATGCATGCTAAGCATGTAGTCTACCACTGAGCTGCATTCACAGGCTCAAATTTTTTTTTTAACAAGAACCTCATCTATAAAATAAAGTAGCACATCCCAGATACACACTGAAATATGCCTGAGACCTTACTATATGAACACACATAATATTCTAAACCTCAAAAGATAAGGTTATTGGTACTTAGTAATAAGCACTGACTTACGCAGCTCAGTGACGAGCTTTATAACAAGAGTAGCAGCCTTAGTCTACAGCAGACCGATAGTAAATGTTTTAGGATTCATGGGCTACATTGTCTGTGTCAAAGAACTTTGCTATAAAGTATAAAAGCAGTCGTGGACAGTTAGCTAAAGATAAGTGTGACCAAGTTCTGATAAAACCTTATTTATAAAAATAGGAGGGGTGCTGGATTTGGCCCCCAAGATGTAGTCTGTCAACCCCAGCACTGAAGCACCAAAGGGAAGCTCAGTGACTAGATCTACTCATTGTGTGCACCGTCCACCGGGTGGTAGCTCATGTGCAGTGACCAGGCCTGATGTCTGGGTTCAGGAGCATGCTGTTTAGTGTCACCATAACAATCCTGATCCTGGCTGAACTCCTGGGCTTGCCACTCAATAGCTATTGCCTCTGAGCTAGATGCTTCTATCTGAACCTCAGCTTTCTCACCTGTAAAGTGGGTGTTGCATACGTTACTTTGCTCCTCAGCTGGAAGGATTAGAGCCAAGGCTTTTCCATTTCTGGCACAGAAGAGGGCTCTTTATCAACCTATTTTTGGATAACTTGATCAGGAGGAAAGAGGAGAGTGTAGCCTTAGGGATGTCTGGAGAGAATTATGGGAGGAAGAGGTAGTTGGAGAGAGAATGAACTAAGTAGTCAAGACAGGCTTCCTGGAAGAGGTGGCATTTGAGATAAGCCTTAGAAGCTGAGATTTTTCTGGCACAAAGTGGGGAGAAGGGAGAGAAGAAGGCTTGGGCTCAGTTCCTCTGGGAACTAGGTCTAAGACATCAGAGCCAGCAGCTTTAAGGACAGGGCACATTCAGTTCAGAGGCCCACATGCACCATCTCCCCTCAGTTTCCCTGTGTGGTCAAAGTTCCTGTGATGGATTGAATGCGAATGCCCCTCTCCCCAGGCTCCTCTGCTTGAATACTTGGTCCCCAGTTGATGGATTGGTTTGGGGAGGATTAGGATTAGCTTTGTTGGAGGAGGTATGTCACTGGGGTTAGGTGGCCAGGCTTTGATGTTCCAAAAGACGTTTACCATTCCCCGTGTGTTCCTTCTGCGTCTTGCTTTCCCTGATGTGAGTTCTCAGCTGGTCCTGCCACCACACCTCTGCTCTGCCATCATGGTATAACCCTTTGAAGCCAAGGGCCAATTAAATGCTTTCTTCTGTAAGTTGCCTTGGTCTTGGTGTTTTGTCACAGTAAAAGAAAAGTAACTAAGACAGTCCCATTGTTGTCCCTCCTCTTCCTCCTTCCCCCTCCTCTTTGTTGTCCTCCTCCTCCTTGTCCTCTTCCTCCTCTTTATTGTCCTCCTCCTCCCTCCTCCTCTCCCTCCTACTCATCTTCTTTCTTTGGAGAAGTCTCATTCTCATTCTGTAACCCAGGGTATCCTAAGATTCACTGTGCAGTTTAGTGTTTCAGGCAATTCTCCTGCCCCATGCTCCCTGGTGCTGGGATAATAGGCATTTGCCACCATATTTGATCAGATCTTCATTCCTCCCCTGCCCCAGCATCATGGATGTTTTTCAGCCCTTGGACATTTTGCCACTTTCACAGTAAAACCTTTCTGTTTTTCTTAACCATGTAGCATCAAACTTTAAAAAAAAAAAAAAGATGTATTCATTTTATTTTATGTAGGGGTGTTTTGCCAGCATGTATTTATGTGCACCACATGTGTGCTTGGTGCCTTCAGAGCTAAGAAGAAAGCATCAGATTTTCTAGAATTGGAATTACGGATGGTTGTGAACCACCATGTGGGTGCAGGGAATAGAACCTGGGTCCCCTGTAAGAACAGCATGTGCTTTTAAGTGCTGAGCTGTCTCTCCAGACCTCAACATCAGACTTTTTTTTTTTTTTAAAGTTTACTCATGTAGCCAGCTCAGCTGAACACATGTCACTCCATGAAAGCAAGGCAAGTGGCCTCTACAATCACTGGGCCCCGGCCAACTACAGAGTTCCATTTGATCTTAATGACCGGCTGTGAGTCTGTGACCTACATCTTTCTGTGTATATGTCCTTCAGCTGCTTTTTCTGTCTGTCTTATTCCACTTTACCCTACTACCTTTGTCCGTCTTCCTAGCACCAACAGTGGCTTTTCCTGAAGTCAAACACCTATGCATATAGCCCACCTTTCTGCTGCTCGCCAAGCTTCTAGCCCAGCCTGGGACTTAGGATCCCTGGTCAGTATCCCTGCCAGGAAATTGCTGTCTAATGTGAATGACTTAGTTTCCCTGCATGTGAAAGGGCATCTGCCAGGTGAGCTCTGAGCTCTCTTCAGCTTCGCTCTATAGAGGCTATGTTTCCTGGGCATAGCCCAGGAAGGGAGGGACCCTCCATAGGGCTCTAGATAGCTAGAGGTGAGCCCCTCCTCCCTGGTAACAAATCTTGCCCTTAGCTTCACTCCTTTGTGTGGGCCCAGGTCCAGTTTACTACTGATGAGCTGCCTGCAAGGCCACATTCATAATCAGTTTCTGGGCCATCCAGCCGCTGTCAACAGGTGTCACATTCACAGTGCTTTGTCTTAATTGTGGCTCTGGGATTTATCAACCAGGCCAGAAGACCACTTCTGGAACGTTGTCTCCTTGGGCACCATTCCAAACCTTCCAGTTCCCACTGTTGCACAGGGGCCTGAAGTTACAGATCACAGCCAAAATGGATTCTGTCACAGTGTCTGTCTCCACTGGCTCTCCTGCCACTGCTGTACACATAGATATCTGTGACTCAGCTACTTCCAGCACCTGACCCCAGAGATCCAGAGTTCTTATATGAGGCAAAGCTGTCTGCACTTGAGCCAGATATGGTGATGCACAACTATCATCCTGTACTCCAGAGACTGAGGAAAGAGGATTGTGAGTCAGCCTGGGCTACATAGTGAGACCTTGTTTCACAGTTGAAGGAAAACAGTCATTGAGATGGCTCAGTGATTTAAGCACTTGTCACCAACCCTGACAATCTAAGTTCAGTCCCACATGGTAAAGTGAATCAACTCCTGCAAACTGACCTTTGATCTCTACCCACATGTCATACACATGCATGAGCATACATGCATGTGTGAGCATGTGCGTGCTCGCACGTGTACACACACACACACACACACACACACACCATATTTTCAGAAGTCTACATGTTTGGGAGCAGAGCGTAGGATTCCACCAGTTCTAGAGCACTTCAAATCTATAGTCCCATCTAGAGGTTAATGGGCAGGTTGAAGAAGCCTACTGGCAAAGACTGCCTCCTCCCCTTGACCAAATTTTGGTCAACTTCCCTCTCTTGACTAAGACTCCAGATTGAATTTGTGCTTCAGCATGCATTCTCACAGTTGTAGCTGCCCCTCATGCCCCCAGTTAGTCAGTCTAAAGGAATTCCTCATCCTTGACATCAGGTCAAGTCCTCATTGCCACCCTTGACATTGGATAGCTCTGGCCTGCTTTTGATAAAATCCCATGAGCTGGTTCTTCCAGAATCACCCTACCCTTGTATCTCCTTAATACCTTTCCACCCATCCATTCAACTGGCTCCTTGGCTGTAAGTTCCCACTTGTCCTTGAACTGGAGTTGATCTAGACCTTTGTTTCCCTCTGAGCTAGTTCCCTCTGAGATAATGTCAACAGCAAAAGCTTTGAGTTGTATTAAATACCATCTCCAGATCCATGCTTTTGTTGTCTTGGGCTAGCCCTACATTCTTCTGAAGTCTGCAAATATTTCTTGAATAACCTGTGCCTTTCTACGCTAAAATAATGGTGGTCTGGATTGGTGCTTTGCACACATTTTGTTCGTCCTTTCGGCTGACCATCTCCATTTGGCAAAGGGGAAAATGACTCTTGGTGAAACCATGTTTATAGGTCTGGGCTACAGAGCTAGAACTGACTTGGAAATGGAGTGTGTAAGGAACTTTGCACAGAGCCCTGTGAGGAGGCGGCCTCCTGCAGCCATCTTTGCCAGACCTGGGGGACAGCTCATTTGACTCTAGCCACTTGCACCCTTCTCGTTCTTCCCACTGCTTTCTGTGGGACCTGCAGCTTCCCTCCGTTCTGATCAGTCTCTAGCCCGCTGGCTCCTTCCCTCCTGGCTACTATCTAGCTATCTCAGGATTGTCTTGGAGTTGGCAGTGTACAGAGATGGTTGACATTTACCTCAAAGATGTGCTCAACCACTCCACAGGCCAGAGCAACCCTGGGGAACTGGGACATGTAACTATTCTTGTCAATGGTTCTAAGTGCAGGGGATTCCACCCCTGAGGGATGGTGGAGACACAATGTGAAAGGGACCTGCAGCCTGCGTGACAGCTTGGGGATGAGTCATGCCCTACCAGGGATACTGAACTGTAATCACACATTTTTATTCTTTAGACAAGGTTACGTAGCAGTGGCTGACCTGGAACTTACTACATAGACCACACTGGGGACACAGTGCCCAGTACTACCCAGAGAACAAACACCCAAAGAGATCAGAGGTTGTACCTCAAAATCTGACTGGGGATATAGCTATTTGCCAGTACTAGAGATCTGTCTGAATAGGCTTCATGTGATCACATCTCACTCATATGTTATCATTCCTTGCTCTTATTTGACCCTTCCCTCTCTCCATCGCTTCAACAATTTTCTTCTGTATCTATTTTATATATATATATATATGTATGTGTATACATATATATATATGTGTATACATATGTATATACACATATATGTATGTGTATATACACATATATATATGTGTATACATATGTATATACACATATATGTATGTGTATACATATATATATATATATATATATATAACATACAAAAAGACATGAATATATTCTTTTTACCCTATCATTAACTTCTCTTGTTCTCCTCTTCCCACTCCCTTTATATTCCTTTCTCTCTCTTTATAGGCCATTTTCTACTTCCATATATATATGAATCTCATATGATAGTTATATATGTGATTATTATATTTATATTTAAATATAGAAAAATCCTACTTTTCTTTTTTAAAAAAGTTTTTATTATTTCTCTTATCTATGTGCATTGCATGTGCCCATGTGCCATGCATGTATGTGGAGGTCAGGACAACTTGTAGGAGTGGTTCTCTCTTACCAGGTGGGTCACAGGCTTTGAACTCAAGAAATCAGGCTGGCAGCATGTGCCTTACCTGCTGAGCTGTCTCTCTGTCCCCAATCCTGTCTTTGTAATAAAGGTTTGTTTTGGGTTTTGGTTTTGAGACAGGGTTTCTCTGTATAGCCCTGGCTAGCCTTGAACTCAGGAATCCTCCTGCCTCTGCCTCCCAAGCGCTGGGATTAAAGGCGTGCGCCACCACTGCCTGACTTGTAATAAAGTTTTATGATCGCTCATCCTTGGGCAGACATCTTGGTTGTCCTTCTGACTCCAGTTACAGCTGGGGCTCAATAGAACGTGTTGGCTGGTAAGCTTTATCAAACACATTTACCTTCTCTAGGCTACTCTTCAAAGTTGGCAGAGTTTTTAGGTCACTTTAAAAATCTACCAAAACAATTAACAACAACAAGACAGGTGGCTGAACGGGCGATAGAGTGACCATGGCCAAATGCTGACTGACACGAATCAGCTGTGACCTGAGGTATCTTAGACCAGGTGGCTTCATTAACACACACTCATTCCTCACAGATCTGGTCACCAGAAGTCCAAAGTCAATATGTTGAGGACTTAGATTTTCTTGTGCCCTTACTCATTGGCTCAAGGGCAACTGGGTGCCATCTTGCTGTGTCCCTCCATGCCTCTCCTCTGTGCCTGTGACCCTGGTCTCTCTTTGTATGTCCAAGCCTAATTATTCATAAGGCCACTGTCAGAGTGGATTAGGGATCACCCTAAGACCTTGTTTAACTCAGTTGCCTCAACAGTTCCATTCTGATGTACGGGGTGGGGGCAGGAGTGAGGAATCTTGAGGGGGCACCATTTAGCCCAGAGCAGTGAGCTGAATTCTGGTGGCTCATGAATGATTCTTTTCACAATTTCTTTTGAATTTTTGAAAATATTTCTAATGATAAAAAGAGAAAACAAGCTACTTAGAACCACAGCATAAAGGTTGAGGCAGGTCAGCCCTGAGCCTCTGTTGACCAATCTGGGGAACCTGAGGCTACACAGAACTTAAGTGTCAATGCTTTGGGGAGCTTTTGTCCATTCACCATGAGGACAAGACCCCACCCCCTGCCCCAAACACACAAACACTCACAGAGACACGTTGAGAGGAGCTACAAGGATGGAAGAGAGCCACCTCCTGGTTGTCATTATTTTAGCCAAGCCATATATCAACCGTGCCTTCTTTGCCCACAAGAACCAAAGAAAACCAACTCATCCCCCCTTCCTTCCACAGGGGAATTGTTTTGGATCTTATCTAAAGGAGGGCATCTGCTTCTTTGAGTTCATCTTCTAATTTGACCAAATGGCCTGTGGTGGATGGTGAGGGAGGAGGAGAGACAATGCTATTAGGAGACCAGGGAACATCAAGAAGCCTCTAGGAGGCTGGCTGTGCCTTGGCTCAGAATTGGATTACAGCAGCCGGCATCAATCAACAATCACGATTAAATCTTCGGCTGGGCTTGACAGGGAAGGCCGAGTTTGTGGAATTATTCAGGAAATCTGGCCACAGGTCAGCTGCCCTGGGCCTGCAGGCGAGTTCTTTCCAACACCTGCTGACTGCTGCGGCCTGGGTGGAAAGACCCTGTACTTCCATGTCTTGTTTTTTTCCACACTGACACTTCACTATGGAAACTTGAAAGACAGAACTCTGTGGCTCCCATAACCCCTCTCCCTAAATGCTTTTTCTGTCTCCACTTGCTGTATGAATTGTCTGGAGTTCCACAACAAGTAGGAAGGAGAGAAGCTGGATTCCTGGGAGCCTTTGGTGGCCCAAGGCCCAGAGAGGTATCTGGCCAACTCAACCAAATCCCTCTATTCCAGAAATTGGGGGGGGGGGGGAACACAAGGTTGCCTCTTTGGATTCTGCTGAGCAACAGCGGTTCAGTGGAGCAAGTTGCCAAAATAAAGGCGAGGCTTTTTGTAACCTTGTAATTGCGGAAATCCTCCTGCCTTAGCTTCTTAACTACTGAGATCACTTTTGTATGTCACCATGTCCACTCCTTTCAGCCCCTTTAGACATATCCAAAGGACTACTCTGTCTCACTCCGTTGTAGGAGGCATGAAGGTCTCTGTGCCCACGGTAAGCACTAGGGGAGCCTGGAATGTTGGACACACAGTGTTGTTCCTTCAAAGGAAGGGCTGTGTAACCTGTTATCTGTCCAGCAGACATGGTTAATAAATTGCCTGGTGACCTTTACATCATCTGTGTGACAGAGACCACACCGGACCCTCCCCCAGACCTTATTAGAAGCCAGCTTTCCCCCAGGCAATCGGTGGCACCTATCTTTATGAACTTTACAAGGAGGTTTGATGTAGTCACATCCGATCTGTATTTAGCTTATTTTGTTCCTCTAAGAGACTTATGTATGCTTTGTTGTGCACACGGGATTGAGTTAATTAACAACGGAATAAGTTTTTACTGAATTGTGCAGTGCTTAAATATACCTAAAATTAACTACTTGGGGTCAAACTCCAGAAGTTTGAACAAACACTGGCTAGTTATGTTGAACCACACTACCTTCTTGCCTCCCAAGGATCATTACGCTGCTGGTTGAGGTGGTTGCAGAGGCTCCCACACTATATAAAACGCACCTGCATTCTTTTATACAGCTTCATAATATTTCTTCACTTGGAAGAACCAAAATTTGTTTGTTCTTCTCCTTTTGATGCACAGTCGGGTGGTCTGCAAGCATTCACGGCATGTAACTGGCGCCGCAAAACCACCTGCTGCTTCTTTATGTGTTGTGTATGAGAGAATTGACACCAGTCAGGGTGTGGGTTTGATGTGTACGATCTGCTTCACTCCACAAAGCATTGGCAGCCAACCTTCCTTCCCAGGAGCAGGGGATGAAAGTGTCTGTCTGTCTGTCTGTCGATGCTGTCACAGACAGCCCACTGCCATAGCTGTGAGAGTGAGACATAGCATGCTCCAATGGTTCTCACTTAGGTTTCCATTATAGTGGATGTCACGGGCCGTAGAGCCTTCAGACCTTCAGGGGGCTGCTGGACTAATTCTTTCTTATCAATGAGGGGAGTTATGACTACTTTTCCTCCCCCTCTTCCTCCTCTTCTTCTTTCTTCTCCTCCTTCTCCTTCCTTTCTTTTCTCCCAGTTTGTTTAGGCCTCAAACACGTTTTTCTTTTTCTTTTTTCTTTTCTTTTTTTTTTTTTTTTGAGACAGGGTTTCACTGTGTAGCCTTGGCTGTCCTGGAATTCACTCTGTAGACCAGGCTATCTTTGAGCCAGTAACTTTGAATCTCTGTCTCTGCCTCTAGAGTGTTGGGATAAAAGGTATGTGCCACCACTGCTCAGCTATAATTTTTTATTTTGTGTTCATTAGTGTTTTGACTACATGTATGAGGGTGTCAAAAACTCTGGAACTGGAGTCACAGGCAGTTGTGAGCTGTATGGGGGTGCTGGGAATTGAACCTGGGTCCTTGGGAAGAACAGCCAGTGCCATTAACCATTGAGTCATTTCTCCAGCCCTGAAACACATTTTTTAGTGGAGTGGAATTTAACATATTAACCATTTCTTTTCTGATTTTTGCCCTACCCCACCACTTCAGTTATATATATATATATATATATATATATATATATATATATATATATATATGTTAAAAAAACTCCCAAGCTTTTTAAAAATAATTTTATAGTTCCTATTTTATATTTAAAATATAAGCAGGACAGTGATGGCGCACATCTTTAATTCCAGCACTTGGGTGGCAGAGGCAGGAGGATTTCTGAGTTCAAGGCCAGCCTTGAACTCAGTTTCAAGGTCTACAGAGTTAGTTCCAGGACAGCCAGGGCTATACAGAGAAACCCTGTCTCAAAAACCAATATATACATACATAAATGTGTGTGTGTATATGTATATATATGTGTGTGTATATATATATATACATATATATATATATATAATAAGATGTAAGTCTGCTTACTTTTTATCAGAGGGTAAATTATTTCTTTTTAAATTATTTTTTGAGTTAGTATACAAAATAATGGGGGTTTATCATGTTTGACATGTATATGTGTGTGGGTGTATATAATTAATTAATTTTACTCATATGTGCCTGCCCTTGCCATTCTTTGTCCCCCTTCTTATTCTTGTTGGTTTCCTGCTTAGTCGTGTGTGTGTGTGTGTGTGTGTGTGTGTGTGTGTGTGTGTGTTCCACACACGAGGGAAGAGAATACGCAGCTTTGTGCCTTCAAACAGAAAACAGAACTCTGTTCCTATAAACTGGGTGGGCACAGGCCCTAGCAGGGAGCCTTGTACTGTAGTTTTGCTAAATGGTCATACAGCAAACTACCCTTAAGTGTTTCCATTTTTATCCACAGGTTTGGAGGAGCTGCCTCTTGCAGCAGTTAATGCAGAGGCTCAAAACTGGTCAAAGTGCTGAGAGTAAGTGACTGTCTGCCATAATCGGGCCATTTGCACACATACCCACAAGCCTCTGGGAAACCACGGAGGAGCTGGTAGATGGGGGTGCTGTGGAATTTGGTTTCTGTCTGATCATGGAGCATCTGGAAGCTTCTAGGGACCACCATGAGGTCTACCCCAATAAAGATGGTGATAGGAGATAAGTTGGCTCTCTGTAGACACAAAGTGGCACACCAACCCTGCAGGGTCCTCACATAAGGCACATGTTCACCACTGGACTGAACTAGGATCGTTGCAACAGGGGCGCTCCAGTTGAGTAGGCAGTTTTCTGTAAGTTGGATGGCTGTGGTCACCCTATCTCTGAAAACTTCTACGCTCTGCCTGAAGTTAGGCAGGCCTCCCTGGAGCACGAGTCCCAGAGGGAAGTCCCTGAAGCAAGAGGACAGCTGCTGAGGGTTTCCCAAATTCTTCTAAAGAAGGCAGCTGGGGGGGTGAGCAGAGGAGGGCTCAGGGAAGTCCAAACCGGGAGGTTGGAGGGGAAGGCCGGAAAGGGAGGGGCTTGCACGATTCATTCATGCTCCCCTCCTTCCTCTTTTCAGTCCTTATCCCATTAGATGACAGAAAGACAGCACCAGCCACCAGCTTCCTTCAGCTGTTCCCAGCTCTCAAACAAGCAGCTCCCCTATGTTTTCATTGGTTACCATGGGGAGATAAGCATGGATGTGAATCGGGAGATGCCTGGGGCTCACAGATGGAAGAGTGCCAGGTATATTTTTAAGACATGAGGGGAAGCTGGTCACTAGGGAAGGAGAGTCTTCTTCGCTGAGTAGCTGCCCAGCATCCTCCTTCCTTAAGGCCTAGTTTGCAAACAAAAAGTGGTAGAAATATGAATTATTTTTTTTTTTGCTTTAATTCACTAAGTGGTTTAAGCGAAAAGTTATTTTAGTTTTTGGTTTGGGTGCAATAAATGGTAGTGATGGGCATTGTAATGTTCATAATGAGCCTCCTCAATCCTGACAACGTGTTTGTGAGTTAGATACTTTTAGCCCCATAGAGGGCAATTTGCCTAAAATCACATTACTATGAGAAATAAAAACCTTGACTCTAGGGAACAGAGTGCTGGAAGTATTACTTCTGATGCCACTGGAGAGGAGAAAGCTTGGTCCCCAAGACTTGGCTGTTTTCCTGAGGGCCCCAGTAGCATTGTCATTCAGTGACCCATGTGGTGATTAGTTCAGGAAAACTCCTCACAGGGACTTCGAGTTTCACTTTCTTCACTGCGAAGGGACTGAGGTAGCAGAATAAACTCCATTTTGCTTTTAAGACTCCATTCTAAGTTAACTTACCTTTAGAGAAGCATGGCCCCCATCCTTGAGGTCTGAGAAAAAACATGAAATGTCCCTGGCAGTTGCAAAATAGACACAGCAGCTGCAGCTGGCTGATAACAACAGAGTGGGCTAAGAAAACAGAAGTCGTTCCCAGGTCAAGGGGCTCCCTTTTGGTGTACACTCCCTCCCTGGTAACCAGGTGCTGTAAACCAGTTGGCTAGAAGGCCAACATTCCTTTACCCTCTCCTGTAATTCCAAGGCTTGGAAACCCACACTTGCAGGTTTCTTCCTTTATAAACCCGTTTCCCATAGACCTGGCGGCTGCTCTCCTATCCTGTTCCATCATCAGGAAGGTTTGTGGCCTAAGCTCACGAGCTTAAATAAGGACTCTCATGTGCCTGCGTCAGAACTGTGGTCCCTGGTGGTCTCTCTGGGGTTTTCTAGATCTGATAAACTGCTTAGCAACTACACTCCTGTCTGCTTCAAATCCTATAGCATCTAAACAAAGCATGAGGTAAGCATGGCCCATCAAATGGTCCCTATTGGTATCTGGAGCTGAGTTTTAGTGGTTGTGAAAGGGGCATGTGGGTAACTAAGATACTTAAAGTGAGGAGACAATCCTGGGTTATCTGGGTTTCTAAATGTAATCACAAGCGTCCTTTTAAGAGCCAAGCAGAGGCTGGGGATGTAGCTCCATGTTAAATTGCTTGCCTAAAATGTACAAGCCCCTGGGTTCACACCCTAGCACCACAAACAAACACAACAGATTGAAAAAGGAGATTTGAGAATCCATATGTAGCATGGTTTGGTATGAACACAGGAAACCAAAGAATCTGAGAAACATAGCTTAGGTCTAGAAAAGGTGAGGGAACTAAGTCTTCCTTGGGCCCTTGGCCCCCGCTCAGTGGAAATTATTTCAGACTGTAGTCCTCTGGAACTGTAGGGGAGTTGGAGGTGATTCATGTCCACAGGAAGCTAACGAAGTAACTCTGCAGTGAGCTGCAGCAGTGGCTTTCAAAGTGTGGACTGTGAGCCTGAAGCCTGGAGGCACCTGAAGCATCATAGAGATGCAGATGCTTAGGCCCACTGGAGAACCCTCAGAATCAGGACCTCCTGGTGGGTTCCAGGGGTCTGCATTTTATCGAGCCCCTCACTGATTCTGATGCTGGTTATAGTGCAGTGGTTAGCTATGGCTAAACCTTATCACCAGGAGAACTTGAAATGCTGCCCGTGCTATCTTGGGCCCAGCCTAGACTGTGCTATGGGGGTTACTGCTGTGGACTGCTGCCCTCCAGTTCGGCTGTGCCAACCTTTGGAAACTTAGAAAGACATTCTGGAGGCTGCAAAGGGAGGGGAAGGCCAGCAGGGCTTCTGGCCCTGGGGCTTACAGTCATATGTTCAGAGGGACCCAAAGAAGCAGATATAATTAGAAGAATGAGGCAGGTGTGAGGCAGGAGGATATGGAAACTATGGATGAGATTAGGAGCAGATTCTACACATGGTCGACGTGCCCTCCCAAAAGGAGGGATCAGGACCACCAGGTCAGTCAGTGTACCAAGAGATTTGTTTTTAAAAGATGCTGGAAATATATTAAAATATAAAACCATCTACATTTTAATCATTATCAATTCAAACAATTTAACCTTTACCTCCCTGTTCTCTCCATGGTCCAAAGGATGAAGGCAGTCCCCAGCAGTGACCAGCGGGTCAGCCAGGACAAGTTCTCACAGACGGCTGAGAGATGCTCCCTGTGGGTGGTATAACTGTGTCCGTGTAGGCACGTGGTTGGCTCTCATTGGAGTTTAGTTGAATGAATACATTTTCCCAGAGTGTGTCTGTGGGACAGAGACTGCTCTGCCCATTTTACAGATAGGAACTTGAGGCTCACCCCAGTAAAGTCAACTCCCATTGCAGCTCAGTTCATAACCATGATGGTCAGAGCTCAAACCCAGGACCCCTTACTGTGGGGGATGCTGTCAAGGGCAGGTATGGCTCTAGCTGTCAGAGAGCTCTGCCATAGCGAGGTTTGAGCCATGGGCATTGGTAACAGTTATGGGCAGTACTCATGGGCATTAGAAGCATTTAAGGAAGGCTAGACACCAGCTTTGTGTGTGTCACATGGAAGCCAGAGACTCTCAGACTCCAGAGCAGTTATGCTGCATTGTGTGATTATGCATCAGAGGAAGGCAGGCCTGGGTATCCCGAAAGGTGATGGAGAGAGATGGAGTGGAGGTCAGGATGGCCAAAGGGGAGCCTTCCACCTCCCAGAGCATGTCTGTTTTTATAGAGCTGGGGAGTGAGAAGGCTTCTGCTTCTATAGAGGTTTGGGATGGGGGTGGCAGATGATGCCTGAGACCTCCTAGAGAGCCCTGTAACTTAAGAATGCTCTCTGATTTTATTATCCAGAGGAAATATGGGGAGCTAAATGAGAGGAGATGGCTTGCAAGTGCATTATGGGACATTAAACAATAGCTGATCAGCATCAGACACAAATAAATGACCTGTGATCTAGTGCCAAGAATCTGGATGGTCCCCAAATGGTGGTCTGGCTGGCTTCCAGGCAGCAGAGTGTATAGCTGGACATCGTATAGGCTACAAAAGTAACAACAAGGATTCCAGCACCCAAGCAGAATCACATCCTTCCATGTGGTCACACTTTACTGCAATAGATTTGTGTCTTTTCCTGATCTGGATTCTGAAATTTGGATCCACAGTTGCCCTGGAGAGTTTCCGCTTGCCTTCCTGCCTGGCTGGGAAACCCTTTACAAAAGTGGAGCATATGTCCATGTAGGCAGAGGGTAGGATGGCTCACAGGCCTGAAAGGTTTGTGGAAGTTGCCTTGGTTACAAGGAGATTCCTATCCTTCAAAACACCCTGACTCACTCTGACTTTAAGGTTCCCACTAACAAAAATATCAGAAAGATCAAGCGGTGGCTGGGCAAGTCATGCACACACTTACAAAGCAATGTCAACAATGAACATGGAGGTGTGTGTCTGGAATCCTAGCACTTGAGAGAGAAGGCTAAGGTAGGGTGGTGACTGATATCTAGGCCACTCTGACCTATGTAGTGAGTTCAAAGCCACATGGACAATATAAGGAGATCAAAAGCCAACAACAATAACAACCATCTAAATCAGTACTCAATTATTTGTTGGAACTTTGGATACTGACCACTTGAGGACGAGGTATGAGGGAAGAGACAACGAAGAATATAGAGGAGAGGTTCCATGGATGGGGGGGAGGTGGCCTTGCAGTACTGAAAAGGCCACTTGCACACTTATCCAGGCCACTTATTCAGTCTACTTTGAAAAAAGCCCTAGACTTAGAGCCAGGATTCTAGTGTCCAGATCTCCCACAACCCTGCTGTGTGGTCTTGGGTGAGTTATCTAACTAACCTCTCTGTGCCTAGGATTCTTTTCCAAAGAAGCAAGAGTGTTGCTCCTCGCCCTCCCCAGGTGGGTGACGATCACATACATCTTACGGGAGGTCTGTTCCTCCAGAAATGTTGCCTATGGGTCTACACCTTATCCTTCTAGAAGCCACAACTATTGAACTCTACCCGTGAGTGGCCACTAGTGCTGAGCCGGTCTATCGTGGCGCTTATAACAGAAACCGTCTGAGTTGTATCTGTCACTTCGCTGCCTTTCTTCAGTGTTCACTGGGCCCTTTGTGATCACCATGAAGAGAAACAGTTCCTAGGCGGCAGCCAGGGTCACCTGCAGGGTTTCTAGGGCTCATCGCCCTCCACGCTCTGTGGTCTCAAAATCACTCCCCCGTTCTTTACCATTTTTCTTCCTGCCCTGCTATTTAGCCCAAGTAGTCTCAAACTTGAGCTTCTTCTGCCCCAGGTCACTAGAAGGCTGGGGTCACAGGTGTGCGCTGTTACACTCGGCACCTGCAATTTAGTCTGATGAATTATGTTCCATCCCTGACCTGAATGGTGAAAACAGAGAACCAATTCCTATAAGTTGTCATCTGACCTCATGCACACCCCTTACTACTACATTAATAAATATAAATAAAAATGCATATGTGTGTGTGTGTGTGTGTGTGTGTGTGTGTGTGTGTGTGTATGCCTGTTGCCATTGTATCTATTGTAAGCGGCATGTGAGCCTGGAAGAATGATGTTCAAAGTTAACAGACTGGGGTGAAAACCGAGATAGCCCGAGGTAGTAGTTTGTCAAGCATCTGAACTTCAATATTAAGATTGATTATGTCACAAGTTTGGCCTCCTTGGTGCTTTCTGCTCCCTGCCAGCTTCTCCTCTGCCACCCTGGAGGCTGTCAGGTAATATACACCAGATTCAGAGAATTGGGGCTATTGAGTGGTTCAGGAATGGGGTCCTTCCTGAAGATAAGGAAGGGTTATGCCCCATCTGTCCCCCCACTGTTCCCCGCTGTTCCATGTTGTGCCTCCTCCCTAAGTGAGTGAGCTCTTCCTGTAGTCCTGTGAGAGACCTTCCTCCACCACAGTCCTGGGGCACTCGGAGCCAGCGCTTCGGCACAATCCTCTAGAACACGGCTGCATCCTACTCTCCCCAGTGAGACCCGAAGCACTTTATACCCTGTCAGGCACACAGCAGACTCTCCTAAGGAAGGTCCCGTGGGCTGCAAATGTTTTTCCTGGTAGCTGTGTTTCAGCATGTGCATGGCTTACCTTCTTCAAAATGGTGAGAATGCGCAAAGCTTAGAATAGAGGTTAGATCGAATCAGATTGTTGGTAAGTATTTTTAAAGGGCTCCTACTGTCCTGACTCAGGGAACAGCTTCATTGCAAGGCCTAAATTCATTCCAGAGTAATGCTTTGGCTAGCCATAGCAATTAAATGAGGGGGACAAAGTGAGGTGACTCCCACAGGAAACCCCAGATACTCCTGCTGGTAATGATTTCTCTGGATGATCCCACTGTTTGGCCAAATGTCTGAAGCCTACATTCCCAATCACCAGATCCAGGGTTAGCAAGGCATCTAGAGGGCTTTGTGTGGCTGGGGGGTATAGCTCAGTGGCAGGGTGCATGCATGGCTTAGTCAAGGCCCTAGCCCCATGAAAAGGAAGCCTGGGTACCTATGCCCATGGTCTGCATCAAGGAGCTCCATACTACTAGACTTTGACCAGTAGCTGGCTCTGCAATAGGTGGTCGTGATGGGAGGAGGGAGGTCGGAGAGTTCCCTCCTCCCTGCTCTAGGTCCTTGGGTAACATTGCTTATGCTTGCAGCCCGCTCCTGCAAGCCACCAAGGCTTGTGGGATCTATTTCCCCTCTTCCTTTTCCTGCTTTCTCAGGACACAGGGATTTCTGACTGAAGAAAGACTTTACCCCTCTGTTGTCCTGGACCCTGCACCCCCTGAAAGTGAGCCCTTCATTCAAGTCTTTACATTGGGCACATCTAAGCTGCATCTTGTTACTGTGGTGCCCTGACCAGAGCGACCTTCAAAAACCCTTCTCTAAGAGAGGTCTACATCATGCAGGTTCTATCCTGAATGAGCAGGGCAAAGACGTTACAGGTTCTGTTCTGTCTAGATTTATGAAGAACTTAGTGACTTTGGCTTTGCATAAATTAAATAATTAAAACATGTGGATGACCCCTACTCTACAGATGCAAAGGTTTTTTTCTTCTTTCACTCAACAAGTAGCTACTGAGCATCTGCAGATCCAGCACTGTCTGGCACTGGAAACATCTATAGTTGCGGACACATAAGACGGCACAGTACCTGCCCCCATGGTGCACGGTCTACACTGAATGGTCTCCCGGAAGTCAGACAGCTCATCAGAGGCAGAGCTGAAACTAGAGAATCGAGTTTCCCTAATTCCTCCAAGTCTTCAGCAGATTCTCAAAGAAATCTATAACCCAAATATAACATAGAAGCAAACACTAGGTCAGACCAAATTAGCTACCAAGTACTCTTGGGATTTTTGAAACAGGGTCTCACTATGTAACCCAGGCCAGTCTTGAACACACCATCCTGCCTCAGCTTCCCAAGAACAGTCCCCGAGGGGTTGGGGAGTGGCACCATGCTTGGCTACCAAACTTCCCAGTAGATCATAGAATAATGATCCTCAGACTAGATGACCTCGTAAGAGGCGTGCTGCTGACACACACTCTTGGCAATACAACCACCTGCTTCTTCTGCCTCCCCTGGTATTCTCTGTGGCCCTCTCTTCTTCATCTCTCTTCCCTGCTTCTTCTGTTTCTCACACTTTTATAATTAGCATCACAGCAATCTCCCTGTCACTCCCTCAGGGCCTGCAGTTTGGCAGCACGGCTAGCCCGTGAGCTGTTTTTATGAATGGAGAGAGGTGGGCAGTGAGTCCGGAGGAATGCTCTCTCTGTGTTTCACAGGCAAAGACACAGAATCAACTTCCAAGCTTAGAAAATAAGGACTAGGGGTGCCTTAGAGCAGTGGCTGAGATGACCTGAGGAGGGTGTGGAAAAAGCAGCAAGCCCTG
Source organism: Mastomys coucha (assembly GCF_008632895.1). NCBI lineage: Eukaryota > Metazoa > Chordata > Mammalia > Rodentia > Muridae > Mastomys > Mastomys coucha. Next base: position 18,169,186 of record NW_022196915.1, read on the forward strand.
GGGGTCTGCTTGCTTCCTCAGGCACTCTGGAAATACTCAAATTTCTTCAGAAAGGTTTGAAAAGGCTCTGCCAGTAACCCAATACTTCCCTTGTGCCAGGTCCGGCAGGACAAGGGCAACAGCCTGGTGGTACCTGCAGAAAATGTTGCCTGGATGACCAACTGAGCAAGCCTGCTTCAATCTCCCAGCCCTGCACCCAGCAAGCAAGACACATCTGGTTCCAGGTCCACTGGCCCTCTGGAAGCCCTCACCATTCCTTTAGCACCTCTAGATGGGTTGTCAGAGCTGAAGAGAAGAAAGCCCCACATGAGAGCAACCAGGGCTGAGGAGACAGCAAGCCCTGCTGACAGTGGCCAGGCAGAATCCCCTGCCCTTCACCAAGGTTGACATGCATTTGCTTCACTGCATGCTGAGGTAAGCCCCATGGGGAGGGAGTCAGACAGATTTATAGAAACACCTTATAGACGTTCTCACTTCTCTAGAACTTAGACGTCTCTATCCCCAGCTCCCGACTCCCTGACCAAAATGATTCATGCAGGAAACAGGCAGCAGAGACAGGGGCACAGGAGCAACGGCTTAGAGTCTGGCTTTGAGCAGCTGAGTAGTGAGAACAAGGACAGAAGGGCCTTTGGAGGCAAGCTCGGGTGACAGGAAGCACCTTGGGGGACCACCGCCCCAGAGCCTTCCTCTGCTAAAAGCAGAATGGCAAAGAGATCAGGACATATTGCAAGACAATCTTGAGTGCCCCCACCCCCTTCTGCCCCTGCCAGACGGAACAAGGAAAGTCATGGTCATCAGTTAGTTACCTGCTGAGATTGGGACGACACTGTTGATGAAAGTCGGTTGAGACACGATGGAGCAGAAGAAGAGTTGGAGATAAATTCCCAAAGTCATTGGATTCAGGACAACCATGCTGGTCAGGTCTGGTAAATATCAAGTCAGAGGGCAAGGCTGCTGGACGCCTCTCCTAGCTCAGCTTTGTCCTG
>NW_022196915.1:18170181-18171051 GCF_008632895.1 Mastomys coucha
TCCCTCTCTCCCTCCCTCTTTTTTCCCCATGCCTTTATCAAGAAAGAATGCCAACCATGTCCCATTAAACCTTCTCCGTACTACACAGGGTTATATTTATCTCAAGCACTGGGTCAAATGCCCACATTAAAATTAAGATGTCAAAATTGTCTCTTTTTTTTGAGTCTGAGGTAAGTGGCTATGGAAAAGATGAGAAAGAGGGCAGTCAACTCTCCGAAGTTTACCTGCCACCACCCTCAAGGGCAGATGGGTTTCTTGCTCCATTACCCACCATCAGCAGTCCACAGGTGTCCTGCCCTAGCACTAATCAAGTCTCTGGTATAAACTGCCTGCCTTCCGGGAGGACAAGCTGCTGGCCTGGGACAGTCTCACCCACCAGTAACAAATGCAAGTCGAGCTGGGACTTTCTGCTGGGGAACTTGCAATTCCAAACAGCTGTTGCTATGAAAAGATACCCCACCCCACCCCCACCCCCAGAAACTGCAACCCTTTAACCTCATGCAAAGCAAAGCAGATGGGAACAGTAAAAGCACATTAAAGTGAACCATTCAATATGGAATTGTTCTAGGAGCAACAGCATCATCAACTTAATCTTGGTCAGACCAAATCTTCTGAAACAAAAATAATTCCAGGGGCTAGAGAGACGTCTCAGCAGTTAAGAACATGTATAGGCAAAAGTTTAGTTCCAGCACCTGTGCTGTGTAGCTCACAACAGCTTGTGGCTCTAGCTCAGGAGATCTGATGCCTCTGGTCTCCCAGGGTACCTGCACTCATGTGGACATACCCCAGCCCCCATACCCCACCCCTCATACCCCACCCTCATACCATCTCCCGTACACTAGCCCCCATACCCCACCCCCATGCTCACCC
>NW_022196915.1:18171374-18183623 GCF_008632895.1 Mastomys coucha
CTCCAGCCCCACCCCCACCCCTATACTCCAGCCCCAATACCCCAGCCCCAATACTCTACCCCCATACACAACATTTTAAAAATAAATAAAACACAAAAATATTCTTAAAAGGGTTTGTAAAGACTATTAGAGTGATAGTTAGATTAAAAAGCCAAACAATTAAAATACTAATCCATAGAGTTGCTTGATTAGCTTTAATTTATGTGATACGCTCATTGAGAAGGTTTACTCAGATCCAGTGAGTGCTGGGACTCATCTTAGGCAAGATGCAGCTGTTCTTGTGGTGACCACACCAGCTTTTTATCAATCATATCGTTAGCTATTTCTGCATCTTTTTCTGGCACATGACTGACATATACACTCGGACATGTAATGTACCCGGGTGGGTATCTTTGTACCCCAACGTCCACAGCTCTGTGGATTTCACGATGTTGTCTCTAAGTTCTAGTTTGGGTACAATTCATTCACACTATCTCATTTAACCTTTCCAACAACCCTGTGAAGGGAACTATCTGTCTCTCAGATGAGACAGCAAAGGCATACAGGGGCAAGACAATTTGTCTTCTGCCACTTAGAGCTGAAGCAGGGCCAAGTCTGGTTCTGAACCGCAGAGCGTGGTATCATCATACCCTCTGCCCCAGCCTCAGTTCACCTTGCCTAAATTAGGTATTCTGATAGCAGTCTTCAGATGAAGATGTACAACTCTCAGCTCCTCCTGCACCATGCCTGCCTAGACGCTGCCATGCTCCCACCACGATGATAATGGACTGAACCTCTGAAGCTGTAAGTCAACCCCAATTAAATGTCCTTATAAGACTTGCCTTGGTCATTGTGTCTGCACATTTACAGCAAGAGAAGGAGCTAGGGAGAAGGCACATTAAGGTGCTTGCTGTACAAAGCATGAGAACTCTAATGTGGATTCTCAGAACCAAAGTAAAAATCAGACAGGGGTGACACACACTCATAAACCTAGCGCTGGGAGGGGTGGGTCCCAGGGGCTTGGGGGCCAACAGTGTAGCTGAAGAGATGAGATCTGGGTTCAGTGAGAGACTTTCTAAAAAGACTAAAATGGAAAGGTGAGGAAGACAATGTCAACCTCTGACTCCACATGCACATGTGCCTGTGTACATCCTTCCATGCTCCCACCAGACACGTGCACACATACACAAATAGCACACACAATAAATGAATAAATAGGGGTTGGAGAGATGGTTCACTGGTTAAGAGTACTGACTGCCCTTCCAGAGTCCCAGCAACCACATGGTGGCTCACAACTGTCTGTAATGGGATCTCATGGCCTCTTCCGATATGTTCGAAGAGAGTGGTAGTGTACTCATATATATAAAACAAATAAATCTTTAAAAAATAAATGAATAAATAAATATAATAAAAAATAATTAGTTCAAGTTGGACATGCCTGTAATCACAGCTCTCGGGAGGCTGGACAGGAGGACCACAAGCTATGATAGTAAGACTTATCCTAAAATATCAGTTCAAAATAAACCATAAACCTAACTATAGGAGTTAAAGTTGTAATCGGGATGAATCTTAGTGCGCTACTTTCCTACTTTCCTTGTGGCTGTGATAAACACTTGACAGAAGCAGCTTAAGGAGGTTTATTCTCCTTACAGTTTGATGGTACAGTTCACCACGAGGAAGGCACGGCAGTCAGAGCATGAGGTCATATGGCATTGGTTGTCAGGAAACAGAGAGAGATGGATGCTGGTGCTCTAGGGGTTTTCTCCTTTATATTTAGTGCAGAACCCCAGCCCAGGGATGGAGGCATCACCAGTCAAGGTGGATCTTTCCTCCTCAGTTAAACCTCCCTGGAGTTACTCTCACAGACACGCTCAGAGATGCATCTCTTAGTTGATTCTAGATCCCATCAATTAACCAATCACCTTTAGGAACCTTAAATTATGATGGTAGAAGCACAAATCATGTATAATAACAGACAAAAGGACATGTTACAGCCATGAGATGGCTAAGCGAGTAAGGTCTCTTGCCACCAAGCCGATGACCTCAGTTTGATTCTTAGGACCCAAGAGGTGGAAGAACAATCAGCTCGCAAAGGTTGTTTTCTCACCATCATGTGTGTGCTGTGGTACACTCGCACACATGCACACTCACACACATACTCACACATATGCACACTCACTCGCATGCACATACACACATGCACACTCACACACATGTGCACATATTCACACATGCAAACTCACAGACTTGTGCACATGCTCGTGCACATACATACACACATACTTGCACACAAAAAAATATATAAGTAAGTAAATAAATATTTTTAAGAAGATAGTTGAGACCTGTGTACTGACGTGGGAGGCTGTCAGTGGACCGTTGTGGAGTCTAACAGGATGCAGCAGTACTTCTTACTCCCCTGTCCACACACTCTTTTCATCCATCTCTTCAACTGCTGAATGGTCAGGCAAACTTTATTATTTATATATGCAAATAGAAAGATCTAGAATGTTTCACATCCACTAGAGACTTACTTTTTAATCTTATAAATAGTTGTATTATGTAAAATTTTTTACAAAAAAGTTTTTGTTTTGATTTTTTGGGATAGAGTTTCTTTGTGTAACAGCTCTGGCTGTCCTGGAACTCATTCTAGACCAGGCTGGCCTTGAACTTGCAGATATCCACCTGTCTCTGCCTCCAGAGTGTTGGGATTAAAGGTGTGTGGCTCCATTGCCTGGCTTTTTTATATTTTTTGACATTATTTTATTTGTGCGTATGTGTGCTTTTCCTGAATGTATGTCTGTGCACCATGCCTGATGCCTAAGGAAGTGGTGAGCCGCTCCATGTGGTCTGGGAATGGAATCCAGGTCCTTAGCAAGAACAACAAATGCTCTTAACCACTGAGTCAACTCTCCAGCCCAAAGTCTTACAAAATTTTAAACTTCCATTTTAAACAATGCAAGGAATTAAATTTTACCTAACTGAGAAGTAAAAAGAAAGGAAAATAGCATTTCTTCTGCATGTCTCAAGTCCAAGTCCTTTGCCCACATGCCACGGGGGCAGAGTTATTGATTAGCACTGACATACACATACAGCTCCAAGGCACAGAGGTCCCAGTGACCTCTGTCAGTGCACCAGCGGGCAAGACACAGACTTGGGCAGTGAGAAGTCTCAGGAGGCCTCAGTCTGTCCTCTGGAAACGTCATCTTAAATCAAATCCAGAACTATATAGGAGGTCAGCTTTCCTCTCTCAGAGAAGATCCACACTGCCCAGTGCTCAGTCACAATGCAGTCCCCAGTACTGCGTTTCCTTCACTGTGCTGGGCGGGGAACTCATTCTAAAGATGCTATTTAAGGGTAGAGGAGGGCCAGCAAGATGGCTTAGCAAGTTAAGCTTTGGTTACACAAACCCAAACCCTAAGTTCCTCATCCACAGAGAACTGGAAGGAGAGAATCAGTTCCACCAAGAAGTTGTCCTCTGACCTCCACACGCACCCTGTGACAGGCAGACACTTATATATTGTGTTGTAATGATGTATATGTACCTGTATATGTACCTCTCTACATATACATCATGGACTACGCAATCATAAAAACTTTAAAATGATAATGAAGTAAAAAGTATAGGAGTTCTCACATTGAGAATCGCTGCCTGTTCTGTGCCCTCAGAATGAGAACTCCTGCAGACAACTGCAGGAGCCCTACTGACAACTCATACCTCTAAATGTATCAGATGCTCAAACCCATTTTTATTTAGTTCTATGCCTTCACTACTTCAATGGAGTGGATCTTCACAGTATGAAGCCCCCAAAACCCCCACCTTCCTTACATTGCTTTGTTCAATATTGTCAGATCAGAGATGGCAGCTGAGAGTCAAGTCTGTGCGTGGCAGGTGCAGCAATTCTGGAGTCTGACCCCTGCAGTCTGCCTAATACAGCCTTGCTTTGTGGTCTTCTGAAAGATACTTTGGAGCTATGAAACATGGATTAACCTTTACTAGAAACCAGATTCAGAAGTGCTGATAGCACAGAGATAATTCAGTTCTGGAAATGCGGAACTGCATCTGGGTAGGGATGTAGGAAAGTCATGGGAGATACCAAATGGTTTATAACATCTGGGACTGATGATTCTGACCTTTGACCCCTGCTTTACCCCATCTTCCTCTCCACTCCAGTCTCTCTTCCCAAGAGCTCATTCCCCTTGTGTTTCAAGTGACTGGGTGATGTAGGGAAAATCCAGAAAGCCACCACCATGTGTCCTCAGGAAGAAGACAAAGTTAAAAATGGAAAAAAGCATAAGTAAAGTGAGAGAGAGGTCATAGGCTTCATTCATTAACCTGTTCTTTAACAATACTCTCTAAAGGGCTAGATCTAGGAGCTCACATGCTAGAGGGGTCTCAGAACAGGCTAGCAGCATCCAGAGTAATGCAGAATAGTGGAGTGAAGAATTGGAGTGGGTCACCCTGATGCAGAAGCGTTTACATAGAGACCTGTAGGAATGGACCACAGATCTGGGAGGAAAGCAGCGGGCTTTCGAGAGCCACATGCCATTGCTTCACCACAGTGATGGTGACTTATCCACTGGAACTGCAAACCACAGTAAAGCCTTCCTTCTATACGCTGCTTTGCTCATGGTGTTTAATCACAGCTACAGAAAGGAACTACTACGGAATACATAGGACCAACTTCATGTTGTAGCAGAAGAAATGGAAGCTGATAAAGACAGCACAGACAGCTTCCTCAGGCTGCAGAGTTATAGTACAAGACTGACTAAGTGTCTGAAACCTGTGTTCCTTACACCACACTAGTATGCCCCGAGGCCAGATACCACAGGCAAGCCAGCAGGAGTGCCCCTTAGCTAGAAATCCCAGAGGGGAACTATGAACTAAGATTGGAAGGTAGATGGCAGGCAGATTTTGGTGGCCAACATTGCAAGGTCACTTCTAAGTTTAAGCAGCTGGCGATGATGGCTCACTTTATTTGAACCAGTGAATCTCAGTGCTTACTCAGGGATGTTAGCCGGTGTTTCCCACAGTCTGACAGCCCATTTCAGAGCCTCTGCTGGTCTGCCACTTGCTTTTTCATGTTCAAATCCTCCTTGTTCCCAGATCTAACTGCCCCCCATCCCAGCAGAGCCTTTGCCAAGAAGAGTATGGTCACGCTTGGTTCACCACTAGTGCCTGCGGACAGTGTGGTTGGCGGCTGGAGCACCATGGTTTCAGCAGATAGCACTTGGTTTGAATACTGGCTCTGCCAGGAACAAGCTGAGCAAGCGTGTCAAGGTTCAGAAAAGCCCATGTTCCGAGGTTCTAATGATGTATCCAAGACTAACATGGAGCCCTCTGAATGGGGATCATCTGATCTCAGCACCCAGACACCCTTGCTGCATTTAGGCTTCCTGTAGCTCAGCTCTTCGTAGGCCTCATCAGGCCAGTGGAGGTGAGAAGACAACCTGTTACTTATGGTAAAGACCAGACAGGTTCTGCCAGATGATGAGATGGGGAAGGCAGGCTCGGCTGGAGGCCGAGGAGATGGAGGCTGCAGGGATGAGCAGGAGAGTTGGTAGAGCCCAGACCTGGGTGAGTAACAGCTCTCTGTTTGAGTGGCAGTCCCTTGGTTGATTGGTGGTTTCCAAGGTGACTCCTGCCCATATGGAAAGTGGCTCAGGTGGTGTTCTGATCCATCAAGAGAGGGGATCTATTTATTTTTGCTGAAAGAATTGGCATGGATTTTGATGGGGTAACCAAGGCAGACATATGAGGAGAAAGGTCTCTTTACCAGCGGCATGGATTTGGAATACTGTACTAAAATGCTTTAATCAATGCTTTAATCGTGTGGAAAACATGGATGTGTGTGTGTGTGTGTGTGAGTGAGAGAGGGGGGGAAGGAGGGAGAGAGGGAGAGAGGGAGAGTGGGGTGGCTGTCAAGTTGCTGAGTGGCTCTAGTCGATGCCTTCAATTTGGTAATATACTCCAGTTAGTCTGTCTGGGTTACAATGATACAATTCCATAGACAGGTGGCTTGTCAGGAGCCAGCTCTCTTGCAGGTCTGGAGGCCAGAAGCTGAAGACCAGGGCAAAGGCAGATTCAGCTCATTTCCTGGGACATGAATGTCTGTCTTGTTGCTGTGTTCCCAGTGAGTAGAAAGAGTTAGAGATCCCCTTTGGACCTGTTTTATAAATATGCTCATCCCATCTGTGATGGCTCAATTTCCACAGTTAATCATCAGGTCGAGGTCCTATCTCTGCACACTGTCACTTCGGGTGTCAGGTCCATATCTACATTTAAAGGGGACATAAATCTTTGGCCTATAGCAGTAGTTAGATATATTTTCTTCCTCTGAATAGATTGCTAACTCGCTGAGCAGAAAGCCCAACAACAGAGAAAAAAGCATTAAGTTGTGTATAGGGGGATTCTCATTAGACTTACAGGAGATATTTCAGAAGAACCCTTTCAAAACAGAGCATACTATGCCATATTTAATTACTAAAGCAAAACAAAAATCCACTAGGAATACTACACCCATCAAAACTATCTCCAGATCTGAGAGATAAACAAAAATTTTTCCAAAGGAGCAGAAATTGAGGCACTTTATCACCACCAGACTAGTCCTCAGGGGAATACTTACAGGAATCCCACATTTGAAATACAGGATCAGACTAATTTACATTGAGAGTTCCAGACCACGTGGTCCCAGTGCCCCTAAGGCAAGGTGGGAGGGGCAGACTGGAGGAGGACCTCTGAGGCCAGGAAGGGAAGGAGGGAGGAGGGAGCCTACACAGCTGAAACAAGGGAGATGTTGACTCCCAAATGTTGCCCCATGGTCTCCACTTGCTTCTTACCCCACCACATTAAACTTTTAAAAAGTTTAGAAATAAAAGTATAAATCAGGCAGTAGTGGCATACAGTTCTACTACCAGCACTCAGGAGGTAGGCAGATGTCTGTGAGTTCAAAGCAGTCCTGGGGGAGAGACAGAGAGGCAGGCAGATCTCTGAGTTCAAAGTCAGCCTGGTCTACAGAGTTTCAGGACAACCAGGGCTACACTGAGAAACCCTGTCTCAAAAAACCAAAGAAAATAAAAGCATAATAACTACCATAATGGACACACATGCACACACACACACATACACACACACACACACACCTATACACCTTACTAGATGAACCACACTACAAAATAGAAAGTGAAGGGAATATACATAATAAATAAACAATAAGAGTGAATGAAAGAATAACAACAACAACCACTACACAAGGCTGGGTGTGGTGGTACACACCTTTAGACCAGCACTTGGGAGATAGATGCAAGTGAATCTCCGTGAGCTCAAGGCCAGTCTAATTTACATTGTGAGAACCAGGTGAGCTAGGGCCACATACTGAGACCCTATCTAAAAAATAACAAAAGTTTTAAGAACTGAAATGGAAAGAACTCTGCTGCCTTCTTTCTGCAGCCAGCCTTACTCATGCTAAAACTGACACACACACAAAAGCAAACTATAGGTCCATATCTTTGATGAACACAGATGCAAAACTTCTAAATAAAACCCTAGCAAGCTGAATTATAGTAACAGCACATCCAAGAGACCATGCACCAAGGTCAGGTAGGATTCATCCGGGGGATACACAGATGCTCCAACAGAAACACACAATGAGTGTGCACATGAGGAGGGCGAAGGAGAACGCACACAACACGCCATGAAGAACAACAACTCAGCAGATCAAGTTAGAAGGAAAATCACACACACACACACACACACACACACACACACACACACACACACACACGCACACACACGCACACACGGCCAACATCAGACCAAACCGGGGGGATGGGGGGCAGCTGAAAGCATTTCTTCTAAGATGTGGAACATGGCAAGGATATCGACTCTCACCACTCTTATTTAATAAAGTATTGGGAGTTTTAACAAGAGCAATTAATCAAGAGAAACACATGGCGTCCAAATTGGAAAGGAAGAAGTTTAATTATCCATGTTTGCAGATGACATGATTCTATCCATAGAAAGGACCAAGTACTCAATCAAAATATTTTGGATTTATAAACATAATTAGATATTTAGCAAAGCTGGAGGACATAAAGGCAGCATATATAAAAACAGTAATAGTTTATGCACAAATAATGAACCCCATAAGGAGAAAATAAGAAAATGATTTCATTCACATTATCCATATAAACATTTTATGAATAAACTTACCAAGGAAATAAAAGATCTCTACAATAAAAATTACAAAATACTGGGGTTGGTGAGATGACTCAGTGGGTATGAGCACTGACCTCAAATCCCAGCAACCGCAGGGCAGTGGTGGCGCACACCTATAATCCCAGCACTTGGGAGGCAGAGGCAGGTGGATTTCTGAGTTCGAGGCCAGCCTGGTCTACAGAGTGAGTTCCAAGACATCCAGGGCTACACAGAGAAACCCTGTCTCAAAAAAAAAAAAAAAAAAAAAAAAAAAAAAAAAATTGGGGTTGGGGATTTAGCTCAGTGGTAGAGCACTTGCCTAGCAAGCACAAGGCCCTGGGTTCGGTCCTCAGCTCTGAAAAAAAAAAGAAAAGAAAAGAAAAGAAAGGAAAAAAGAAAAAAAATTGTCTTAAAAAAAAAGAAGAAAGAAATTACAGAGGGCATGCCCAGAAGAAATGGAACAATACGTTCTAGTTCGTAAATAGAAAAATCAGTACTCTTAAAATAACCATATTATAAGAAAAATCTATAGTTTTGATGCAACTGCATTAAAATACCAACAACTTTTTTTTCACAGAAATACAAAACATTTCCTGGTTTATTTGGAACCTTAAAAAAAACAAAACAGAACCAGAATAGCCAAAGCCATTCTGAACATGGCCAAAATAAAGAGGTGGGAGGTCGGAAAGACAGCACCGCTCAGCATGCGGAGGGCTTAACATTTTATCCCCAGCACTGTCAGCAAAGCAAACGGACAAGCAAGGAAACACTGTCTTGGGAACCTGGAAGCATCAGGATGTCTAATTTCAAAACACAACACAAAGCTATAGTTACTAGGACAGCATGATACTAGTATAAAGCAGACATAGGACAATGGGACAGACCAGAAAACCAGAAACTACTCCTCATTCACACAGCCTTAGTTTTTTTCCAAAGGCACCAAGAACATAAATCTGAGAAAAGACAGTCAGGCCACTAAATGGTGCTGGCAAAACTGAATATGCAGAAGATAAAACTAGATCTCTTCCTCTAGTGATAGGATGCAGAAATCAACCTCAAATGTATCACAGACCTAAATCTCAAACCTGAAATTGAACATACTACAAGAAAACGTAAGGGGCACACTTATAGGTGTGTCCACCCCGAGGCCTGTGGTCTGCATGCACCCCAAGATCAATGCAGCCCAACAGAAAGAGCATACGTTCTTAAGACATTTTGAGATTTCTGTGCATTTTGTTTTTGTAACTTCATTGGGAAGGTCTTGAATATAAACTCACTAGATGACAATGTCAAGTTGCAATGTCAAAAGGTCGCATAAGGCCGGCTGTAGGCAATGATAATTTAGATAGGACCAGAGGCACAGGTAATGGGATTATGTCAGACTATATTATATACAAGAAACTCCTGCACAGGAAAGGAAATAATCAACAGAGCTAAGAGACAACCTACAAAACTGGAGAGTATATTTGTTAATTATTCATCTTATAAGAGATGATGCCCAGAAATCCTAAAGCACTCCAAAGATGAATGCTAAAAAATTTTATATTAGGCTAAAGAACTAGGTACTTCTCAAAAGAAGGCACATGCAAATGTCCAGCAAGTACATGAAGACAACTCCCTATTTCACTGTCAGAGGAATGCAGATCAGAATCCCAGTGAGACTGGCTATGCAGCGCTGTTCTCTGAGCTGCCCCATCTTCATGAGATCAGCTATACCCATCTGCAAATGGTCCTGGAGACACCCTTGATATTCTGGCCACTCCTTCTGGCCATTTGTGTGTAGCTCCACACAAGGCCCTAGGCCTTGGGCAGGGGCTAGAGTGTGTATATTGGGGAAGACTAGATAAAGGGGGCTCTGTGAGGTCATGGGGGTGCTGGGTAAAGAGTCTGTAGAACAGCTGTTTTGGGGTTACCTGTATCCCATCAGTATCTCCTCATCCATGTTCTCTAAGTGAGTCCAAGAAATTGGTTTTCCATTAAGAACTGTGGTGGGATCTTACTTTGTTTTTCTTTAGGACCTTAGGGGAAGGGGAAGACTTTGTTCACATCTCTAGGGAAGGACTTTTAGCCACAGATATTATCTCTCCCACATGGAATGGCCATTACTGGGTCTTGGGGAGATAGATTAGTTGGGAAAATGCTTGTAGCATAAGCAGAATCCAAATTCAATGTCAATACTCACATAAAGAGCCAGACATTCACAGCAATCAGAGCACTGCAAAGGAGAGAGAGGATCCCTGGGCTTACTGTTCTGGCTGACCAGCCTAGGCTAAAATAAACATCCAACCCCAGGTCCCAGTGAGAGACCTATCTCAAAAAACAGAGTGTAAAGCTGGAAAATGGCTCAGTAAGTCAAAGTCACTTAGCAACCATGAGCACATGAGTGGGATCCCCTAAGTCCACATTAAAAAATGGGCAGTGCAGCCCAGAACAGCAGCACTGGCCTGCAACACCTCAGTGGGGTTGGTAGAGGATGGACGATCTCTGGGAGTTTGCTTCACTCAGTCTAGCCAAACGACAAGTTCCTAGTTCAGTGAAGAAATCCTGCCTCAAAAGCTATGATGGACACCCATAGGGGAAAACACCCAAAGCCAACCTCTGATCCCCACATGTATGCATCCGCACACACTAGTATACACACATGTACATGCCGCATACACATAGGGCTGCTATCATAAAAAACACAGAAAACTGCACTCAATAGAAAGAACATCATGATGTCTCAACGAAGCATTGGGTAGTCATGCTGTGGCATTGTCCCATCACAAAAGTGCATCACAGCATCATTGTGGGGTATTGTGTATGGTGAAGACACACATCAGCTCTGGGGTGGCCCAAGGGAACGTTCTGATGGCAGAGAAGAGAGCATCGTGGTGTGATACCACAATTCACCTTCTAATGACACCGTGGTAAATCTTGACATTGCAATTTAACATAGTGATGGCACAGTGGTGCACTGAATCATCACAAGTTACATCTGTGATGTCACAGAGTAGTAGTGTGATGCCATCATTGAGATACCATGGGTGTCACAATGGGGCAGCCACAGTAGAGAACTTTGATACCACATTCACACTGGGATAGAAAAACAGTGCAGATCTCTCCATGATAGCTGGGTGTTATATGCACTGCCTCCTCCCCCATGAGCTCATCCTCAGAGGAGGAGGAAATGGAGAGGAAAGAAGAAAGCCTCTTAAATTTTTATTGCTGTGACAAAAATACTTAAGAAAAAAAATTAAGAAGGAAATGCTTGTTTGGTTCATGATTTCAGGTTTCAACCCTTAGTTGGCAGGATCCATGCCTTGGGTGGGAGGTGACTCAGCATATCAGAGCAAATGGGAGCTGTGCTGGGTGTTGACCTTCTGATGACAAAGAAGAAAGAGGAGGGGAAGGGAGAGAAGGAAAGGGAAAGGAAGGGACAGGGAGGAGAAAAGAGGTGGGAAGGGAAAGAACAGAGAACAAAAAGAAGGGAGAGAGAAGGGAAGGAGAGAAAGGAGAGAGGAGGAAGAAAGAGAAGGGAGAGAGGGAGGGAGGGAAGGAGAAAGCAAGGGAAGAGGGGAGGGAGGAGGGAGAGAAGGACGAGAAGGAGGGAAGAGGAAGGGAGGGAGAGAGGGAGAGAGAGCAAGAAAGAACATTCAAGTCCATATTGTATCTAGGTCCTTTCTCCTAGCTTCTACCACCAAATAAAACTGTCAAATTATGAACCCATCAGTGACTTAGCCCACTAAGGCAGAGCTCTCATGATCCAACCACTTCCCTAAAGGCTCTCCTCTGAACACTGAATGGAAACCAAGCCTTAGACACATATACCTTTTTGGAAGACACTTGATAGTCAATCATAATGCTAAGATAGACTAAGCACTTAAAAGAGACCTAAGTTTTCGGGGCAGCTGAGATGGCTTAGCTGTTAGAGGACTGTTTGCTCTTCCAGAGAATCTGGGGTTCCCAGGATGGTGGCTCACAAGTATCTGTAATCCAGGGGAGGAATGTCCTTGTATTAGTCATGATTCTGTAAAGGAACAGAACTGATAGAATGAACTCTTTCTCTCTCCCTCCCTCCCTTCCTCCCTCCCTCC
>NW_022196915.1:18183645-18184186 GCF_008632895.1 Mastomys coucha
TCTCTCTCTCTCTCTCTCTCTCTCTCTCTCTCTCTCTCTCACACACACACACACATGTATATGGATTTATTCAAGTGGCTTAAAGTCTGTGGTCAGATCTATCGAACAATGGCCATCTCCCAACAAAAGGGTCAAGAACGTGTTAGTTGTTCAGTCCATAAGACCGGATGCCTCAGCAGTTCCAATCTAGTGCTGGAGCTAGAATCTGGGACTTCCCAGGGAAGTCCTAGAGAGCTGCTTCTGGTCTTCAGTCCGTTGGAATTCCAAGGAAGTAGGCTTTAACACAGAAATAGGAATGTCTCAGTAACAGGAAAATGAACTTTCCAGCAAGACTGAGGGCAAGCAGGCAAAATGGCTTCTGTCTTAGTTACTTTTCTGCAATAAAACACCCTGACCAAAGCAACTTATAAAAAGAAAGCATTTAATTCAACTTGCCTTATGGTTTCAGAGGGTTGGAGCCTATGATGGTAGAGAGAAGGAACAGTAAAGAGTTCACACCTTAATCTACAACCATGAGGCAGAGAGAGGGAGGGAGGGAGGG
>NW_022196915.1:18184287-18197391 GCF_008632895.1 Mastomys coucha
GGAGGGGGGAAAGAGGGAGGGAGGAAGGGAGGAAGGGAGGGAGGGAGGGAGGGAGGGAGGGAGGGATAGAGAGAGAGAGAGAATTATGTCTTTTGAAACCTTAAAAGCCCGTCCCCAGTAACACACCTCCTCCAGCAAAGCCACACCTCCTAATCCTTTCCCAATAGTTCAATAGTTCCAACTGGGATCAAGTATTCAAATACAAGAGTCAGTTCAGGTCATTCGCATCCACATCACCACAGCCCAAGTCTGGCCTCCCTCAGTACCCGCCACACACATTGTACACAGACACATGAAGGCAAAACTTCCATATACATAAAACAAAATAAACGTAAAAGAAATTCTTGAGTTCATTTTGTCCCTGTGGTTAGAAGGGGAAGCTTTAAACCCACCTTTCACCTGTCCTTAAACCGTGTGGCACACTGGACACAGCAAGGGTGGGAGCTTTAACCAATATGGCTGTGTGGGTCCCACCTGATAGATTACAGTATGCTTGACCAAGATAATCTGAAGGCCCTCAGATATCTGAATCACTTGGTTTCAGGGCTGATGGGGTTGTGGATTCCACTCCCCACACATGAACAGACACAGCCCCACACTTGCAAAGAGCTTGCTAAACATCCATTCATCGACTGCAGCCAATTTTCTCTGATGTGCCCTAATAGGAGGGAGCTGTGGCATGGGTAATAGCAACCAACAAATAATTTAAAACTAATTTCTCCTTGGTTTGGGAATGTAGCATGTGACTTCCTGGCTGCCGACTGGCCTGGCTAATTCAGTTTGGCTCAGATGAATGGGTCTTTACTGAGCTAACAATACAGCCAGCCTTGTGCTGAGGTGTGGAAGGAAGACCGCCAAGTGAAATGTGCCCTCCCCCAACTGTCAGACATGGTCACTGTGTGGTTGTGGGGACTTTGCTTACCAAAGGGTTCCACAAGGGACCAAAGCTAAACTTCTCCTGACCCTGTGTGGGGTCAGGGGCCAACATGTGAAAAGAGGTTGGTGTGGGAATGTGCTCTGTTTGCTGCTAAGCATTTCTCTGTGCAGTATATACACCATATAACTTAAGTTCAGTTTTTCTATTACCCTCCCTAGGGAGAAGAGAAAGTGAGGCTCCCAGAGGTTGAAACCTATCAAAGAAGAAACAGTATGGATGCAGGCTCATCATGCACAAAACCTTCCCACCACCGCCCCCCCCCCCCCCCCCCCCCCCCAGATACTCTTTGTCCAAAATGGCAGACAGATTGGATCAGACCCATTTGGCAGACCTGTCCTGCAGAATGAATTCTGCCCCCTGACCTGGGTTTTCATCTCAATCTAAAGGCAAGGAGACCTCAAAACTATGCCGGAGGCAGCCTAGAGAGACCCCTCCCAGGATGCACAGCTAAAACCAGAGCCCCAGCTGCCACTGCGAAACCTGCCACACCTGTTTGTACCAAGGCCACATCTTCCAGGTATTGTGCTATTCCCCACAATGAGTCCAGCAGAATGGGAAGGTGGCCTTGTTCCTGAGAGACATGGAACCTCTCTGGGAGAAGCTTGGTTCCATTTTCCTTTACCCAGCTTCGCCTTTTTGTTTTGTCAAAGACTCAGTAATGCTCTCTGCTCGAGATCTACTTGAGCATTGTTTCATGTATCTGTGGGATGTGGTACATCTCCTATTCTCCCCTTGTCTCTTCTCTCATACATTACATCCTGACCACAGTTTTCCCTCCCTTGTCTCCTCCTAGGCCCTCCTTCTCCCCCAGATCCACTCCTCCTGTTTTCTTTCAGGAAGGGTGGAACTCTGAAGGTTATCAACCGGTCATGGCATATCAGGTTGCAGCAAGACTAGGCAACTGCCCTTATATTAAGGCTGGACAAGGCAACCCAGTAGGAGGAAAGGGTCCCAAAAGCAGGCAAAAGAAATCAGAGTCAGCCTCCGCTCTCACTATTAGGACTCCCACAAGAACAGCAAGCTATACAACTGTAACATATATGTAGAGGACCTGGGTCAGACTCATACAAGCTTCTTGTTGGTTCAGTCTCTGCGAGCCCCTACAAGCCCAGATTAGTTGATACTGTGAGTTTTCTTGTGGTGTTCTCGACCCCTCTGGCTCCTTCCTCTCCCTCTTCTGCAGGATTCCTACAGCTCTGCCTAATGGTTGGCTGTGGGTCTCTGCATTGGTTTCCATCAGTTGCAGGATGGCATCTCCCTGATAAGGATTATGGTAGGCTTCCATCTACAAGTACAGCAGAATATCAGTAACAATCATTTAATTGACTTTGGGGGGTTGGAGTGGCTGGTTGTGTTTGGGTCTATCCTAGGTCTCTTGGCTATACTGGCCCTCTATGCAGTACCAGGCATGGGCTCCCATTTGTAGCACGGGTCTCAAGTTGGACCAGTCATTGGTTGGCCACTCCCTTAAGTTCTGTGCTATCTTTACCCCAGCAGGACAAATTGTAGGTTGGAGGTTTTGTGGCTGGGTTGGTGTCCTGATCCCATCACTGGAAGTCTTGCCAGGTTAGAGAAGATAGTCAGTTCAGACTCTGTATCCCCCATTGTTAGGACTTTTCACTAGGGTCACCCTTATAGAATCCATGGAGTTTCCATTGCATTAGGTCTCTACCTCATTCCCAAAATGCCCTCCAATTCCAATCATCTCTCCCTGTACTCTCTCCCTCCAACCTGTTCCCACCCCCATTCCCAGTCCACTGGTGAGATCTATTATACTTCCCCTTCCCAGAGAGGTCCATGCATAACACTTGAGCTCTCCTCGTTACTTAGTGTCTTAGGGTTTCCATTGCTGAGAAAAGACATCATAGCCAAGGAAACTCTTATAAAGGACAACGTTTAATTGGGTTGGCTTACAGTTTCAGAGGCTTAGTCCATTATCATCATGGTGGGAAGCATGGCAGTGTGCAGGCAGACATGATGCTGGAGAAGGAGCTGAGAGTTCTACATCCTGATCCGAAGGCAGCAAGGAGAAAACTGTCTTCCAGGCAGCTAGAAGGAAGATCCTGAAGCCCACTCCCACATTGACACACTTCCTCCAACAAGGACACACCTACTCCAACAGGGCCAGCCGCACCTCCTAACAGTGCCACTCCCTGGGCCAAGCATATTCAAACCACTACACTTAGCTTCTTTGGCTCTATGGATTGTAGTATGAATATCCTTTACTTTACAGCTAATATCCACTTATAAGTGAGTACATACCATGTTTGTCTTCCTGGGTTTGGGTTCCTCACTCAGGGTGATCTTTTCTAGTTCCATACATTTGCTGGCAAATTTCATGATATTGTTTTTAATAGAGGAATAGAATTCCATTGTGTAAATGAACCACATCTTCTTTATCCATTCTACATTCAAGGGACATCTGGGTTGCTTCCTGTTTCTGGCTATTACTAATAAAGCTGCTATGAACATAGTTGAGCAAGTGTCCTTGTGATATGGAGGGAGTTGTACTTAAATGGAGGAACTATTTTGGTTCATGGATCAGAGGCTCCAATAGGGGATGAGTTAAGCATCATGGCAGACAGAAAGCAGAAAGACCCAAGGGAGGGACAGAGGACATAGTACAGCTCTCCTGCACGCCCTAGTGACCGCCTTCCTCCAGCTATGCCCCACCTACTTTTTACCACATTCCACCAAGAACACATATCATGGATTAATTAATTCCTTGACTAGGTCAGCCCCCTCAGACCCAATAGCTTCCCCAAAGCCCATTAGCCAGCAACCAAGGCCCAGATGTATAAGCTTGTGGAATACATTTTCTATTCAAACCATGCTGCTCCACCCCTAGCCTCCAAACTCTCGTCTCCATTGCATAACCTAAGCTACATTTAGTACAGTGGTTTTCCTCCTTCCTAATGCTGTGACCTTTTATGGTGTTATGGTGATCCCCAACCATAACATTATTTCATTGCTACTACAGAACTGTAATTTTTCCACTGTTATGAACTGTAATGTAAATGCCTGATAGATATTCAACCCTGTGAAGTGCAGAGTAAGCATACCCATTCTTAAAGAGAGGAGCGGGGTATAGAATGGGATTAAGGCAGGCCAAAGCCCAGCAGAGAAATATCACATCTTGTAGTTCTGTGTCTAGCATCCAGGCACATGGTGTGATGTGACACTCAGAGGGCTTAGGTAGTCTCACATCGCTGGCCTTGCAGTTTGCAGCCCACAGGGCTTCTCTCTAAGGCTGGTGTGTATACTGCCCATATCTTTACTTGGCAGATGGATCCTGGGTCTCTACTGTATATTTGACTTCACCCTCACAGCTTCACACACAAGTCTCTCAGGGGCTGCCTGCAGGGACTACAACCTCTGTCTAGCCTTCAAGTCTGGGTGGACGTCCATGATCTAGTAACACATGGACTTTGCATGTCTGCATAACCATCATCATATGGACCAGGACATGGTCTCCTTATAGCAGGAAACCCTTGGTTCTAGGAAGATGCTGGGACCTCATAGTGCTTAATCGGCTGATTGTGGGAAATATTTCCCTACATGGTCTTGTGTGAGCTCTCCTCTCCAAGAAAACTCTGAGATGAGTTAAAAACCTTTGCACTTGAGCACCTGAGACTGGTTCAGTCTCATTTCCGAGCCCCTGAGGTAGGTTCAGTCTCATTCCTGAGTACCTGTGGTGGGTACAGTCTTAGTCCTAAGATTCGATCTAGGCATCTTTCCCATTGCCTGGATATAAACCACTTGCCTACTTTTCACAGCCCCAATCTCTTCAACAGCCACACTTTCCTCAACCATAATGTTACATGGGCTTCTTTTAGGGGATAACTCTTTTTCTAACTTTTCAACTATGCCTTTTGCTCTCAAGCCTTATTTTAAACTTAGCTAAAAAGCCTCCAGCAATAATTATGCAACACTCTCCATGCTGCAATGCCTTGAAACTTCCTGAAAAAATTAATTCATTTTAAAAAAAAATCAGATTTGGGGGTGGAGGATGGCTCAGTGGTTAAGAGCATTGACTGCTCTTCCAGGGGTCCTGAGTTCAAGTCCCAGCAACCACATGGTGGCTCACAACCATCTGTAATGGGATCAAATGCCCTCTTCTGATGTGTCTGAGAACAGCAACAGTATACTCACATAAAATAAATAAGTAAATCTTTAAAAAAAAATCAGTTTCAAAATCTAGAGCATGGGAAATCTTTTTCTTAGCTAGAATTTCACACAAGTGGCCTCTACTTTAATCTCAACAGTTCTGGTCCCCTGGTCTCCCACCAGAACCCTGGTTTAATCTTCTAAACATTCTTCTGGCCTGCTCCTCCACATTTATTATTCAAACCAGTTTAAAAAGAAAGCTCTATAGAAAGCACACGGCCAGGTGGTTACAGCAATGCCCTCATTTCTCAGTACCACTTGTTTGTCACTACGGCCAACTACTTAAAGTAGGGAAGATTTTTTGGTTCATGGTTTCAGTTCATGGTTGGTTGTCACCATAGCTTCTAGGCCCATTGGAAAGCCAACATGACATGGAGGAAGGATGGTTAGGGAAGCAGCTGGAGTCATGGAAGTCAGGGAGCATAAGAGAGGATGTAACTGTGCCAACAGTCTTCTCTCTTCTCACTTAAAAGCTTTAAAAAGGTATTTTAAAATTACATTTATTTGTGGTTGTGTGTGTGTGTGTGTACATGAGCATGCATGCTATAGTGTGTATGAGGTTAGAGGGCAGCTTGTAGGAGTTGGTTGTCTCCTTCTACCATGTGGGTTCCTGGGATCAAGCTCATCAGAAGTGGTAGGAAGCGCCTCTCCCTGCTGAGCCACTGCCCTTTATCCCCACCAGCCTATTGGATGGCGCCACCCACACTCAGGGTGAGTTTTCTTCCCTTCATTAATACTCTCTGAAAAATTCTCTCTCACACATACAGCCAAGATGGTTTTTAGAAACATTACTAAAAATTACTCATCTTTTACTAAACATCTCTCCAATCAATCCAATCAAGTTGACAAGATTGATCATCAAAATTAACATGTGAAAAGAAACAACTGAGTACAAAGAATCACACACACACACACACACACACACACACACACACACACACACACACACACACACACACACACAACCCCAAAAAACTAGAACAAAACAAAAAACCTGTGTGAGAGGAACAGAGAGTGGCAGGCAGGGTCAGGGGAGGGTGGAGGAGCCAATGGAGAGTGTGGATGCAGGAATGGTAGAACAGGTTTTTGTTTTTGTTTTAAAACAAACAAAATGAATATCGTAGGCATAAAATCCAGACTTTAGCCCTCAAGTGTGAAAGAAATATTTATTATTACAATTGAACTTAAAATCTGAACTCTATTTTGCTAAGGTAGAAACTTAAATGAATTTGGGGCCTCACCTGCCCCAGCCTCTGCCCCTAGCATTGTGGGGTTTATTCAATAACCAGGCATTAGGACAGGTTTCTGATTCTTAGAAGATAGGTCATCAATCACCTGTGTGCTTATTTAAAAGTCTACTGTGGTTTCGGTGATGTCTATCTCCTGAGTCTCTTCCTTCCCAGGACAGTGATACTCTATTGCTGTTTGTCTGGTGTAAGTAGTGTTAGTCACCATGGAGCTGACCACATAGGGGCAAGAGGATGCAGGTCTCAAGGATGGGGGAGGTGACCTGGGTCACACCATGCTCACCAACAGGGAGAGATGGGAGTTAACTTAGCATGAGTACTGTGGGTTACAGAGATGCTGCAGTGGTGCAAAGGCACTAGAGGGAAGGCAGCTGTGCAGAAGAAATACTGTGGGATAAGAAAGGGTGTTGGTACACACCGTGCTACAGCAAGCATAGCAGGAACTAAGCTGGAGCTGGGGGGAGACCACCGAGAGAACAAGTCTTGGGAGAAGAAAACCACGTGGCTGGAGATTAAGCACATCACAGAGCCAGCTTCAATGACAGTAGGAAAGAAATGCTGGATCTTGCCACCTCTGTGGCTATTTCTATGCTATGGGCCAACCTTGCAAGCTTTCCTTCATACTGTGAAACTGGAGACACTGGAATTTCTAGGTGTGCAATTCTTTGCTCCTTAACTGGAGGGGTTAGTGCATCAGCTGAATGTGCTGTGGGTTTGTTGACCATCTAGCCCTTTTTTTTCTGGATAAAAAGGCCTTGAGGAGGAGGAAAGATAGAAAATTGTCCAGTGGAATGCTCATGTAGAGTCAGTGGTGCCTGTCAGAGCTGAATCTCTGGAGGTCCTCACTGTTCCTTCTACAGGGCAGAGCATGGCGGGCCATCTGCTGCTCTCTTCTGTATGACTCAGTTTTAGCTTAGTGGCAGCAATTACCAAACAGACAACACCCGGTCAACCTCCCTCAGCATGCACATACAGTGGGCAGGGCAGGTATCTCAGGCTTTCTGCCAAATCCCCAACTAGAATTTAGCTGGTTTTCAGGCATCTTAATACACTCATATGGTGCACTAGTGAAGTCTAAGTTTGAATGTTATTTCAGGACCTTCCTCATAGCAATGAAGTATTTCCCCACTGTCTCTCTTAAAAATTACCCAGCACTTGGGAGGTGGAGGCAGAGGCTTATGAGTTTGAGCCAGCCTGAACTATGTACTAAGTTCCAGGCCAGCTTGGCTAATGGCTGACTGAGTCTTGCCAAAGGAGAGGTGGGTAGGGATGGCAGGGTAAGTTATTATTTTCACTTTTGACTTCTTTTTCCTTTGGCGTTCCAAGGGTTATCATTTCCCTGTAATGGACTCGAGACTTTTCCCTAAGGCGGGAGACAAATCTATTGATTTCATATAATGTCCACAGACTGCTTTTTACTATGAGTTCTCATACAACTCTTATTTAGTGAACCCCTGCAGACATGGTGACCCACTTTCCTGAAAATACCTACTGTATTTGGGAGGAAGAACCAGTTACTTCAAAAATAAACCACTGCGCTTCACGCTGAATCACCACTAGTTTCCAGCTTGTGTTCCCTGCTAAGGGCCCACCTTTCCAAGTGACAGTGCATTCTGTGTGCTGGGCAAAGCACTATGGCTCTGGGTAGCTTTTGGGCTCCCCAAATAACTCCATGAAATATGACCAAGCACATCAAGAGAGGAATTGACCTAAGTAATCACATTTGAGTTATTACCAGGACTTTGCAAGCATGGACATTATTTAAGGCTTTGTTTTGGAGCCAGGGATTCTCTACGTAGCACTGGTTGGCCTATAATCCAAGGCTTGGTCTCAAACTCAAGAGATGTCTGCCTGCCTCTGCTTCCCTGAGTGCTGAGATGGAAGAGGTGTGCTACCATGCTAAACATTATTTATGATCTTGACTATCAACAAACCAATTCATATGTAGTTCAGGCCAACCTCAAATTTAAGATTCTAATGGTCAATCCTCCTGAGTCCTGGGATTACAGATGCATACAACTAGAGAGAATTTCTCAATACTTTACCTTTCTAAGAAGTAACTCCTATGACAAAACTAACTACAAGGTTGTTTTACAAAATAATCTGGGAGTGGATGATCAGGTACCATGCTCTTGGATTAATCTGGACTGACCTCTGCTGGCCAGACTATTAATCAGCCAACATTTTTTCTTCTAAGGATAACACAGTTAGAAAAGGGGACATTTACCCCTAATTATATCTAGCTGGAGTAATACAGTTCAACTTAAAAATATTAAGCCCTCCACATAATCTGTGTCAAAACTTGGCATTACATTTGGCTGTCAGGCAGGCGTCCATGGGCAGAGCTGGTTACTGAGGTTGTATGGGTTACCCAAGCCAAATGCTCCTCTGTGACTCCTCCTATGCAGTTTTGGCTCACTACACTTAAAACTACATAAGCAGGCTCGGATCAGGGCCCTGTCAGAGCCATACACTTCTCACTGCAAAAATCTCCTGGGTTCTCATCTACAGCTAGAAACTTCCCACACTGGGGTGGTCTCATGTGCCACACTTAGCCAGTGCAGACAAATCTACTGTAATGTATATAAACTGAATTTTGATATGAAGTCCTGTGCTCTGATTCATGAAAAACTGCAAATATAACAAGTATATCTGTTTCTATTATTTTAGTTCTAGTCATCATCATTATTGTTGTTGTTGTTGTTGTTGCTATTATTATGATCGAGTACCTGCATTTACCCATGCATACAATGTGTATGTATGGTTCCTGGAAGGCCAGCAGAGGGCAGTGGATCCCCTGGAACTGGAGTTATAAGCAGTTGTGAGCCTCTACATGGGGGCTGGGAACTGAACCTAAGAGAGAAGCTAACTCTGAGCCATCTCTCTAGCCTCCTATTCTAATATTTTAAAATACAGTTCTAATTTTTAAAAAAATGTTTACTTTTAGCTAGAAAGATAGCTCTGTGGTAGACTCTCTGCTTAGCATGGATGAAGTCTTAGATTCAATTCCCAGCACCTGCAAAAACACTTTCAACATTTTCCTTTTGTTGTTGTTGGGCATTTATTGATTGATTGATTGATGATTGATCTGTCTTTGAGTTTTTTTCGAGACAGATTCTTCTGTATAGCTCTGGCTGTCCTGGAACTTGCTCTGTAGACCAGGCTGGCCTTGAACTCACAAAGATCCGTCTGTCTCTGCATCCTGAGTACTTGGATTAAAGCCATGTATCACCACTCCCCGGCTCACTTTTAACATTTTCTAGAAGATAAAAATGATATTAAAACACTTCCATCACTAAGTTGCATTAAAACTGTGAAACCCATGCTGAAATCCTGAAGTTCCAAATGATATTACTTGTCGTTTCCCCATAGTTGTGTAAACCCAGTTTGGGTGTAGAGCCTTGTGCCACAATTCTTTCAAAGCTAGTACTTGTGTATGAGTGCATGCCCATATGTGGGTATGTGTGTGCTACAGCCAATGTGTAGAGGTTAAAGGTCAACTGTGTAGACCTGGTTCCCTCTTTCTACATTTCTGTAGGTTCTAGAGATCAAACTCTGCAAGGCAAGTGCTTTTACACTCTGAACCATTTGCCTAATTTCTTTATCTTATTATTTATTTATATATTGGCGGTGCTGAGATATTAAACTCAGGCTTGGAGTGTTCGAGGCAAGCAATCTACTTCAGCCAAATCTCCAATCACTTTTTTTTTTTTTTTTTGAGACAGTCTCTCCATAAGCAGCTCAGGCCCATCTTGAGCTCTCAGTATAACTCAGGTTGGTGAAAGACATTTTTTTTTAGCTCTCTTATAATCGTAAGGTAACACTACCATTGTGTGGTCTGTCAATGACCAAAATGTCCTTACACAGCACATGACAATACACCATGGATAACTTTGTGGGTCTCAGGGTAGTATGCATACACAAGACAACTAATCTACAGTGGTTAGTGTGGAGGTGGTGTGGCTTGTCTGGATCAGTGAGTCCTTTCCAGGAAGATCATTTAACTCATCAACTATAGAGCAAGCTCCACAACAACTGAGATTAGAACCAAAATCAAAAATAAAATACAAAAATAGACGGAGTGTACATCTGCAGTAGAGCGGTGCTCTTAGGATCTCTGAATGCTACGTCGTTTATACAGCTTCCATGTCTTTCTCCAGAAAGTGTTTTTAAAGGATACAGTTTTTTTTTTTAAGATTTATTTATTTATTATATGTAAGTACACTGTAGCTGTCTTCAGATACCCCAGGAGAGGGCATCAGATCTCATTACGGATGGTTGTGAGCCACCATGTGGTTGTTGGGATTTGAACTCATGACCTTCGGAAGAGCAGTCAGTGCTCTTAACCGCTGAGCCATCTCTCTAGCCCCAAGGATACAGTTTTAACTTGGGAAATTAACTTGGATTTACATAAAAGGAAACTGATGTGTAACTTGGCAGTTCGACACTTACAATGCTATTATTTAGTCATTTATGTGGTAGAACACTGTTAGTTGATCTCTATTCCTTGACAAAATACTGGAGAAAATCAATTTAAAAGGAAGAAATACTTACTTTGGTTCATAGCTTTTTAAGCTTTCAACTTCATTTTATTTTAAATTGTGTGTATATATGCATTTGTGTGCGGGTATATGCATGAGAGTGGAGGTGCCAAAGGAAGCTGAAGGCATCAAATTCTCCCCGAGTCCCTGGAGTTGCAATTACAGGCAGTTGTGAACCACCCAATTTTGCTAAGAACCAAACTCACATCTTCTGCAAGAGTAGTTTGTGCTCTTAACCGCAGAGTCATCTCTGCAGCCCTTGCTCAGCAGTGAACGTTCTAGTCCATGGTCACTTTGCCCTTTTGCTTTTAGGCCTGGAGTCCATCATGATGGGAAGCTCATAAAAGGGCTTGCTCAGCTCATTGTGTGGGGGCTTGAGGAGTGGCATCATGCTGGGTCCTAATCCCCAGTTACCTCACTCCACCATCTAACAGTGCCTGGAGCTGCTGAAGAAGCCTTTGGCATATAAGCCTTTAGGACTATTTAAGATCTAGAATCATGGGGGCTTAGTGGTTAAGAGCACTGGCTGCTCTTTCAGAGAACCCAGGTTCAATTTCCCGCATGGCAGCTTACCACTGTCTGTAACTGCAGTTCCAGGGGATCTGACACCCTCACACACACATACAAGCATGCAGAACATCAATGCACATTTTTAAAAAAGCCAAAGTCATAACAAATAATGTCTGGCTTTAATCAATTTCTTTACTATAAAACACAATTTAAAGTGTATTTTTAAATACAATTTTAGCATTTTGGTAATTTTGCTATAAAAAGTAAATTTTACCTTGCAGGAAAGAGAAAATTCCTCAAAACCATCAAGTGGTTTGTTCACATGTTAGAACGGGTGAGCCAGTGAAAATCCTAGAGAAAAAAAAAAGACAGCATTGAGGCAGAAGAAATGGCTGTATTACACTGCATCCTCACTGTAATCCCTTTAGGATCTAAACTATACAACAGTGGTAAAAAATGCTGAAAAGTAATTAGTGAGGCCAATTCACTAATGTGCTCTCCCCACTAGGCCCACACACAGATTACTATAGAGACTTAGATATTCCTGCAGAAAGCGGGAAGCAGCCAGCCACTGTGAATCAATGGCTAATGGTCACAGACAAACATTCAATAAGAAAATAACAGCTTGGAAATGAAAATATGTCAGAATCCCACTGGGATGAAGATAAAAAATGTTAAAGTATTTGATATAAGGATAAACCTACAGAATTATGCAAATGATGCTCATAGGGAAACTGTAGCTCAGCTGTTGAAGCAGACCTTTAAAAGAACTGGAAGGATCCCTGCCAATGCCACTGCCCGCTCCCTCGTGACCCACTCTGTGTCCATCTGCATGACTGGCAGGTTCTGTTCTAAGTGTCTCTTCTTAGCTCTAATGTAAATTCTGAGGTCTCCCACATCTGTTTGTACACAAACAGAATCTCAGCAGAATTCTATATATCTGACAGTTTCCAAACTAGTTGTTGTATATTTTATTGATTGTTTGGGTATCTGGTCATAAAAACCAAGAGAGTGGGACTAGAAAGATGGCTTTGTGGATAAAGTGCTTGCTGGCAAGCATACGGATTGGAGTTCAGACTCCTGGCACCCACATAAACGTATGGGAGGGGGAGCTGAGATTCCCTCTGGGGTAAGTTAGCCATATCAGTGAGCTCTGGGTTTAGGAAGAGACCCTGGATCAATAAATAAGAAAGTGAAACACAATTGAGGAAGACATCTGATGTCAGCTTCTGGCTTATGTACTCACCACACATGTGCACCCACATATGTGAACACACATGCACATAGACCACATACATATACACATGCTGGGGCGGGGAAAGGAGAGGGGAGAGGCAACAAATTATTGAGTAGATTTCTGTTCTGAAGAGTGGCTGATAGTCAGAGGGACAGGTATGTAAGCACAAGCAGGTAGAAGCTCCAGAGTGCACAGAGTAAGAACGAAAATCAGCTTACTCTAAGATGGAAAGCTGATATCACACAGCACACTTCGACATTTATCTCACTATTGTGGCTACTGCATCAATATCCATTAGAGGTCACAGGGACTAAGTTGATTGCAATTTCATAGACCCACCGGCTGCACATACCACCGGCTGCACACACCACCGGCTGCACACACCACCGGCTGCACACACCACTGGCTGCATACACCATACACACCACTGGCTGCACACACCACCGGCTGCACACACCACTGGCT
>NW_022196915.1:18197608-18224151 GCF_008632895.1 Mastomys coucha
ACCACTGGCTGCATACACCATACACACCACTGGCTGCACACACCACCGGCTGCACACACCACTGGCTGACACACCACCGGCTGCACACACCACTGGCTGTAGACTCATGTACACTGTGCTCACTGTCCTTTGTTTTCCTTTGGCTCCTCTAACTGGCCAGCTGCCTCTTGACACAGAGCCCTGGACCCCTTTCCACCTCCTCTCTGCTAAGTCATCACTAATCACAGTTTATTCACTACTACCAATGAGATTTCCTCTAACAACAATGTATTTCTTCACTTACACCTGCCGATACCATCAATGCTGTCCTCCTGGTCACCATGCTCTGTCATGTAGCATGGAGTTGTGAGGTTGCCTACTGTCCATGTCCCCTACTACTATAAGCTCTGTGGGATGAGGGCAGAACCTGGATTTGCTCACTGTGACTCTAAACAACACACATAACAACATCTCAACAAAGATTTTGTTGACTAAGCAAACAAAACTGCCAAACTCAGCCACAGACTTAGAGGGAACTCTTAACTGTGGTAGGCATGCCTTTAAGGAAAGAGTCCTGAGAGAATGCACACACTTGCCTTCTGCTTAGCAACTGAACCTACCTGGGCCTTGCGTGTACTTTGCGGTTCAATCATGATGTTGATAAGGTAGGGTTTACTTGTATCTTGCAGAGCCTGCTTCAGTGAGTGTTGGAGCTCTTCTGGTGTTTGTACAAAATACCCTTTGCCTCCAAATGCAGTCATGACCTGCTCATAATGCGAGTTTGGCAAGAGACACATTGGAGGGACACTGAAAAGCAAGTTGTATGGTAGCAAAATTAAAATCGTTAAGCTTCTAGAAATGAAGAATTTTCCCAAGATTATCTGCAAAAAATTTAAGCTGACCCATAAGGCATAGTTTTGTTTTTTTTTTCCCAGAACAGCTCTATATAACAGCAGTATGTAACACCAATGTCATTGTCCCTGACCTTCCTCTGCTCCACCTCAGGATTTTCAGGCACCATTGATGAGATAGCTAAACTCCAGGCCTTTTATTACTAAAAGAAACTGCAGCTCTATCTGCCAGTGACAACATCCTTAACAGTCAATGCAACAATAACCAACAGTTTACTGACTGGCTGGTGAAGGCAGGTACCACCAGGCCTGGCTTTAGCTTGTTGGTTTGTTTGTGTTTTTTCTTTTTTTTTTTTTCCTCATAGATTTTTTTCTTTAAAGATTTTATCTATGAGTACACTGCAGCTGTCTTCAAACACACCAGAAGAGGGCACCAGATCCTATTACAGATGGTTGTGAGCCACCATGTGGTTGCTGGGAATTGAACTCAGGATCTCTGGAAGAGCAGTCAGTGCTCTTACCTGCTGAGCCATCTCTCCAGCCCCTTCATAGATTTTTTAAAAATATAGTTCTTTTCCCCTTTAGAGCAAAACCAACCAACCAAACCAAACCAAACCAAACCCAACCAATCAGTTGGCCACTAGGCTCTATCCTTAAAGACAATATCATAGGGTTGTTGAACCCTATGATAGCACTTTAAACAGCCATCTGCATTTTAATTGTTGGATGTGATTATACCCTTCACTCTGAAAGTCTTCAACTTTGAAATCATTAACTGTCTCAACTTTTTAAAAGAGGTTCAGCTTGCAAGTCAGGTTGGCTCTTGTGGACACTAACTTTTTAGTGGCTCTGTGAGATTCAGACAGATATGTGTGTTTCTCCAAGTATATACTGAGCCACCTGGCTGCAAGCTGTGGTGTGTGCGGCTGTGTAAGTCATCAGGGTGCTAACTGGCAATGTTACAGAGCGGTCTGGCCCATGGTGCTTGCCCTCTGGTACAGCTAGCTGGTCACCACACAGAACCAACAGAGAGCACGGTGTGGAGATAGCCCCATCAGAGCTGAGGTATCAGTACATGAAACTGCACAACCCCCCCTTTATTTTTGCTTGTTTTAGGACAGGACCTTGCTATGTAGCAGACTGACCTGGAAGTCAGTGCACAGCTCAGGCTGGTAACCTCCTCCTGCATCAGCCCATATTTCCCCCCGTAGTTTCCCCCATATTTTCTATTGAATCTTTGTGTGTATGATGGAGTCTTGGTGTATACTGGATGCGTCAGCTTGAGTGGTCCTCTTGCCTCAGCCTCCAGGAAGAGTAGGTGGACTATAGTGCGTGTCACTACATGTAGTTCCCTGTATTTTCATTGTTCATACAAGAACGTCCAAGAGAACTTTCTGTAGTGACAGAGGCGAGTTACAGTATGCTGGCCACACACTACCTGTTACTATGAGTACTTGAAATTTAACTAAACCAAGAAACTGATCTTTTAAAAACTATTTTATTTATGTATTAATTGATTGAGACAGGGTTTTTCTGTGTGGCCCTGACTGTCCTAAAACTCACTCTGTAGACCAGGCTGGCTAGTCTCAAACTCAGAAATCTCCCTGCCTCTGCCTCTCAAGTACTGGGTTTAAAGGTGTGTGCCAACATACTTGGCAACAAAAGATTTATTTTTATTTTATGTGTGTGAGAGTTACAGGGGCATGATGTCTGGGTACCACATGTGTGCAGTGCCCAAAGAAGCCAGAAGAGGGCGTCAGATCATCTGCCACGGAGCCATCAACTGTCAACAACTTCTCAGCTAAAGATGAGGGAAACTGAATTTCTTCTCTTTTAAAATAAGAACCAGGGTTTTGTGTAATTCAAGCTGGCCTAGACTTGCTGTGGTGGTTTGAATATGGTTGGCCCAGGGAGTGGCACTGTTAGGAAGTGTGTCCTTGTTGGAGTAGATGTGGCCTGGTTGGAGGAAGTGTGTCACTGTAGGGGTGGGCTTTGAGAGCTTCCTCCTAACTGTGTGAGGATGCCAGTGTCTTCCTGGCTAGTCTTCAGATCAAGATGTAGAACTCTCAGCTCCTCTAGTACCATGCCTGCCTGCACGCTGCCATGTTTCCTGATGTGATGACAATGGACTGAGCCTCTGAAACTGTAAGCCAGTTCCAATTAAAAGTTATTCTTTACAAGAGTTGCCTTGGTCACACTGTCTGTTCACAGCAGTGAAACCATAACTAAGATACTCGCTATGCAGCTAAGGATGACCTTGAACTTCTGACCTTCTTGTCTTTAATGATAGGCTTACAGGTGTGCCCAGCATATTCAAGATAGGAAATACTGAGGCTCAAACTCAGGGCACGTGCATAAAAGGCAAACACTCTATCACCTGAACCATATCCTCAGTCTAGAAACTTTTCACTTTATTTATTTTTAACTAAATGTAAGTAGTAACTTGGGATTAGGAGCTACTACACCTGTCAGCACAGTCTATATTATCAACTATAATGAAGGCAAAAGAAAAGGCATAGATGGTGTGTGGTTTGAATGAAAATGACCGCCATAGGCTCCTATGTTTGAATACTTGGTCCCCAGTATGTGGAACTATTTGGGAAGGATTATGAGGTGTGGCCTTATTGAAGGAGGCTTATTACTGGGGGCAGGCTTTGAGGTTTCAAAAAACAATGCAACTCCCAGTGTGCTCTGTGTCCCCTGCTCGTGGATCACAGTGTGAGCTCTCAGGGGCTGCTCCACCATCAGACACTCTAACCCCCTAGCACTGTAAGCCCGATTAAACTTTTTCTCATAAGTTGCCTTGGTTGTGGCATTTTATCAATGCTATGAAGTAAGTAATACAAATGGTTATGTAAAAACAACCATGAAACCATAGATAAATGAAAACACTACTCTTCTCTATCCTCGGCTGTCTCAGAAACTTATTTGTGCACTCACAACCAGTTCTAACAGTCTTAAGGTTGACTCTGCCATCAGATAATGAAGGTTTAGCTTTGTGGGAAAAGAAAGGAAGATCTTTAAATTATATATAACACACCGGCACTTGGAACAGCTCAGCTTGGCTGTCCCCTTGTCTACACCCGGAATCAACTAAAGCCCAAGCAGCTGGGCATGCCTGTGAGAGGTTTCTCTTGACTAGATCATTTCAGGTGGGAAGATCCGCCCTCCATCTGGGTCACCCCTGGGAGGACGTGGGAGAAGGGAGCCTTTGCTTTTTGTCTGCTTGCCCTCCCTCTGGCTGGTGAGTCTATCTGTCCTGCTGCCAAGGCACACCTTCACTGGTGTTAGACCCGGCTTCGTCAGGATTCCAACACAGACTAAAGACCAGCCTCGTGGACTGAACAACTATTGGGTTCTTCTGTTGGGAGATAGTTTATTTTTGGACTAGCCAGACAAACTGCAAACTGTAAACCATGCCAATAAATTCCCTTTTAATATATGCTGATTCTTATACACATTCCTGAGCTCTGTGCCTTGAGAGAGCCTTGACTAATGTAGCATCCACAGCCCTCCCTAGTGTGGTGTTGGGGGTGAACAGCACTACTGTTACCTAAGGGTGACATTACAGAGCTTGCTTGCCGAGTCTTCAGTGGTTCCCTGATTTCAACAATCAACAGCAATGGGTAGCTGTATAGAAAGGAACCATGAGAGACGGCTTCTGCCCTTCAGAGGGCACGAACGAACCAAGTGTATGATATGGAGGCACATTCCCACCCAGCAAACTTTTAAAAGACAAACCAAATCCCTGCTATAAAGTAATTATCCACGGTTCTGAGTCACTCACGTTGCAGCGGCTTCTTGAAGATGTAGCATTTTTTCCCAGCTGTCAGCATCAAGACCTTGGTAAATTCCATTATTGTTTACTACCAAGAGTATGATTGGCAAGTTGTACCTAAAGTGAAAAGAAACTATGAAGATAGCAGTCTTTCTAAAGCAATTTCTTTTCTTAAAACTGAAATTTTTATTTAAAGGTGGATGTTTTCTACAAGAAAATTTCAATATCAAAGAAAAATCAAGCGTTTATTATCCTAATTAAAAAAAAACACTGATAGAAACATCACAGTAGTGGAATGTGTTCAAGACTTGGGGCTGGTAATCTGCTTAGCTATGAATCTTGGGTAAATCACAGAACTTTTCCAGTTGGTTACAAGAAAAAACACCTTCCCCTCTCCTTTGAGGCCTATTTCTAGATGGTTCCTAGGAACGCTCAAGAGTCTCGTTCTATTACTCAATGCCTCAATGACAACCAGCTTGCACTAGACGCTGTGAGAGACACAGACAACTAACACCCACTCTGCATCTCTAATCAAAGACAGCACAGTGTGACGGGTGCAGAGAAAGAACATCAACAATGCCTTAAACAGTATAGCATAGATAGAAACCTCAAAAGCTGAAAAAGAATGTGGGCTTTGTTTTCTAAACACACATACTTTCTGAGGGCTTGGAGTCATTCTATAACTAAGTAAATGAATGTGGTAACTATTTGTTCTCTGTGCTAGAAGGGAGTTATCACCCTCGAGAAAGTTAAATTCTCTCCATATAGCATCTTCTTGGCATATGTCAAGTGGCTGTCAATATAGACCTCGAACAGACCACACTCTACCCTACTACACGGGTTCATGTAGTCCAGGCTGACCGTGAACTTGTTATGCAGCTGAAGATAACCTTGAACTCCAGATCCTTCTGTCTCCTGCTACCTCAGGACTACAGAGTGCGTTGTCAAACCTGGTTTGCTTGATCTTCACAGTCTTATATATCAAAGCTTTGAAAGTCCCAAAATGTGATTCACAGAACCCTACTAAGAGCTCTA
This sequence comes from Mastomys coucha, assembly GCF_008632895.1. Lineage (NCBI taxonomy): Eukaryota > Metazoa > Chordata > Mammalia > Rodentia > Muridae > Mastomys > Mastomys coucha. The sequence goes on from NW_022196915.1 coordinate 18,203,252, forward strand.
AGTAGAATATTTTATTGTAGCTTGAATACAGCTGGGTAGGGGGCTGGCAGAGCCCTCAGCCAACATGGTGCGAGTTTCTCCATGAAAGCTTAGACAGTGCCGTGCAGGACACCTGCTTGTGAAGCAAGCAAACCTTGTAAGACTTCTTAGTTGTACGCATGAGACCCTATGACTTACAGCTCTGCTTTACCTGCAGATGGTCTCCACTTCCATGCCAGAAAATCCAAAGGCACTGTCTCCTTCCACACAGACGACCCGCTGCCCGGGACTTCTGTCTTTGGCCACTAGAGCGGTTGCAATGGCAAATCCCAGGCCAACCCCCATTGTTCCAAAAGAACCAGCATCAAGCCTGTTAGGAATAGAGCTAAAGTCAAACTCTCTACACGTATCATGCAGTGCAGTGTTCACACAGCCTTTCAGTCTTTGTTTATGTGGTATGTGGAAAAAAATTGATAGACATTTTTTTCTTTAATACAAAATCTTTGGAACATAAGAACTACTTTGTCAAGGATAAGCAACATGAAAGAAAACAGCCACCCATGCTTGTTTGGATGACTATAAACATCCTCTCAGAACACTAAATTATTACATCATACCAAGGACTAGGAAACATAAAAACTATAAAAGTATAACATCTCACTTGAGAATATAGTTATGAGCTGGGCAGTAGTGGCACACGCCTAAAGATTAAATTCCAGCACTCGGGAGGCAGAGGCAGGCAGATCTCTGTGTTCAAGGACAGCCAGGGCTACACAGAGAAACCTTGTCTGGAAAAACCAAAAAAAAAAAAAAAAAAAATCCACTTATGTGGGGCTGGAGAGATGGTTCAGTGGTTAGGAGCTAGAGAGATGGCTCAGAGGTTAGGGGCTGGAGAGATGGTTCAGTGGTTAGGAGCTAGAGAGATGGCTCAGAGGTTAGGGGCTGGAGAGATGGATCAGAGGTTAGGGGCTGGAGAGATGGCTCAGAGGTTAGGGGCTGGAGAGATGGTTCAGTGGTTAGGGGCTGGAGAGATGGCCTAGTGGTTAGGGGCTGGAGAGATGGCCTAGTGGTTAGGGGCTGGAGAGAGGGCCCAGTGGTTAGGAGGAGCACTTGCTGCTTTGGCAGAGACCTAAGTTTTAATTCCTAGTTCCCACATGGAGGCTTACAACAACAGCCGGTAACTCCAGTTCCAGGGGATCCAAAAGCCCCTTTCTGACCTCTGAGGGCACCAGGTAGACATGTGGTACACGGACATACCCACAGGCAAATCACACACAAAATAAACGAAATAAATCTGAAGAAAAACTTAAAATCCATTTGCGAAGTACACTCCTATACAGTAGACATGTACAGTTTTCAAACATTTTCTATAATCAGCAGCACAGGGGTTTCAAATTAGACATCTGTCATTCCTTCCTCGAGTCTCACCTGTGCCGAGGAAGGTAGTTCTGAAGCACTGTCCGTCCAATGTCCATGGTGTTTGCTCCCTCGCTTACTATGAAACAGTCTCTGGGCAACTGTTCTTGAACGTGGTAGAACACTGTGTAATAATTCATTGGGAGGGATTTTTTGGAAGCCAATTCCTAAAATAGCAGAGGTGAGTATACAATAAATTATATTGGGACATAATGAAAATAACCGGTGATGATACACTATTACCATAGAAGTTTAATACCACCAATAAGCTACAAGATTACCAAATGGCTGCACGGTAGCTACTCTTTGAACAATCCAGAAGCATGCTAACACCAATGTGCCCTACAGTCCCAGCTGAATCACAATGGAATAAGCTGGGGACTCTCTTGTGTCCTGGTGAGTCCATGCAGCATATCAAACACCTGGAGAAGCCGTACAGTAAAGATGGCTGAGCAACACTGAGTTCAACAAAACAGAACAATCTTACGGTACACTCTTAGAAAAGCACTGTCTTATGTATTTTTCAGAATATTTTTATCTAAAATATGGCCCTAGGTTTAAAACTAAGATGTTAGGATTACAGAAGAAAATCTGAAAACCTGGCTCTTCTCTCACACACTGTAAAGGAGCTATGTTACATCTGCTATTTTAGAAGTCCCTGAATGAGAGACATAGCAAGGTAGATGTCTACAGATAGCCACAGACCTGCCAATAACGGGAGGAGCCACTGTGTTTTATCAGTGCCAGTGCCATCTGCTTCCAGCACTGCAGCCTCGTCTGCACTAACCCCTCTGCTGGAGATTATACATCCAAGATGCACAGAGACTCTGCCCACCCGTACAGCAGACAGAGGGGCAATCCCTGAGGGGATCCTGAGTTACTTACGATAACTGAGAAAACAGAACCGAGACTGGCTCCAGGCAGTAGAAATGGTCACGGTGGAGTTAGGCACATAAATTCTGCTGTGTTTGGTACACTTATGCTATGATGACAGATATATTAGGGGACAAAAACGCCTAACTCAAATTTCAAATTTTCAAATGTATCACTTCATCAGGAAGAAATCCTGGGTCAGGCTGGAGAGGTAGTCCACTGGTCAAGGGTGCCTGCTGCTCTTACTGAAGACCCAGGTTGGATTCCCTGCACACATGTGGTAGTTCACAACTATTCATAACTCCAGTTCCATCTGACCTCCGAGTGTACTAAGCACACATGGTAGACATACATACATGCACACAGATACTCATGCATCCACCCCCCAAAAATAAAATAAGTGACTTAAAAAGAAGAAACCCTAGGTGTAGACTGAACACTTCACGAAGCTGAATCAAGACACATACGAATACACAAAACACTAAAATTTAAAAAGGCAGCATCTCACACGACAGTCAAGGAGGAAATACTGTACGTACAATGACTTTGAACAGAAAACACCAAACACTGCAGAAGTGACTCACTGGAGTGCTAGCTAGTAAGGTTTAGTGGTCATTCCAAAACGCATCTCCAAACCCTTCACAAGCAGGCAAAACCACGACAGCAGACGTAAGAGTCACAAGAGTTTCCAGCAGGGACATCAAAGTTAAATGGCAGCGTGTGTGTGTGTGTGTGTGTGTGTGTGTGTGTGTGTTTATGTATGTGTGTATGTGTGTGTATGCACACACGCGCTTATGTGTGTGTGTGCATGCGTATGTATGTGCATACAGGCTTGTGTGCATGTGTGTATGTGCACACACATGCTTGTGTGTGTGTGTGCATGTGTGTATGTGTGTATGTGCACATGCACTTGTGTGTGTATGTGTATTTATGTGCACACACATGTTTGTGTGTATGTATGTGTGCACATGCGCTTGTGTGTGTACGTGCATGCGTGTGTATGTGCACACATGCTTGTATGTGTGTGTATGTGCACACACCTGCTTGTGTGTGTGCATGTGTGTATGTGTGTATTGCATACACGCATTTGTGTGTGTGTGTGTGCACATGTGTGTGTATGCATGCATGCATGTACATGTAAGGGGAGGCAGGTTATACATTGATCAAGTTTTCCATTTTGAAGAAGGAGCTAACTATCACACTCACATGCCATGAAGGAAAAATATCTTAAGGGCAGATAGCCATCTTCTAACATGGCCTGGATATAACTGATATTCTGTACTAAAATCAAACTGACAACTTTCCAAGGTCAGACTGCTTTTCCTCTACCAGTCCACAGCCCTCTCAAACCGCGACTCTTCAGATGCTCAATCATGCAAGGAGCCCGAGGCCCTTCCAAGGCAAAGTATACACTAAAGTACACACAAAGTACAACAAGTTCACATACACAGGGGCATGCACAGACTTTCTTATTTACATAGTTAAAAACTCACCTTTTGAGGGGGAGGGCATTCTTCAAGATTTGAAACAGGTTTTCTCTGTGTAGCCCTGGCTTTCCTAGAAACTCACTTTGTAGACCAGACTAGCCTCAAACTCTACCTGCCTCTGCCTCCCGCGTGCTGGGATTAAAAGCATGCGCCCTATACCTGGCTTCACTACCATATTTATTAAGTCTTACCCCACTTTCTGGCTTGTGGACCTTGTGAGAACCGTGCCCCAGTTTTCTGATCCCCAGGCTGACAGAGCAGTGCTTCCTACGACTGTCTACATCCTACTAGGAAAGGACTAAGCCGCCCATCAACTTGAGGAATCCTGAGTTTCCGCTGGCCCCACGTTACCTTGGAGACGGCTTCGTTGCTCTTCATTTTGTCCCTCAGAGTCCTCCACCACTTGCTGTCTGCAGGACACTGCCATGGGCTTTTATCAAACTGTTCTAAAAGCTAAAAATATAACAAAACAAACTTTTCTCTCCTTTCTGAAAATAAACTCAAGTCCCATGAACACAGAAATCTTCCTAAAGAAAGCTAGTGACACACTGCTCTGTGTGTCACTTCCCATTGCTCACACACCTGCTTCTCTGCCTGCAGTGAGCGACCCAGGTCAGTGGGTAACATGGTGAACCATGTGACACAGACCAAGGTCTGTGAATCACCCAAGTGATTGCACGCATGACAGGGATGGCATCTGCATCTAAATGCTGTGTACTCCACATGACAACTACACAAAATCAAGTGGTAAAGGTGACCATGTCTGACCTGCCACAATGAAATGTATAAATTACATACAAATAGGAAATCTGCCAAGTCACTGATTATAACTTAAGAGTAAAAATCTCTTTATTACCTGAAAATATACTGTTAGATTTTCCTAGTGTAACAAGCCAATTTTAATTCCTTTAAAAGCTATACTGTAATTTTTTTTTCAGAAAGCTAAATTCTATTTAACTGAATTCTGGTTTGAATGACTTTAAATTTTGATATGCTAAATTAATATTCTACAATGCTAACTTTCACCGATATGGACAATGTAACAACTTGAATTTACCAAGTTCAAAAGTTGCAGTTGGTTTTCTATTATAAACTTAGTTTAAAATTGATGGCTAGACATGCCACCAAGTAAATCAAAAGGAGCATTATCCAGAATTGACTGTTATGGGGCCAATCCACAGAAACTAAAACTTAGAGAAAGGCTCTTACCTGTTTAGAAACAGCATTTATGTCTCCTAGCAAAGTCACAGAAGGCCTTACATTATTCCCCAACTCTTCTGCACAGATATCAATCTAAAAAGAGAGAAAAACCCAAAGAACAAGCCATGCTTGGTCGTTTTTGTTTTAAAGAAACATTCAAAATAAAATCTTTTTTATTTTATGTGTATGTGTGTTTTGTCTGCATGTATGTCACATGTATGCCTGGCATCCAAAGAGGACAGAAGAAGGCATCAAATACTCTAGGACTGGAGTTACATAATGTCATTGTGAGCTGCCATGTGAGTGCTGGGAATTGAACCTGGGTCCTCTGGAAAAGCAGTCAGCTCTCCAGCCCACTGTGTTTGCTCTTAAAAACCTTTAGGAAGGGCTGTTGAGATGCCCCAGTGGACAGAAGCACTCCCCACCAAGCCTGATGACCACTTCCATCAGTTGTCCTTTGGCCTCAGCACATGTGCCATGACATGCAAGTACACATACATACATACATGTACACATTCACATGTATACACACTAAATAAATGCAGTTAATAAAAACAATAAGCAATGGTATTACAAAAAACTTTTAAGAAGGGCTAGAGAGACTGCCTAGAAGTTAAGAGCCCCGGCTGCTCTTGTATTCCTATAGAAGGTTTGATCCTCAGCACCCACACGGAGGCTCACTGTCATCAGTCACTCTAGTTCCAGGGCATCTGATGCCATCATGTGGCCTCAGGGCCCAGGAACACCCAGAGCCACGGGAGAGGTTACAGTTCTTTTCAGGGATTCAGTTTAATGGCAGTTGAAAGCAAAGTCATTTAGAGATTTCAAAAGGTTGACAGTTTGGCATCTAAAAGACATTCACCCCTAACAAGGCTGAGGGTGTCTCTCCAACCTACCATCCTACTCAAAGCCTCTTTCCCTATCTTTAAATACAAAGGAACTGTGAAGAGGCAAATTATCCTTTTCAAACTATTCAAAACTTGACTTTGAAAGCTTTTCTGGTTAGAATTAGCACATGATACCTTGTAGGCTTGAAAGGGCAGCTTAACTCTGGTACCTGTAATTATGTTAGATAATTTGTAAAAATCTATTTTTGTTGGAAGAGAAAGGTTTTTTACAAAAGCCAAGAAGAAAGCAGAGCTTACAGTGGCTGAGAGGGAGAACAAAGAGCTGATCTGAAGGCCCCACTCCGAGTACCTGAATAAACTTCACATCTGCCTGATATCTTGGAGGCAGTCCAAAATGTAATATCCAGTTTAGTCTCGCACCAAATAACACAATCACATCAGCAGACTGCAAAGCCCTATTGAAAAAGAACGTGGTGTAACAAGAGCACACGGACACTTTTTACTTGAGTTGGTCTAAACTTCTTAAAATATTTTCAAAGTCTAAATAATTTGGAGCTTCTAGAGTAAATCTGATCTTTCAGATTAAAGTAAGGTTTTGGAAAGCTGGGAAGATAGCTCAACAGGCAAAATGCTTGCTATGCAAGCACGAGAGCCTGAGTTTGGATCCCCAGCATGAACGTAGGGTCTGACTGCTGTGGTGCACATCTGTGCTGAGCACAGGGGCTTGGGAGGGGGCAGAACAGGTGGACATGGGTGGATCCTGGAAGCCGGGTGCCTAGTCAAACAGGCAAACTGAAGGTCCAGTAAGAGAGACCCTGCCTCAATACTAAGGAAAACATGAAGGAGAAAGAAAGCTAAGATCAACCCTGACATCCACACATGCATGTATGCGCTTCACCCCCAACATATACCCCATCTCGCCTACGCATACACACAAGACATGATGTGTTGTTAGTTTGTTTTGTTTTGAAGATTGGGTATTGCTTTTTTAACTAAAGCTGGCCTCAAACATGTGATCCTCTTCCCTAGCCTCCTGAATGCTGGGTTACAGGTATGAATCACTACGCCTGGTTATGTTTTCTAGGAGCACCTATTTATAATCATTATTCATATTCCAGAATTTCCCCCCCCCCCCATGGTCTCATGTAGCCCAGATTGGCCTCAAATTCTTTATGTAGGAGTATGACTTTGAACTTTTGGCTTTCTTATACCTACATCTTCAGTGATAGGATTAAAGACACATGCCTCCATGCCCAATTCATGAGTGCAGGACTTCACGCCTTCTAGGTAAGCACCCTCCCAACAGAGAGACGTCCTCAACCTGGAATTGCTTTCTAAAATACACTACGTGTTACCTACTGCCCAAATAACGGAGACCAGCCTTTGTTTTCACAAATTTTCAGTAACTTGATCATCTAAATTCTGGTTCGCAGCTTTGTGAAAATTCCAAGGAGGCTACAGATGGTGCTGTATGTACAGAAGCACACCACTAGGTAGGTGTCAGACGGCAGGAATTGTGCTAGTATGATTCCAAGTGAAGAATTTTTACAAGTATAGAAAAAAAAAAACCTGGAAATTGAGTAAGAGTCCAAACAACTTCCTCTCCTGAGTGAAGCCCATCAGCGCACACCCATCCAAGGCTCCAGGTACTGTGCCCCGAGTGAAGCCAAATGGCATGCACTCATTCCAGACTCTGCCATAACCTGTTCCCCCATCCTGTCCACTAGCCCCCCGCTTTCTTTCCTCTCATATTCCTTTCCCCCTCCTCCTTCCACTGAAGCAGAGCAGCATGCAGTCACGCCAAGCCCTCCAAAGATCTTCTTTCCCAACTCCATTCCTTCTTTGTCCTTCCCTAGGGTTTCACTCTGCTGGCCACTAATCCTTCTGACCCAGCCTTAAGGAATACAAACATGTGCCACCACACCTAGCTAAGACAGCTCTTGAAAGTAGCCAGAGATAATGAGAGACTATGTTCAGGAGAACCATAATACAGAGAACTGAGGGGTTTCCTCTAAAGCCATAAGGGCCAGGAGAAAAATCAATAGTAACTTTAAAAAATGGAAATGTTCAAAACACATATGTTTAAAATTACATGAGCTTTTTAGAACTCCTCTCTCAATTCATCAAGATCACACACACACAAAAATTAATCCAGTCTAAAAATCTGGCAAGCCATTGTACTTAAAACCTGGAACGCCACGCACCTGGATCTGGCCGCACCTACACAGTTGGGGTGATTGTCAGGGACAACACCTTTCCCCATAGGAGTAGGCAAAAATGGCAAATTACACTGCTCCACCAGCTTCCTGATACTGTCCTCGGCATGGGAGTAGGCAGCACCTTTGAGAAACACAAATCACAGGATGACACAGCTACACTCAGCACTGGGAACCTCGAACGTGTCACAGGAATTTGCTTTTAGACCCCAAGTCCTCCTCCTGCATAAAACACCATCCTGAAAGCAAAGTGAGTGGTGGAAGTTATTCAGAAGAACTACCTCTAAACAAACAAACAAACAAACAAACAACTGGTTCTGTACCTCCAGCCACAGTCAACTTTCCTGCTTCATGCTCTGGGCCTACTAAACTACTACCCACAATTCCCCAAAGATAGATGGGTAGGGAAGACCTCTGCCCTGAAAGATAAAAACTGTGGAAACGTTGCTCTACATTACCAGTAAACTCTCCTGCAGTCTGCTGTGCGGGATGTATGTATGTATGTATACATGCATGCATGTATGTCTGTATGCATGTACAATGTTGTGGCTGTAACAGGGCTAGCCAGAGCAGGCACATACCTATTTTTACAACTATATGCTGCAGAATAAAACATGCCCCCAGTGACCCTGAAAATAACTAACTGTTTTGACATATAGAATAATTGTTTCTGAAGGTATCATGACCACTATTGGTTTTAGCTACTTAGGTTTTTTGTTTGTTTGTTTTTGTTTTGTTTTTGTTTTTGTTTTGAGACAGGGTTTCTCTGTATAGTCCTGGCTGTCCTGGAACTCACTCTGTAGGCCAGCCTGGCCTCGAACTCAGAGATCCGCCTGCCTCTGCCTCCCAAGTGCTGGGATTAAAGGCGTGCACCACCACTCCCCGGCTGCTACTTAGTTTTATATTCTTTAGAGCTAGTAGCATACTACCCATATCTATGGAATCCTAGTAGGTAATGTAGTGTACGTTTAGATTCACTATCACATTCTCCACTAAAAGGCCATCCTTAAATTCTTTATTATATACATGTGATAAAAATAGTCTTTACTTCAGCCAGTGTTTTCTTTTCTTTCTTTTGTTTTTTTTTTTTTTTTTTTTTTTTTTTTTTTTTTTTTTTTTTTTTTTTTTTTTTTTTTTTGCTTGTTTATTTTGTTTGTTTTTGAGACAGGGCTTCTCTATGCAGCCCTGGCTGTCCTAGAGCTCACTGTAGACCAGGCTGGTACCTTGAACAGAGATTTGCATGTGTCTGCCTCCTGAGTGCTGGTAATGGTGTGCGCCACCACTGCCCAACTCCAGAAAATGTTCTTATTCTCTTTCTTGTTTTGTTGTCTTTCTTTACTCAACCCTTTCTTCCTTTGCAGTCTTTGTTCCCCTTGTCTATTGGAAAACTACTAATTTTTCATTGTACAGCTGTGGCGTCATATCCTCTGGACCCTCTTCCACATCACGTAGGCAGAAGAACCTCCCTTTGAACTCTGCCTCACCTTCCCTGTGCATAGTGTACTATAACAGAGCTATGATGATGACGAGGAGGCGGCTGGGTCGGTAAGGTGCCTGTGGTGCCTGCATAGGGCTGAGTTTAAATCTAGGCACGGTAGCATGCCTCTGTAACCCTAGCACTGAGGGAAGTAGACAGGTGAATCTCAGGAGCTCACTGGCCACACAGTCTAGCCTAATAGGTGAGTTCTGGGTTCAGTAAGAGACTCTGGGTAAAAAATAGAAGGAGGAAAACACCTGATGTCAGCTTTTGGTATCCACATATGCACACACATGAAAATTTACACACACATATACCATACAACAAAGAACTTAAAAATGCACTACATTAATCCTAGCACTCATGAGCAGAGGCAGATAGATCTCTGTGAGTTCAAAACCAGCCCCGCTGGGCCGTGGTGGCGCACGCCTTTAATCCCAGCGCTTGGGAGGCAGAGGCAGGCGGATTTCTGAGTTCGAGGACAGCCTGGTCTACAGAGCGAGTTCCAGGACAGCCAGAGCTATACAGAGAAACCCTGTCTCAAAAAACCAAAAAAAAAAAAAAAAAAAAAAAAAAAAAAAAAAAAAAAAAAAAAAAAAACCAAAAACCAAAACCAGCCTGACCTACAGTGAGTTCCCAGACAAAGGACTGTCTCAAACAAAACAAAACAAAACAACAAAACAGTAATAATAAAAACATTAAGATTTACTAGTCCAGCATGGTGGTGCACACCTTTAATCCCAATCCTCAAGAGGCAGAGGCAGGTGGATCTCTGTGATTTTGATGCCAGTGTGGTCTATGCAGTAAGTTCTAGGCCAGTGAAGACTACATTGAGAGACTGCCTCAAACAAAGCAAAGCAAACAGAACACTGGCATACTATACTTATTTATTATCAAGTGTGTTTTCCTTAGGATGGAAATTATTATTTCACTGTATTCTTCATGAATACTATGATTGCTGCCACATTGTAAGCACCCATCAGTAAATGCTCAGGCTATGTAGGAGATCCTGCATCAAAAAGAACACAAAATAAGAGAAAAAATAATAATAAATTAACAGGCATTTAAATTGTTTTGTATGACACCTGAGGGGTAAGCAATCTGAACATAGGACCAAAGCCTTCCGGATATCCATATCTTTTAATTTAGTTAAGTCTCCTCTGGGACACCACCATAAATCCTAACTATGGAAAAATGTTCATATAAGAATGTTTATAAAAAAAAAAAAAGAATGTTTATCTCTGGGCGCTGGTGGCGCACGCCTTTAATCCCAGCACTTGGGAGGCAGAGGCAGGTGGATTTCTGAGTTCGAGGCCAGCCTGGTCTACAGAGTGAGTTCCAGGACAGCCAAGGCTACACAGAGAAACCCTGTCTCAAAAAAAAAAAAATGTTAAAATCAAAACAACCCTGAGATTCTACCTCATACCAATAAGAATGGCTAAGATCAAAAACTCAGGTGACAGCAGATGCTGGCCAGGTTGTGGAGAAAGAGGAACACTCTTGGTACAACCACTCTGGAAATCAGTTTGGCGGTTCCTCAGAAAATTGGACATAATACTACCTAAGGACCCAGCTATACCACTCCTGGGCATATACCCAGAAGATGCTCCAACATTCAATAAGGACACATGCTCCACTATGTTTATAGCAGCCTTATTTATAATAGCCAGAAACTGGAAAGAACCCAGATGTACCTCATCAGAGGAAAGGATACAGAAAATGTGGTACATTTATACAATAGAGTACTACTCATCTATTTAAAACAATGAATTCATGAAGTTCTTAGGCAAATGGATGGAACTAGAAAATATCATCCTGAGTGAGGTTACCCAATCACAAAAGAACACACATGGTATACACTCACTGATAAGCCCAGAAGTTCCAAATACCCAAGATACAATTCACAGACCACATGAAGCTCAAGAAGAAGGAAGACCATAGTGTGGATATGTTGGTCCTTCTTAGAAAGGGGATCAAAATACCCATGGAAAGAGTTGCAGAGACAAACTATGGAGCAGAGACTAAAGGAAGGACAATCCAGAGACTGCTCCACCTGGGAATCCTTCCCATATACAATCACCAAACCCAGACACTATTAAATGTCAACAAGTGCTTGCTGGCAGGAGTCTGATATAGCTGTCTCCTGAGAGGCTCTGCCAGTGTCTGACAAATACAGAAGTGGATGCTTATGGCCATCCATTGGACTGAGCACATGGTCCCCAATGAAGGAGCTAGAGAAAGGACCCAAGGAGCTGAAGGAGTTTGCAGCCCCATAGGAGGAACAACAATATGAACCAACCAGTACCCCCAGAGCTCCCAGGGACTAAACCACCAAACAAAGAGTACACATGGAGGGACCCATGGCTCCAGCTGCATATGTAGCAGAGGATGACTTTGTGGAACATCAGTGGGAGGAGAGGCCCTTGGTCCTGTGAAGGCTCAATGTCCCAGTATAGGGGAATGCCAGGGCAGGGAAGTTGGAGTGGGTGGGTTAGTGAGCAGGGGTAGGAGAGATGGGATAAGGGATTTTAGGAGGGGAAATGAGGAAAGGGGATACAATTTGAAATGTAAGTAAAGAAAATCTCTATAAAGAAAAAAAGAAAAAGAAAGGGAGAAAGAAAGGAAGAAAGAAAGAAAGAAGGAAAGTTTATCACAGCTGTCAAATGTTTGACAGCAAGTGTCAATGTATACGATTCAATGTTAAAATTGTATTTAGGAATTTTTTTTTCCCGAGACAGGGTTTCTCTGTGTAGCCCTGGTTGTCCTGGAACTCACTCTGTAGACCAGGCTGGTCTCGAACCCAGAAATCCACCTGCCTCTGCCTCCCAAGTGCTGGGATTAAAGGCGTGTGCCACAACCGCCCGGCTAGGAAATAGTTTTAAGAAAAATATTTCTTCCAGGAGTCATGGTAGTGATATTGATGCAGGCCTTTAATCCCAGCACTCTGGAAGCAGAGGCAGGTGGCTCTCTGAGTTCAAGGCCAGCCTGGTCTACAGGGAGTTCTAGGATAGCCAGGACAGAGAAACCGTGTCTCAAAAGAAAAACAAACAAACAAACAAAACCAACAACTATAAAAAGCTTATAAAACATAAAGCTGCCTATGTAGCATGATCAGAGTATATAAAATAGACATTAAAAATAAAGTTCTAAAGGCTAAGACTGGCTCCCCAGGTGGAGAGGTCTAGTCTTTCTAAAACTTTTGTATATTTTCCAAAATCTTTTGTAAAGCAGAAATGCATTTACTTCTAAGTCAAGAAGTGAAACTTTTTCTTGTAAAAGTGAGGTCTCTGGGCCTCCACATAGTAGGTTCTATGATCTGAAATCGGATGAAAAGAACACTTATCCCAAGCAGAGAGCATGTAACAGAGAACAATGAAGACAGCTGACAGAGGCAGCCTGGGAGTTAGCAGCTACCTTTCCCGACGATGAGCAGGGGCTGCTTGGCATTCCTAAGAACAGAGGCTGCCGCATGCACAGCAGAGGTTTCGGCCATGCTAACTGGAGGTGGCATGCAGCATTCCTTGTACCTGAAAGAAAAACGATGTTATAATAATTAAAAGAGGCTAAGGGGCTGGGAGACAGCTTGGAAAGCAAGATACCAAGCCTGATGGTCTAAGGACCTGAGATGAACCACTGGATTGGTGAGTGGAGAGAGTAGATTCCAGCAAATTGTCCTCTGGCCACTAGACATACATAAGCATATGCCCATGTGCACGTGCTCGAGTGTGCACGTGCACATACACACACACACACATACACACACTCACACACTCACACACACACACACATATACACATACACACACTCACACACACACACATACACACACACATACACACACACACATACACACACACACACACACACACACACACACACACACACACATAAATGATTTAGGTGGAGTGGTGGCTCACACCTCTAATCCCACCACTCAAGAGGCAGAAGCAGGTAGGTCTTAGTGAGTTTGAGGCCAGCCTGGTCTACATAGTGAGTTCTAAGACAGCCAGAGCTCTTAAAAAAAAAATTATTTCAGGGGCTGAAGAGTTGGCTCAGTGGTTAAAGATCTGGCTGCTATTCCAGAGTTCAATTCCCGGCAGCCACAAAGTGGCTCCTAATCATCCAAATGGGGTCTGACACCCTCTCAGGATTGCAGTTGTACATGCAGATAGAGTACTTATATACATAAAATAAATAAGTACATCTTTAAAAACAAAGAGGCTAATTTTAGAGTTTCTTACTGTGAAAACTTCAAATTTTACATAAAAAGGTAGAAAACAGGATAATCCATTCTATATCCTTGGCTAGGCATGGTGACACACACCTTTAATTCCAGCACTCAGGAGGCACAGAAAGGCAAATTGCTGTGAGTTTGAGGCCAACCTGGCCTATATAGATAGTCTGGGATACACAGACCCTACCTTAAAAGAAATTGTATACACTCAGTAAAAATATTCAATGAGAATATCATTTTACCACATTTGTATCTCTTGCACACATTCATTTGCACACACAGAGCTCCCTCCCCCTCCTATCTTGAGATTCACTGCAGGAATCAGACCTTTTATTCTTTTCTTAAAATAAGATTTATTGGGGCTGATGAGATGGCTCAGCGGTTAAGAGCACTGACTGCTTTTCTGAAGGTCCTGAGTTCAAATCCCAGCAACCACATAGTGGCTCACAACCATCTGTACAGCTACAGTGTACTCATATACATAAAATAAAGAAATAAATCTTTAAAAAAAAGATTTATTTATTATATATAAGTACACTGTAGCTGTCTTCAGACACACCAGAAGAGGGCGTCAGATCTCATTACAGATGGTTGTGAGCCACCATGTGGTTGCTGGGATTTGAACTCAGGACCTTTGGAAGAGTAGTCAGTGCTCTTAACCACTGAGCCATCTCTCCAGCCCCTCAGACCTTTTATTCTTAAAAGCTTGCAAATGCAGCTTATCTAAAGATAAGGACCCACTTTTATACAACTATAAAGTCCTTTGACATATTAAGAGTTGTTCCTTAATATCAGGTGATAGCCAGTCAAATGAACAACTGACAGAAAGGCTGGGTCAAGGGCCCCCCAGCAGGAGGAGTAGAACAGAAATCAGTGGTAGTCAACATAGAAATAAGCTGATACGTAATGCTAGGTGTTATCTATCCTCAGTTGACTTTCAAAACAACAAGGTGAAGGGTTACTATTATCTCCTTCGCACTGGGTTCCAAATGGCGTATGGCAGAGATGCACTGTATCAGTGTTCTGTCGCCAAGGTCCTTCATGTTACCTCACCATTCTGGATTCCACTCACAAGTAAAATAAAATCACACTAGTAAGATAAAGCTAGTAAGCCATCACAACAGGCCTTACTAAAGAACCATTAAAGCTGCCAGAGTTAGAAATCTCCTCATGGCGACCACTCGCTCTCACACAGATTTCTAACTCAGGAGAGGTTCACTGTCCTTTATTCCTCAGTACTGCTGTGATTGTCATATCCTGATAAATACTCAATAGATGTTCTTGTGTTGCATTCTCAAAGACAGAAATTTCCCCAGTATACCAAATATATAGAGAACCATTTCCATAATAGCAAGGCCCTCAAAAGTTGCATTTGAGAAATAACTCTAAAACAATGGAACATGCTGGGTGTGGTGGCACATGCCTTTAATCCCAGCACTTGGGAGGCAAAGGCACAAGGATCTCTATGAGTTTGAGGCCAGCCTGGTCTACACAGAGAGGTCCAGGACAGACTCCTCCCTCTCTCTCCCCCGACACCTCTCTCTCTCTGTCTCTCTGTCTCTCTGTCTCTCTGTCTCTCTCTGTCTCTCTCTGTCTCTCTGTCTCTCTCTGTCTCTCTGTCTCTCTCTGTCTCTCTCTCTCTCTGTCTCTCTCTGTCTCTCTCTCTCTCTCTCTCACACACACACACACACACATAAATAAAATAAAACAAACTTTTTTTTTAAAAAAAGAATTATTTCTACACTTCTAGATCTTTCTAAAAATGTTATAAAAGAAAAAAGTGTATTTTATTCCTAAGACTAAAAAAATATCACTTAGAGGATTGACAGACTGCAGTAGCATCTTTATCAAGATGAATGATATCAAATGTGAGTATTTTAGACTTCTTTACACTCAGAGTTTACTTAAGAGATACATGCAGAGGACAAACCCTAGAGACACACCTCAGGACATCTTTTTAGGATGAGCGAGACAGACACCTTTTCTGCTGAGCTTTCCAATCATTGTCTACCTCACCGCTTGGCTAACACAAAGATGCCTGTCGGTAATCCAGACAGCAATGCAGATATATATCTGAAGTTACTAGATGAAGAACTCCAGCTGAGGAATTCACAAAGCTCCAAGAATTAGATTTAACAATTAAATCCACAAAGTTACTAGGTAACACTTTTTTTTTTTTTTTGGTTGTTCAAGACAGGGTTTCTCTGTGTAGCCCTGGCTGTCCTGGAACTCACTCTGTAGACCAGGCTGGCCTCGAACTCAGAAATCCACCTGCCTCTGCTTCCCAAATGCTGGGATTAAAGGCGTGTGCCACCACTGCCTGGCTAGGTAACACTATTTTAATAAAGATAACTAAGCCTTTTGGCTAGGATTTAGTTTCATTACAAAATCATCAAAAAACATTGGGACACTTGGAAATTAGCTGATGAGCTGCTAGATAATTCTTTTTAAAGAGTAAGTATGATAACACAAAATTTAGGAGGAATTGTGACTAATTCTTACTTTATAGAAGTCACGTTCGCCTGCAAGGTCACAAAATCTGCAGGAATGTCAATGTAACAAGCTCCCGGGCGACCATAGATACTGCTCCTCACTGCCTGTGTTTGTCACAAACAAAAGATTTTTAATTATCATATTCATAATGTCTCTATTATCATATTCTTGAAATTAATTTAAAAGTATAAATGAACACTAATTTTTTTTAAGGTATTCTTAGTTGGAGAAAAAGTTATAATTAAAATAGAAATGTCCTTTATTATCTATATTTTGAAAAATATTTTCATCTTAAAGAAGATAAAGAATGCCTGTAGTGCTCTGGAATGCATACTCTGTTACACTTGAAGCGTACCCTGAGGCCCTGCTTGCTGTTTGTGCTGGAGCACGGACTTTCTCCCGCTTCTTAACCTTAATCACTTGGCAGAAATTTCAGAAACCATGACAATATGTGTCAAATCAACCTTGTAATTCATGGTTTTGAAATAACTCAAACTTAATTTCAAACTTTTTTAAAAGTCCTTGATAGCTAACATTAATTCACAACATGCTTTAAAAAAAAGTTTGCTTTTTTTTTTTTCAAGAAAGATGATCTCACATGCAGTTGTTCCAAAATTTTTGCAAATGCTGAAGAGAGCACTACCCAGGAGCTTATTATACATTTATTTTTACTTTGCTTTAACTAAAAAGATAATTTAAAAAACTAACATACAGGAGACTGTTTTTTCTAGAATAACTTACTTTACCTCTGTTTCAATAATTAAATGCAATGGCAGTGAACATTAGAATGCAAGTAGCTCTTTAACAATGTTATTCTTCACAGTCTGGGTGTACTCTTATCTTTCCATTAAGAACAACTGGAGTGCTGGAGGCGCAGCTCTGTAGAGGAGCATGCGCTCAGCACGTGTGACTCCCTGCATCCGATGCCCGGAAGAGCTTTTCAATAACTGTACCTTTTCAATAACAAGCGGAATGTGTTCTATGCTGCTTGGCCGGACAGAGAACTTGGTATACAATCTGCAAGCTTCAACCTGCACAGAAAATGAAAATTATTTAAAGTCATCCCGCAATATTATTGTTCTCATACAGAAAGACAAAATGTTTAAGTCATTGCTTCTTATTACATTTAGAGGCAAGAGAGAAAAGAAATGTGTTTTTTGTTGTAATCTGAAAAAAACAAACAGATCGCAATCAAATTTCTTCCTCAGGATAATTCTGGAAACAATTCAAAACAACACACTATATTCAACTCTCAGGTTGTCAAAAATGAAGATAGCACACACCATGTATCATGTATCATGTACCATGTACCACAACACAGGAGCACAGGCACTGTCTCTAAGTGCTGAGGGAACAGACTGAAGGCATGCTCACCAGGCCTACTACAAAGGATCAGCCCATCCTTGGGCTCCGCAAGCGCTCTGCTGAGATGTGAGCATATAGAATGGCACATCTCTGCTGCTTTCCTCCTCCTGCATTTGTTGCTATGCTGTTGGGAACACTGGAGTTGGGGACTCTCTACCTCTGCATTGTCTAATGTACTCTGAGGCATGTGGAGAAATTTTCTCTTCCTACTTCCAGTATGCAATCTATGGAAAGGGTGGCAGCCTCAGTGGCCGGGGCTTGACAGAACCAAGGTCAGCCTTCAGGTTTCAGATGCTTACGTTCATGTCCTTCAGTTTTCAGAACTTCCAATAAGAAAGAGTTATTTGAATTTTAAATCAATCTGTTTTAATTTTTAATGAAATCTAATAAACTATTAGGAGTTTTAGGAAACTACACTTTAACAGTTGACATTAATGTTCTACTCCCTGCTTCCTATCTACGTAATTTTTGTAGTAACTTCACACTTTCTTTAAAATAATTTTTTATACTCACTCCTTTCCTCTCTGTGTGGTGATTTGAATGAAAATGGCCCCCATGGGCCCATAGGGAGGGCACTATAATGAGACATGGCCTTGTTGGAGTAGCTGTGGGGGAGGTGCATCACTGGGGGGCAGCTTGAAAGTTTCAAATGCTCAAGCCAGGCCCAGTCTCTCTCTCTCTCTCTTCCTGCTGCCTGAGGATCAGACTAAAGCTCTCAGCTCCTTCTCCAGCTCCATGTCTGCCTACATGCCACCATGCTTCATGCCATGATGGTAATGGACTGAATCTCTGAAACTATAAGCCAGCAACAATTAAAGTTTTCCTTCGTAAGAGTTGTCGTAGTCACTGTCTCCTCACAGCAATGATACCCTGTAACTAGACACTGTGTAAGTGGAGTGAGGAGGTGACAGGACATGAGGGAGTTGAGAAGGGTTCTGAGTGCTGAACTCAAGTCGCCAGGCTTGATGGCACGTACCCATACTTCTTGTGCTGACCTCCCCGCCCTAAATTTTCTTTCTCTTTTTGTTTTTGTTTTGAGACAGGGTCTTCCTATCCTAAGATGGTATCAAATGCATGCTCTTCCTGCCTTGGCCTCCTAACAGTTGGAAATATTGCTGTGTGCTATCATACCCAAGTCTATTTCCAAATTTCCTTTCAATTACTTATCAATTCTACCTTGGGTATGGCGGTGTGAAAGCGCCTGCCAAGCATGTGTAGCTCCAATGCACTCATGTTAAGCATCAATCAATCATTCCCTCTTTCCACTTTGGATTCTGTAACTATTTTTTAGATTCATTTAATTCACTGTGTGTGAGTGTTTTGTTTAAATGTCAGTATGTATATCGTGTATGTGTCTAGTGCCTGTGGAGATCAGAAGGTCAGATCCCCTGGAACTGGAGTTACAGATGGTTGTGAGCCAATGTGTAGGAGCCAAGCCCAGGCCCTCCACAAGTCAGGTGCTCTTAACTGCTGAGCCATCTCTTTAGTCCTCTGCAATTTATTTTTGAAGCTGCAACATTTTGTTGACAAATTTATTGTTTTCAACTTTTGAAATACTTTCTTTTCTCCTAAAATAAGAATAAATGAGTACCAAATCTGATATTTTTGAAAAGAATTTTTCTTTTAACTATTTTTGTAAAATCTGAGGAATGTACCTCAAAGCCATTTATATTCTTATACCTTTCTTACTATATCAAGGAAGTAATTTCAGTACAAATCAGGTCAATTTTGGAGGAGCTAGAGAGGGGCTCAGCAGGGGCTCAATAGCACTTGCTGCCCTTCCAGAGGACCTGAGTTTGGTTTTTAGCACCTACATTAGGTAGCTCCCTGCTGGGGACAACATACAATGACATCACTTCTTAAATATGTTCTTAGAATTTTTCTCTTTTGCTTATATTATCCATCTGTGCTGGGGACCCGCCATCTGAAATAAGGGACTGCCTGCAGTAGGCTGGGATGGAGACATCTCAGTAGCCCGTGGCAGCAAATTGAAAAAACAGTTGTTCCCATTTCTCCTAACCTTAGCCCTGGACAATGGCTGTATAGATTTCATTGGTGTGTGACTGTTTTTCAGTTGGCCTTGGTGTACATTATTGTTCTATTATATCTGACTTTCTTACTTCTTTCTCCTTCTGCTCTGATGAATTCTGTGAAACTAGATGTTCCCCAATGTAGTGATTCTTAAACAATTAAAAAATTGAGGCATGAGACACAGCAGAGCACAGTCCTAATGGCCCAGGTGCATGCTGTCTGTTCTCATCTTGAAAACAATGTAATAACTGTACAATGGTTGTTCCAGATTAATGCTTGACTTGCAAAGAAAGTTTGAAGAAATTATTAGAAAATGAAATAGAGCCAACATTGGGACCCCAAGAAAGGAAAAAACTATTAAAGTTATAAAATAAGTTGCACAACATTTGAGAGTTGTTCCTGGATAAGCAAGTATAGAATATGTAAAATCTTACATTAGTAAAACTAAGTCAAAGCACTGAGACTCTTAGCAGAGTCATTGTGTGCAATGTGCAGAAGCAGAAAGCTAGTGGAACTATTGAGTTAAGGGTTAACTTGATTCTCTCTGGCCACTGCCTGGCAGCTTTGCCCATGTCATTTATCATTAGAGCTTCACAAGGAAATGCAAGTAGCTTGACTCAGAGCCCTTAAGTATAATAAGTTAAAATTTAAATAATGGTAAGTTTGCAATTATTATTATTTTGGCTATAGGCTTGGGAATAGGGAAGCTTGAAACTTTGGGGAACAATTGTAATTCTTGATTCCTTGTGGGATGTGGTTATTCTTTTGAATTTGATTTGGCAATGGTTATACAATGTCTTTTTTTTTTTTTCACCTGCTTTGGAGTATCAATAAAAGACTGGGGCAAGAGAAAGGCAAGAGAGCAAGTAGAGAGTGAGTGAAGAGTATGTGAGGTGAATGTGAGAGCAAATGAAGAAAGTGAGAAGAGCATGTGAAGAGCAAGTGAGGAGAGAATGTGAAGAGTGAGTGAGGAGAGAATGTGAAGAGCAAGTGAGAAGAGCATGTGAAGAGCGAGTGAAGAGAGAATGTGAAGAGTGAGTGAGGAGAGAATGTGAAGAGCGAGTGAGGAGAGAATGTGAAGAGCGAGTGAGGAGAGAATGTGAAGAATGTGAAGAGCGAGTGAGGAGAGAATGTGAAGAGCGAGTGAGAAGAGAATGTGAAGAGCGAGTGAGGAGAGAATGTGAAGAGCGAGTGAGGAGAGAATGTGAAGAGTGAGTGAGGAGAGAATGTGAAGAGCGAGTGAGGAGAGAATGTGAAGAATGTGAAGAGCGAGTGAGGAGA